>NC_044359.1:29121995-29434409 GCF_007364275.1 Archocentrus centrarchus | reverse complement strand
TCAGATCTACATGTTTAGAAAAGCAACACAAGAACCTGGGGAAAATGTGGACAGTTATCACACCAGACTGAGAATGCTGGCAAAGAATTGTGACTTTGCAGATGTGGAAACTGAAATTAAAACGCAAATCATACACAGCTGTGCATCATCTCAACTGCGCAGGAAAGCACTGATGGAGGAAAAACTAAGTTTGGAGGAGCTTCTTAACTTTGGGAGAACACTTGAATTGGCAGAAATGCAAGCTAGCGACATAGAAAAAGGTGCCGCAGCCACAGTTAACAAGGTGGATCAGAAGGCTTCTGAGATGCATCAAAAGAATCACAAATGGTCAGCTAAACGGCGTTCTACCAATCAGTGCAGGAACTGTGGAGGCAACTACCCCCATGCTGGTGAGTGCCCTGCTAATAAGAAACAGTGTAGAGCATGTGGCAAATTCAATCACTTTGCAAGACAATGCAGATCAACACCAAGAAACAGTAACAGAAAAGAGCCCCGACTTGGTAGTAATGCACATTTCAAGAACGTTCATCATGTCAAAAAGATTGCCCCAGATGAAACAGAAAACACCTCTTCTAGCAGTGATGATGCTTATGTTTTTGTGGTTGATGCAGATAAAGTTTCTGAGCTACTCTGATCAAAATAAATGGCACCATTTCGTCAGTTCTGATAGACACAGGAGCCTCAGCCAACTGTCTAAGTGACACAAGCTTCGAAAAGCTAACACCACGTCCACAATTGTATTCAACTGAAACAAAGATTTATCCTTTTCGCTCTACTTCTCCACTCCCAGTGAGAGGGATTTTCAAGTGTTGTGTGGAAAAAGGACACAAGAAGGCAATGTGCACGTTCTTTGTAATTAAAGGTGATGGCTTCAACATTCTGAGCTACAAAACTTCAACAGCACTGGGATTAATCAACGTGGTCACAGCAGTGTCAGCTAAAGCACAGTGTCGTACCGTTGCTGATGAGCTGGTGGAAAGTCATCCAGACTTGTTCCAAGGGATTGGAAAATTGAAAGATTTTCAGGTGAAGCTTCACATAAATCCTTATGTTAAACCTTCATGCCAGCCACATCGACGTGTGCCCTTCCACATACGCCAAAAAGTGGAGGATGAACTTAAGAAACTACAGGAGGACGACATCATTGAAGATGTGACTGGTCCCACACCTTGGGTTTCACCGATCGTCGCACCGCCTAAACCCAAAGATCCCGAAAAAGTGAGGATCTGTGTTGATATGCGTCAGGCTAACACGGCCATTGAGAGAGAGCGCCACATTACCCCGACCATGGATGATGTGGTACATGAGTTAAATGGCGCAACAGTATTTTCAAAGCTGGATTTAAGAGCTGGGTATCATCAGCTGGAGCTACATCCGGACAGCAGATATATTACCACGTTCACCACTCATCTTGGATTGAAACGCTACAAAAGACTGAGTTTCGGCATTTCGTCTGCCGCTGAAGTTTTCCAGAATGCCATCTGTCAGACCTTGCAAGGTCTCACTGGAGTGAAAAATCTCAGCGATGACATCATTGTCTACGGTGCGTCCCAGAGTGATCATGATAACAACCTCAGAGCTCTGTTTCAACGACTGAAGGAAAGCGGTCTCACACTCAATCGTGATAAGTGTGAATTCAATAAGTCCAGATTGGAGTTTTTTGGTTTCATTTTCTCTGCAGAAGGGGTTTCCGCGGATCCGAAGAAAGTTGCCGCTGTTCATCAGGCTCCCGACCCTACGACTCCAACTGAAATTAAAAGCCTGCTTGGCATGGCCAACTACTGCTCCAGATTCATCCAAGACTTCTCTTCCATCTCTGAACCTCTGCGGCAGCTCACCAGAAAAGATGTTTCTTGGGTGTGGGGTCCAGATCAGCAGACAGCTCTTCAAACATTAAAAGACAGCCTCACTAGTGACACCGTTATGTCCTACTTCTACCCAGGCCGTGATACAGAGTTGCTTGTGGATGCCAGTCCCGTTGGACTGGGTGCCATCCTATGTCAAAAAGATGAAAAAGGGGTGAAACACATAATAGCATATGCCAGTCGTTCTCTCAGTGACGTTGAGAGGAGATACTCCCAGACTGAAAAAGAGGCACTTGCTATTGTCTGGAGCTGTGAACATTTTCACCTATACATATACGGACATCCCTTCACACTAGTGACAGATCATAAAGCACTGGAAATCATATGGAACAATCCCCGATCAAAACCACCAGCCAGGATTGAAAGATGGGGTTTGAGGCTTCAGCCCTACAACTTCAAGGTGGAATTCAGAAAGGGAGCCAACAACCCAGCTGATTACATGTCTCGTCACCCGATTCCATCTCCAAAAATTGAGAGTACACGTGCTGCGAAAGTGGCGGAAGAATATGTGAGCTTCATTGCAACTCATGCCACACCAAAAGCCATGACACTTGCAGAGATCAAAGCAGAGACACTCAAAGACTCCATTCTTCAGGAAGTCAGTACTCACATTAGAGACAACACGTGGCATAAAATTGAAAAATCACAGCATGTGAACATCATGAAACACTTCCGTTGTGTCAGTAGTGAACTGACAGCATCACCAGCATCTGACGTCATTCTGCGTGGGACAAGGATAGTTATTCCCACCACTCTGCAGGAAAGAGTTGTCCAGCTCGCCCATGAAGGACATCAGGGGATCGTCAAAACAAAAGCACTGCTCAGGTCCAAAGTTTGGTTTCCAGGCATTGACTGCAAAGCAGAAGCAGCAGTACGTGGATGCCTTGCATGCCAGGCTGCCACCCCCTCCATCCAGAAAGAGCCATTAAAAATGACACCACTGCCTGAAACACCATGGCACTGTGTGAGTGCGGATTTCTATGGACCTCTTCCAACTGGAGAATATCTGCTGGTCATCATAGATGAGTACACACGCTTCCCTGTAGTTGAAACTGTGAGGTCAACGTCAGCTCACACAGTCATTCCCATCTTTGACAAAGTTTTCGCTATGTTTGGGATTCCCAGAGTTGTTAAGACTGATAATGGTCCCCCATTTAACAGTGGGCAATTCTCCCAGTTTGCCAACTATTTAGGTTTCCATCACCACAGGATAACACCACTATGGCCACAAGCTAATGCTACAGCTGAAAGATTCATGTGCACCCTAGGCAAAGCGCTACGGGTGGCAGACGCACAAGGAATTCCTTGGAAACAGCAGTTGAACATTTTCCTACGAGAGTATCGTTCCACACCCCACAGCACAACAGAGAGATCACCTGCTGAACTCCTATTTCGACGTGCAATGAATACAAAGATTCCATCGTTCAATAGCACACCAAAAGGATGTTCAGATTCGGCTGTGAGAGCAAGAGATGCCAAGGCCAAAGCCAAAATGAAGTCTCACGCCGACAGGAGCCTCCGTGTCACTCCACACACTCTGGCTCTTGGTGATACAGTGTTACATCGACAACCCAAGCGCAATAAGCTTACCACACCATATGATGTCAGACCATATACAGTGACAAGAATCAAGGGTTCCATGATCACAGCTTCCAGAAATGGACAATCCATCACAAGGAACTCTTCATTCTTCAAAAGCATTGTGCCACAGGTGGGTGCTCCATCAGGCCACGATGATGTCTGCAGTCAGCCTGACAACGCTGCAATGAGGAATACTCCATCGAGGTATCCCAATAGGAACAACAGACGCCCACCTGCATATTTAAAGGACTTTACTTGATATATGCATATTGATGTTATGTGGATGATGTTCTAACCACTAAATTTCAGTGCAGGTAAAGAGACGTGACACTGAATCCTTGAATCTTCCTGTTGATTCTCGTGTTAGTGTGGCTGAGCGTTCTGATGTGTTTTTTTTTGTTCTTGGAGCGTGTTAATATATGTGACATTATGTTGAGACCCTGACTACTAATTCTGTTTGTGGAGATTGTCAAATTTATTCTTATGTTGAATAATCTGAATTTTAGCAAGACTGGAGTTGCTGGTTAAGTAAATGTTCTTTTTTGTTTAAAGCAAGCAGAGTTTGTTTATGTATTATCGGAGATAACTGAAAAAAAGGGGGTAATGTCATATTCCAAGTTGTGTTGTGTGTTGTTGGAAAACTGCACCACCAAGTGGACAAAACGAGTGGTAGCAGGCTCGGCGGACAAGTCGTAGAACAGACGCATGTATGTGAGTGCTGCGGTCCGTAATAAAGTCGACGTTATGTTATTAAGCTGGTTGTCTTCTTATGGTCACCAGAAACACTACAGTACTCACATCTGCTTCCACGTTTTTGGGCCCATGAGCACGCATATTAGTGCTCATTTAGGGCATGTGCAACCAAGACTCATTCGCTGAACTGATTGACTTTCTGTTGGCTCTAGCACACATGAATAGCCTCAGATAAAATAACCATGCAGCTGTTACAGACCTTTCATATCCAAATTAATCAAATTTGCTATGAAAAAACAATTTAATACATTTCAGATGCTCTGAAAAATGTGTCCACCATCTTATACAAGCTCTTTTTCCAATAAATGTGTAAGGGACAGATAATCCTTTGTATCTGTGTGCGTCACATTATACATGTAGACTGGCCTTGTTGGCTTTGGCTCTTCCACTTGTGAGCAAACATACCATGATGAGTGCCCTTTTGACAAACAAAATGAATGGATTTCCAGTGAAAAGAATGAGATACCGCTCCCTAAAGGTCCATGCAGATGGAGATTGGTTTTACAATTTTCTAGCTTGGGCTAATATGTATTTTCAGAAAGGGAGATTTGTAATCAGTTACTCTGTGTTAAAGGGCCAAAAGGAGACAGGCACTGAAGGCATTTTCAAAATGAAGCTAGAGGTAGTGCTTCAATCAGAGGTTAAATATAAAGTTTCAAAAGCAAGGGGAGAGAGGAGAGATTGTTTGCAGGGGAAATTAAAAGGATGCACAGCCCAACTGAGAAATCTAGGAATATTAAATGTGCCACGAAAGCTGTAAAGCAAATCTTCTTGTTAAAATACAAAGCTTTTGTTTCCTGTATATTTTAAATCACCCTAAAATGTGAATGTTAACTGCGGCTTTTTATCAAACATCCATCACTGTTCTCTGCTGATGAGGCTCCGATGAAGGTATCAGATGCCCCTAAGTTTTTCACTTCTTTGCCTTCAGGCAGCCTGAGTCTTCCACTGATCCGATGATGGGAAGTGTGGTACTTTTGTAACCTACTGCAAAGAAGCTTCAATTGCTCCCTTTAATATAGCCTATGCAGCACATACTCCTTGTCATTATTTTTGCTAGCTGTCATATTTTTACTTGTCAGCTTTTTCTGCAAGCTAAAGCCATTTTGCATTGACATGGCAGATGACGAGATGAGGCTAGTCCTTAATCTTTCTTCTCCTTTGGCTCCATCCAGTGACAACACAGAAAATTACAGGACACTCTGGCCTTAATCCTCACAGAGTACATGCATGCAAAAACACACATCATATTATTTTAATGCATTTGGAAGGCTACTTTGAATTGATCAAACAATTTTCAGTGTACGCATTCCTTCTGTGTCATGTCCACTTGTTGTTAAAAGCTTTCACTATCATTATGAATTACGCAGAAGCAGCAGCTCGATATGACCACTGTTTCTGCATTTTGATGCTGTCAGTCTTGCCAAAACCATTATTGTGGGACAAAGATTTACGCCCATACATGCAGCCTCAGCAAGCATCATTTCCCTGTCAGTGCATCTACTCTTACACCTATGCAATCTGAAATCTCAGCATATTTCAGCTGTTTTTTTGTTTGCTTTTTCACCAGTACACTTAAGACACTGTTTGAATTATTGCACTGTGTACATAACAGTATTATAACTTTTTTTTTATTATACCTTGAAAAGGGGGAAGTCATCATACTCTGTTCCCCTCTCTTAGGAAGAGTTACTATGTTACTTAATTTCATAATAAAAGAAAGCTGACTAATACATTGCTGGAATTATGACAAATTAGTTTAATAAGTGAATTAGTGAAAAGTGAATTAGAGGCATGTGTTAGCCAAGTCTGCCCGACTCAACAGAGGAGCAGCTAAAGAAAACTTAAAGCTGAATTAATTTTTTCATAGCAGCCTTAGTATTAAAACACCAACTCACTGACTGGCCCTTATTTAAACATCAGTGGTGCACATTAACTCAGTCTAACCTATTACTGAAATGGAGGCTCCTGGCCAAGCATAACACTGAGCTCCAGTTATGCCATCTGAGCTTTAATTAGGAACAAAGATTTGTTGCTTTAATTGTTTAATTTGACCTTTTAATAGAAAAATTACTACAAGTACAGTGTTGTGCGCAAGTCTTTTTTTTTTTTTTTTTCCCTTTTTCACTGCATTTGTCATTTTGCCGAATAATGTCAGTTACTGGTGTTTTTCATTTAGGTTTTAAACTTTTTCAAGCTGTTTTCTCCTCAAACATTGCTTTTAGAAAATGGTAAAAATGTTCAATTAAAAGAATAAATTGATGTGACAAAAATTCAGTTTGATTAAATTTTTCTTTAACTGTTCAGATCAAACACAAAATTCAAGTTTCAAGGATCGTCTGATATATTGCACGATTTTTCTTCAAACACTCCACAAAAATTCAGCTGTTTGGGGCCAAAAAAAAACAAAAAAAAACATCATTCTAAAATCCACAAAACTTGACAGGAATAATTTCTGCTGTTTTACAATAAAAAGTGTTTAAAAATAACACTTGCTTGTCAAAGACAAACATCGTGTTATGTGTTATTTAAGACATCAAATACCAAACACACCATGCACGAGGATGACCAGTGTCTTCAGCAAGGGATCTGTGAAGTAAAGGTGCCCTCTGGTGGAGATGAAAGGAAATCCCTGCTCTCAGCCAGAGTTGTGGAAGCTATGGATTGGTGGGAGATAGTCAAGGGAGAAAAAGGAAAATAAAGCAGCACAGATTTGGCTCGGAATAGATTTTGCACAGCGCAGAAACAGGACATATGCTATCTGTCCCTGCTTATAGCACATGGGACTGCTAAGCACGGCAGTTTTTTTGATTATGATACAGTCAAGGATAAATCTTGGCTTCATTAACCGTCTTTTTTGGCAGGATGCAGCTATGGGCATATTTGGATTTGTTTTCTAAATTCCTCATAGCCTCTGTATAACAGAGTAAAATATTCATTTTTATTTTTTTCAGATTTTCATCCTCATTACTTCATTTTCAGAATCCAAACTGGCCCCTGGTACTGAGCTTGAAGCAGTTCACTGAGGCAGTCAGGCCCTAGCCCAAGATTAACCCACTGCTCTGTAATAGCTCAGTTACAGGCAATGAATCCTGAGGATAAGTCCCAGAGTGCAGTTTAAAAGCCCTGTGTTTACTGAGGAGAGCTTCAAGAAAAGATTAAAAAACATTCTAAGCCGTAAGTCCAAACACGTCACGATTTTATCCCCCAAATATGAAATGATGCCTCATCACTGACACCACTGGAACCCAGTATCACTGTCAGCAGCTGAGAGACTTGTTAGTTAATGAGAGACCACACTGAAGTGGTCTCTTTTTTAAAAAAAAGCAGCCAGTTCATCTCTTTATGTTTCTTTATGTCTTAAATTAATGTGCACTGATGTATTAAGTTATTCACCATCTAAATAACTGAGACTTTGATTCCTCACAGAGGCATAAAAATATAGTGGCTTCATCAAGAAAGAAAGAAAGAAAGAAAACAGGTTATAGAATTGATTGCAGGTTTATTAATGTATACTGTACATAGAATGTATACAGAGTAATTACTCCCACTAAGAATAATTATGTAATGACCCACTGATATCCAAGTCCTACCACTAGTAATGAATATAAATCAAGAATATATATAACCAGTAAGTGACTTATGTCCCTATAGGAGCCACATCACTTCAGCAGTGTTATTGCCCTTCAAAATGTCACCAACAGTTCCCTGTGACGTGTTGGCGTGATGGTCTACTGCACGAGACACGGGAATGGGATCATAGCTGTTCTCTATAACACAGTCCTTCAAAGTAAGATGTACAGCATCAGTGTTCATGCTCTTCATCTCAGTGGTATGTTTTTATTTATTTTTGACAGATTAACTGCTTTTATTAAAAAACAAACAAAAAAAAAATCCATGCTGCATTACTTTTCTTTACTTCTCTTCTCTTTCTGTATATTACATATAGTGCATTATTTACAGTAAGGACTTCAGTAAATGCACACAGACATGCAGGATTGTAATTAAACAGAGCTTTTGTTGTTGAATACAACAGTTACAGTTGGACATTTTTAGAAAAAATAAACATACCTTAAAAGTATGTTTGTTAAAATCTGGCTATTAATAGAAACCTTTAACCTGACGGCTATGAAACATATTGCTAGCACAGTTACAGCAGTTCATTGACAGCTCTGACACACAGAGAGGCTACAGAAATGTGACCGGTACACAGACAACATTTTCAGAGTCAAACTTTCAGCATGTCCTTGCTGAAAAGTGCCGATTTGTTATTTAAATATAGAATTACTTATGAGACCGTCATCTTTGTCAAAAGATTGTTCATAGTTTGAGATGAATTTCTTTTTCTTTCCAAAAGTAGAGAAGCTGTTGTACACATCCAGTTCTCCTCTGGGCGCCAGCTTCACAGTGTGGTAGCCGGCTGTGGTGCCGGGAATGTATACATTGTGCTGGTAGTCGGGTGTTTCAGATTGAGGTTGTGTGTACTTTGGAGTCCACGAATAGTTTGGAGCTGCTCCCTCTTGAAGAGGCATCTTGCAGTCTGTAAAAATATGCATACATTACAATTTGCTTTTGGAGATTATTTCTTCAGTGGCCATATTTAAAGTCTTTCTGATTTGAATAAGGTGGTTTTAAAGGCATTTTCTTAATTCTTTTTTTTTTTTTTTGGAAATAACACTTCTTGCAGGGACTTCTATAATCCTCATGTTGACGCATAAAAAAAAATCCCCTAGTTTAAGGGCCTGGTATTATCTGCCTTTTGGTTTCCCATTTTTATGTTATACTAAATCCTCAGGCACAGAAATCCACCACCCTCTTTCATATGAACAATAATGTGCCAAAACTGCGCAGCTGCCACCCACCATTCATGTGGTTCCCCCAGGTCCAGTATTGTGGCGCGTCGGAGCAGGAAAACCCATCAGAGTCAAACTTTTGATGGCGTGAAAGCGTGCCCTCCATATTTGCTGAGCTATACCTATAAAGATAACAGAGGCAACAGAAGTGTAAATTAATGTGTGCCTATGCTGTGTGTGAGTGTTTGCCCAACTGAGTCACGTACTCACCTCTTGTATGCTGAGTTGCGTTGGTTCTTGGTCCACGTCCAGTCCTTGTTTGAATACTTAATCTGCAAGTTTAAGACAGAAGGAAACTTTGCATATCAGTACGCACTTCAGGGAGAACAGCTGCACCGCACTTCTGTGTAAGTGTAGTATGGTTGGCTGTCAGCACTGGATAGGTTTGAAGTCAAGAGAAAGCCACACAAAGTCAGTTTTAAGCTTTAAACTTGTGACACATTTTTTTTCTTACATATCTTTTGTAACTGTCAGATATTAGGCACACAAATGCAAGGCTTTGAAAAGCGATGAAGGAGTTACCATTTAATCTGAATGTGCGGCTAATGTGAGGTGTAGACAGTAATGCTGTTGACTAGAGCACAAATGCAGCAGGAGCTGTGTTACCATCAAAAGATAGCTTCAAGTTGGTGATAAAACGTGTAGCTCTTTTATCCCTGCAGCACCTTTTTTATGCCTTGTGTTACACACCTTGTCACACTATGATCTTTCAAACAGCAAGGTAGTCTATGTGCTACAAGCTACAGAGCTGAGCCTGTATTTGCTATTTCATTACTTTCCCGGTGCAGAGCAGTCAGACTTCTTTTGTTTTTTTTTATATATTTGACTTTAGGATTTTACAGGTTAGCATTTATGCGTTTTGGAAACATTGATGAAGGCTAAATTTTTGTTATATCTTCCTCAAGTGTTGATGGCATTTATACCTGTAGTACACCTATAAAGCTGTGAGACAGGGCAGAGTGGATATTGTTTGTGATGCCTTAAAGTGGATAGTCAGAGAGAAACTGTATTGCTCAGTGGTGATTCATTCTAAATTACCTCGTTTGGGGTTGCTGCTCTTTTGTTCGCCAGCTCATTGTGGTCCAGCGCGCTCCAGCCAGACGTCAGGTAATCTGTGCTTTTGGCATTATTCTGCTGCACTGACATTACCGGACTGCACGGCTTTAGGAACATGAAGTCGCTTTTGGACGATTCCGGCGTCAGGCACATTTTGTAGCAGTAGACCTGGGGAAGTGTGCCGTTGCTATTTAACTCTGCGCAGCCTGACGCGCCTGTGGACATGCGAACATTTAAGTTGGACTTTTTGAACACCTCTGTAGTGGTGGCTATTTCTGAAGGAGAGCAGCAGCGGCAGCAGCATCCGCTGATGGAGGGAAACTTGGACTCTCTGTTGGAAGGTCTGCCCTTCAGTCTCCTCACCGCGACGAGGACGATAATAGCCACTAGAAATGTGAAGGAGAATGCGCCCAGAGACACGATTAAGTACAGAGTAAAGTTGGTGCTGTGATGTGGGCTTAGTGACAGGTCACCCAGATCGGGCGGGGAATCTGGCAGGCTGTCAACCACTGACAGAATGATGGAAACTGTGGCCGAGAGGGGCGGCTGACCATTGTCCTTCACCAGAATGACCAGTCTTTGCCTTGTGGGGTCTTTCTCCACTAACTGGCGTATCGTCCTGATTTCGCCTGTGTAAAGAGCAATGCTAAACAAGCTCGGGTCTGTTGCTTGGAGCATCTCATAGAAAAGTCGCGAGTTTTGACCCGCATCTGCGTCCACCGCGCTGATTCTGGTGACAAGATAGCCGGCGTCAACTGATCTGGGCACTGTTTCGCTCGGCGCAGTGCCGTTTTGCGGAACATGCGAAACTATTACAGGTGTATTGTCATTTTGGTCCAAAATGAAGATATTCACTGTAACGTTGCTGCTCAGAGGCGGAAACCCCGCGTCTTGAGCTTGAACTGTGATCTGAAAGTTTTTAAGTTGTTCATGGTCAAAGGATCGCAACGCGTAAATGTTGCCGTTGTCTGAGTTGATGGACACATACGTGGATACGGGCATTCCCTGTATGTCACCTTCTAGGACTGAATATGATAAGTATGCATTTTGACCAGAATCCGGATCCAGTGCAGTCACCGAACAAATGGATGCCCCTGGCGCGTTATTCTCGGTCAGGTACACTGTATATGAAGGCTGTTTGAAGTTCGGCGCGTTATCATTCATATCAGCCACTTGTACTAAAATAGTTTTCCTCGTGAATAAAGGAGGGGAGCCCATATCTCGGGCAGTGAGGGTGATGTTGTACTCTGCGATTGTCTCCCTGTCCAAAAAATCGCAAGTAACTAATGTGTAGTAATTTTTAAATGAGGAGTGAAGCTGAAATGGGACGTGATGAGGAATTTCACAGTCCACATTCCCGTTTTCACCCGAGTCTTTGTCCATTACGCTGATGACGGCTATTACCGTTCCGGGGGGCGCGTCCTCTTGCACAGGTGTAGATACAGAAGTCAAGATCACCTCTGGAAGGTTGTCATTTTTATCCAAAACGTTGACCAGCACTTTACAGTGAACTGCTACGGCGGAGGGCCCTTTATCTTTAGCCTGGACATAAATTTCATGCATCCTGGCTTTTTCATAATCTATCACTCCTTTGACTTTGATTTCTCCCGTTTCCGAATCTACGCTAAAAAGCTGGCGCACTTTGATGGGAGCGTGGCCACTGAACGAGTAGGTGATATCAGCGTTGGGACCCTCATCGAGATCGGATGCGTTTAGTTTTATAACAACGGTGCCTTTGGGTGCGTTTTCAGCAAGCCTCACTCTGTAAAATGACTGATCAAACACAGGCGCGTTATCATTTGCGTCCAGAACGGTGATATCAATTTGCACAGTGCCTGATCTCTCCGGTGCGCCTCCGTCCACTGCCGTAAGCACCATCTGATGCGCACTCTGCTGCTCTCTGTCCAGTGGGTTTTGCAGGACTAGCTCTGCGAATTTACTGCCGTCACTCCGCGTCTGTATATCCAAAAAGAAATGGTCGTTTACACTTAGCAAGTAGGTTCGGAGGGAGTTGGATCCCACGTCTAAGTCCTGTGCGCTCTCAAGTGGGAAACGGGAACCTGGCGCAGCAGACTCCGATATGTCCAGATTAAACTCTGTCCACGGGAAATTAGGAGAGTTGTCGTTCACGTCCAAAATTTCTATCTCTACCCTGTACAGCTCCAGAGGGTTTTCTATAACCACTTGCAAGTGAAAAGAACAGGACAAACTCTGCTCACATAGTTCTTCGCGATCAATTCTTTCATTGACGAACAAAACTCCATTTTCCAAATTTACCTCCACATATTGCTTCTTAGTACCAGAGACTATCCGGAATCTGCGCGCAGAGAGCTTGTCCAAATCCAAACCCAGGTCTTCTGCAATATTGCCAACAAACGCTCCATGCTCCAGTTCCTCTGGGATAGAGTAACGTATCTGTGCACAGACTGCATCCAAGAAACAAGTGAACAGCGCCAAATGCACTATATGCCATTTCCCACTCAGTCTTTTCATCGCGCCTTGAATGTCCATCTGTAGGCTGAAGCAATTCCGCAACTCACAGTAATGAATAGTGCATTCATAAAAGATGAACTGTGCAATATGCGGTCTGGATAAAACTTGACATTGGCTGGACTGGAACAGTCACTGTCTGGCCGAGAGAAAAGAGAAGAGAGAAAGGGATGTGCAAGGGCTACTCGCCTGCCTCAGATTACTGTGTCTGTGTGTCTGTGTGTGTGTTTATTATTGGCCCCACTGTTCCAATAGAGGAAAAACGACATCTGGTGGGATAATCTTTCGCCTACTAGCTCGATCAAATTCATGTCACAGCCTCTAGACTTTGACCGCAGGTCAAAAGTACAACAACCAATTTCTTATAAGAGTGTTTCATCATTTTGAACTCATAGTGAAATATAATCGGATATAAACACACCTTCCTGCAGTGTATTAACACAAACTCACACAACTGGTAAAAAGTTAAAGTTGTACGGTGTAATCAAACTGCATTTACATTTTCAAGAAATGCATATTACTATTAGAAAACAAGGCAGTAAAAAGTGGACAAAATGGTCCCTCTGGAAATGATTGAGAAATTATTTTTATTAGAAACTAATAACCTCATTATGATGACTGAACTGGAACTGTGGATGGATTTATTAGTGTAAAATTCTTTTCAGCTTAAGAAGTAAGAATCTCATTTGACCCTTTGTTAGATTAGAATAAAAGAAGAAGGGAACCCAGTCAGCATACATATATTTATAACAAAACACAAAGTCTCTAAAGGTTAAAGTCATTCTGACTGTGATAACCTCATAAAGTCTGTGAGCTGTAAAACTGTCACGTGTAAGCTCGGACACCATCAGAGTACCCTGGCAGGGATTGTTCCCGTTTAAAGCATCTTTTCCCAAGAATATTTTAGTGTATCAGTACTTAAATAAAGCAGTTGTATGATGTTTATTATCCACCTCGATGTTAACTTCACTCATTTGCTCAGAAAAAGCCCCATTCCCCTGTTTCAAACTGAAAACACAATCTGTCCGCAGGAATGAAACCGCAGCAGATGGTGAGGTTTTCTACTGGCTCATGCTCTTTTTAATTAATGGAATGGAGATTAGAGGGCATTTTCCCTGGATCATTAGTGAACAGTGGAATTAAGACATTTTGTGAGGAATAATCCCAAGGCTATCCATGCGATGCACATGTGGTTTCCTCTCAGTGGTCATACTGACCTGCTTTTCACAGCCTAAGTACATGGCATCACTTACGCATTGCAGAAACTAAGTAGCCAGGATAAGGGGACACAACCACCACATTTAGGGATCAAAAACACAAAAGAGATTATCTCACTGTCACCCCCCCCCATTCTTTCTCTCACACACACACTCACACTATCTCTCTCCACTTTCCTCTTTCCCCACTAAAGGGCTAAAGTAGAATATCAATCCCTTTGTCTTTAACCACTTTTCAGCTTTAAAATTGCAGGATTAGAATAGGTTAGCCTACTTTTGCAATTTTTTCCCCCTCCCTTTTGAACATTAAGCATTGGAAACTGTGTTTTGCATCCTGCTTAGATGGTCTGCCTGTCATGCAACATGCTCTGAGTGCAGCTAATTATTTTGAATTCTATTTAACCCCTTCCAAAGCACCGCAGATGTTACGCATCACCTGGCATGAAATGCCAACAGCAGACTAACAATGTCTTCTCACATGATTGACTGTCACAATTACAAGACTCATTCACAACTACCGTCGTGTTTGTCTTGCCACGTAGTATTTAAATACCCCTCATGCTTTCCTGTTATTTCAGGGACACAAACATTGCATAGTTTCTAAATTGTTATAAACAGTGTGAATTCCCACAGTTTGTCAATCAAGTAAAGGTTGTGCAAAATATGCCGGTCTAGTGTGCATACATTCACATATGGGTAGATAAGAAAGTAAGTGATGATTTGAGTTTATTAAATGCACTCATCAAAAATTAAATAACACTACACCATAAAAAGAGGTTTTGCCTTTGTAAACACAGATTTTCATTAAAAGTAATGGAACAGTCTTTGGGGAAAAAATCAATTTGGATATTATCTCATGCATGTTTATTTTTTTAATCAAGTCTTTGTTGCGCCACAAAACTGTTGTCCCCCCCCCCCCCCCCCCCCCCCCCCCCCCCCAGAGTAACAAAAAAAGTCAGTGAATGAAAAAACTGAGAGGAAGTGAGATATTAAGGCTTTTGTCTTCACTCGATTTTTACAGAAATTGTCGTGGAGTCAGAATGAGCACACTATTCATCATGCAGCTAGCACAATGACAGCTATTTTGTAACATAACAGTAAAATCATATTGTGCCTGAGCTGTCGAAAAACTCAGACATTCCTTACTGCACAATATAAAGCAGAATATCATTTTTTCCATGATAACATTATGCTTTATCTTGCATTTCCCCACTGATAGAGCACTTCTTATCCTCTAACTGCAACAAAAAAGGTTCTAATAAAGCATCCACCATGGAAAAATGCCTTCATAGAAATCAGTATAAATAAAATTGAACTGAAAACATGAACCAATTAGTGGATATAAACCCAGCTCTGTTAGAATGACCTCTCAAATGGACTTCTTGGCCACATACAGATTAATTGTAATATTGCAGTCATTCACATTCTTCCTGGATATTTTTCATATCTTTTAAAACCAAATGAGAGTGAAGTGATGGTAAGACACAAGTAACTGGGATGCAGATTCAAACAGTGATGTCATAGTTCATCTTGACTCCTAAAAAAAAGTTAAACTTTATTAACAAAACTTTTATACTTTAAACTAGATTGGATACTAATTTTAACTTTATTCATTATTTATTAAGATTTTATTTGCAGATGACGACTGAGAAACCTGTGACCCAACATTAAGCAGTTTATCAATATTTCTTATTTATCATTTTTTTTAATGACTCGTTCGTCATTTTTGTCACCACAAAGTCACCACACTTGTAGTTCCTGCTGAGAAACCCGCACACACCGACAGCAGACAATGACTGCCTTTGCCTCTGAAGAAGAAAGTTGGTCTTAACATTCAGCCTCAGAGATTACAGAATAATTCGGGTCACTGCCGGATATGGAGAGCCTAAATAATTGCCCCCACCAACAAGCAGATGTTCCTGTGCTACGGCTCACAAACGTGCATCAACTGAAAGACAGCTCAGTCTGTGTAGCATAGGATTGATCGCTAAGAGGATGGTCTGTTAGAGAGCACTTCTGAGAAGCTTCCCCTCTCTTGCTGTAATCACAAACAGCACGGATGGAGACACAGACTGGAGAGGGGAGTGGGCATGCTCTCCACCAGCTTTGACTTGCTTTGCCGATTTGTCCTAATTTCTTGGTATTTATAGGCTGTTGAAAATGTTGTCAATGACATTCTCATTTTATCATTGCAATAATGTGAAAAGGGAAGCATCAAGAAAATAATTAAATTTTTGGTGAAAATGAGGGTCTCATATATGCCACACTAGTAAGTGAAGCTTTCAATCTTGTTTTCCAGTCTCAGCTTATAATTGAAATTTTTACTGTGGCTGATAATATACAATCATCCTATGTCCCTGTTTTTCAAGCTGCTGAATTAAACTTTAATTTTGTTTTTGGATGTGTTGCACAGGCTGCAGGAAGTAGTATTTTTTCACATTAGAAATGTGAGTAATCAGTTTGTCTAATTATCTCTGCTTGGGATTCAATAATAGATATTTTCACAACTGGCATTTTAAAATATTGTTGTAGGAAAAGCAGAAGTGTATCCAATGATGCCTACTGCAATTATATGCTGATTCAACGGTTTCTCCAGAGCAGTCATGGTAAACTCACACAGCTGGTTGAAAATAATTTGGCAGTTTTTTTTGGCAGCTTTTTATTTTTGTTTTTAACACACAGATTCACATCTCCCTCATTCCCCCTCATTCTCCCTCATTCTTCTCTCAGTGTTACTGACTGTATATAAAAAAACTGGACACCGCTGATTCTGGACTCCACATTTTGAAGGTTTTTTTAGTACCTTAAGTTTTGTTTTTTGGAGGCAGAAACATGAAGTAAACATGTTAATTACATGGCAATTTTAGCATGGGAGTCTATGGAGATTGACTTACTTTTGAAATCAAACCGAACTGAATCATTTTGACTTCATTTTTTAGGTCTGCAGGTTGCCGCATGGTTGTGTTTGTGCTTGATGAAAATACATCTTTTTTGTTCTCCTTTGCTCTGCGATCCCACTTATTCCCACCTGCCTTCAACATTAGCAGAGGTCCACTCAGGCTTTTATTGAAAAATAAATTTGCCACAGTGTCCTCTGTTCAGGGTTTTTAAGTAATAGTAGTGATTCTTTTTTTTTTTTTTAACAGAAGACATTTGGAGAGGCCACAGTAGGAAACAAAAAGGCAAATGTGTAAATTATTAAAGAAATAAATAGCATTGAGCTGCTTCATTTTCAGGAACTGTGCATGTTGGCTCACTGCTTCACTTTAATGGCACGCAGACTTTGCAGAAACAACTGTGATTTTCTCAATAGTTGCTCATTAGAATGTTTAGATTGTAAACTGCACCATGGGGCCATACAGCACGCGCCTGAGCCGCATGGACAAGACAGCATGATCCTGTAACATCAAGAATGTTTGGCTTTCTCACCTTACTGAGAGGGGTAGAGGTCAGGTGACTGTAGAGAAATGTCCATATCTGTCAATATTCTTTGGTCTTCTAGTAGTTCTCACAAAACTTTGAGGGGTTTTAAGGCTCATTGTCCTGCTGCAGCACCCTTTTCTTTCTGTTTTATATATTATTTTATCATATGATCTGCCTTTCATATGCCACAGAACAGGAACTTGCTGTAATCAAACTGGTGAGATTACTGTAAATACAATTCTTTTGAATGATTTACCTCTGAAATGAGACAAAATACGAGACATTTAGCCATGATTTGGTGCCCTCTTTGCTTAGAATAACAATTTTAGTGTTTGAATCTCTTCATCTTAGCTCTGATGCTTCCCTGTATCACAGTACTACTTAGTAAGCAATGTTCAGCTGTAGACTTGACACACAGCCATTTTTCAAACAGGTGAACAATAGCTACAAGCTGACATAGCTGAACAATGAGGTGGTGTCGGGACTGCAGTATGATTCATCCATCTATCAATCCATATTTTATAATCGCTTATCCAATTCAGGGTCTAGGAGGGGCTGGAGCCTATCCCAGCTGTCATAGGACAAGACGTGGGGTACACCCAGGACAGGTCTGCAGTCTATTGCAGGGCCTAGACACAGAGGCAAACAACTATTTACAGTCATATTCACTCAACCTGCCAATCTAGAATCACCAATTAAATTGGGCTGTGGGAGGAAGCTGGAGAACCTGCAGAAGCACATGCAGAACATGCAGATTCTGCAGAGAAATGCTGGTGGATTCATACTCAGGACCTTCTTGCCGTGAGTTGACAGTGCTAAACACTGTGCTGCCCCCACAGTATGCTCTGTATTTTAAAACCTTTATCAGAAAAATGTAAGTCTCAGAAAATAGCTTAGCAAAATTACAACATTCGCCTCTAAAATATAAGTAATAATTGCAGAGATGGATTTAGTTATGCAAGTTATGATCAAACAGCTTAAGACTAGCTTGGCTGAGTGGAGTGCTTACCTGCAAATCTATTTAGTGATACTCTGCTGGACTGAGTGAGGTCACACACAATCAATGCTTACAGCGTCTGGATTTTCATGTGGCAGTTTTTTTTTTTTTGTTCAGCTCCACTGGAGTGCAGTTAAGGTCTTTACTCAGGTGACCAGGTTGCTGAATTTAAATGTTGTTGAGCATACACCTAATTAGAACTAGGCCACTCACTTAGATTTGGATTATAAAATTTGTTCTTTGTAACACAAACTTCACACCAAAATTTATGCCAGCGAAATGCAGCAGCGCCTGAGGACCCGGGGGCGACAGAGAAAATGAGGAAAACCAGCCGACTTTAGAGATAAAACCGTGTCAGAGAAGCCAACACTTCAGCAGCTACGATAAACCAGGTCAGGCACCCCGGTTAACTCCTCTCCTGCCTTCCCACAGTCTGCACCTGGAGTCGCAGCAGTGGGCCTACACATACATATAACCAAATTTTATTCAAATGTGCTGATGTTCTGCGCCCGAACTGCCACGTGTGAACGTTTCTTTTACTGAAATCCTGGAAGCCACAATGCTTCACACATGCATGACCTATTTTGTGCTGCTGAACCTCCAGAGAAGTTGTAATCCAAGCACACTAATGAGCGCAAGGTTATTAAGATATTACCCTAAGATGGTCTAAGCTTAAGTTTTATTTTTCATGGGAAACATCTGGAAAATTATGCATATCTGTCCACACTGTGTGTCTCTATATATATATATATATATATATATATATATATATATATATATATATATATATATATATATATATATATATATATATATATATATATATATATATATGTTACGTGCTGATTTGATTTTAGGAATTGTCTGTTTGTTTCACTGACACCCCATCTCTTCTGTCATCATCTTATCAACCCAAACCTATTATGCCGGTCCTCTGCAGTATGCACACCTCTCATGGCAGACAATCTATTTTTATCTGACAATTATTGAGCATGCCTATTTTAATTCTTCTCCTCCCTAGCTTACTTTTGGTTATGCTGAGCGTTATCATTCCTTCGGCAATAAATCTTTCATGTCTCTGAATGTGATTTGCCACTTCCACTCATTCATGACAGTACTTCAAAGTAAATGAGCACGCTCATAGTCAATATACGGTTGCAGCTTGGACTGTCAGGACACAGAAACACACGAATTTATAAAACACTTACATTTCTATGCAGTGAGACTGCTATAACTTTGATGAACGTCATATACGAGCATCATAGCTACAGCTACTGGTAATGATCAGAGGAAGCTTTATGCATTTTTAATTAAGGTCTCCAACAAATGACGCACTTTTGTTTCCAGATAAATAAAACTGCACTGGTTCACTCAGCATCACTTTTACCTTTGATATAATGGTGACCAAGTCTTAACCATATGTTCACAGCAGATGCTGGAATAAGATTACCTCTGTACTCTGCACTCTAAGCACTCTCCCCTATCCTGCTAAACTCTATGAAACAAACAGTCAAGACCTTGTTTTGGATTCTGTTAGTGTTTTTATGTTAAACAAGGCCTTGGGCAGCCAACCTAAAACAATCAGCAGAACAATGTATTTTTGACACTTGATTTCATCAATGATCCAGTTAGCACTTATGATAAGAGGGGGAAACATCTGTAGGCTTTGAAGAAAATTGCTTTCTGGCTGTGATAAAAACACTATATTCATACCACAGAAAAACAAGCTGATAAACCATATCTTAAAGCATTACAAGAAGAACAGTTCAAGTTTGCAAGCAACCTTAGCTGTAAAGTGGCACAATTTAAATGCAATGTGTAATAAAAGGAAGCTTGCTTTCCCCCCTTTCTTTTCTTTTTTCTTTTAAGAGGAGAGATGCGTTGAGTCGGCTCCCTTCTGTGGGGTGTGTGGGGTAATTTAAAACTGCATAATTTAATAACAGATAAAAGTACAATTTATTGAACACATAATAAAAACACTGCAGACCTGGTAGACTCTGTCCCACTGAACCAATACAGCAGTTCTTAATGGGGACTTTATCCTGAGTCATCCCAGTGTCCACTGCTCACAGCTGATTATTTCCCAGTGCCTTCCCCAGTACTCCAACTCCAATACAACTGCGTGTATGTTTGTACATATATGTGCACAATCCCACTTATCAATTTATTTAATTTTATTTGCTTCTATTTTTTTCTTTGGTTGTTTATTATTTTAGATTTTTTTTTGTTCCTCTTATATGAATATCATCTTTCAGACTGAATAGAGCTGTGCACATCAATACTGCACTCCCTCACACACAAAACACACACGCACTCATCTTAATGTTCATACCAAGTGGTTTATTTTGACCCAGTGTCTTGTCCATAGTTGGATAAAGTGGTAGAGAGTGTCCCCAGGGGGGAGAGATTGGTGACTGGAGCAGACTTTAATGGACATGTAGGTGAAGGGAACAGGGGTGATGAGGAGCTGTTGGGTAAGTATGGTGTTAAGGAGAGGAATGCAGAAGGACATATGATGGTGGATTTTGCGAAAAGTATAGAAATGGCTGTAGTGAATATGTACTTCCAGAAGAGGGAGGAACATAGGGTCACATATAAGAGTGGAGGAAGGTGAACTCAGGTAGATTACATCTCATGTAGAAGGTGCAATCTGAAAGAGATAGGAGCTTTGCAAGATGGTGTCAGGGGAGAGTGTAGCTAGGCAGCATCAGATGGTGGTCTGCAGGATGACTTTAGACATCAAGAAGAGGAAGCGAGTGAAGGCAGAGGCAAGGATTAAGTGGGGGTAAGTTGAAGAAGGAAGAATATTGCACAGAATTCAGGGAGGAGTTGAGACAGGCTCTGGGTGGTGGGAAGAGTTACCAGATGACTGGGAAAGTACAGTGCTGAGGGAAACTGGCAAGAAGATGTTTGGTGCATCCTTTGGATAGATGGGAGGACAAGGAGACTTGGTTGTGGAATGAGGAAGGACGGGATAGTATTCAAAGGAAGACGTTATCAAAGAAAAAGTGGGATAGTCAGCGAAATGAAGAAAGTAGGCAGGAGTACTGGGAGGCTAGGTGTATAGCAAAAAGAGAAGGTGGCAAAGGCAGAGAGATCGAACTGGAAAGGATGTGAAGCAGGTTAGGATGGTTAAGGATCGAGATGGAAATGTGCTAACAAGTGAAGAGAGCGTGTTGAGAAAGTGGAAGGAATACTTTGAGGAGCTGATGAATATAGAAAATGAGAAAGAGAGAGAGGAGGACAGATGGAGGAAAGTTAGTGAATCAGGAAGTGCAAAGAACTAATAAGGAAGAAAAGAGGGCCGCTATGAAGAGGATGAAGAGTGAAACGGAGACTGATCTAGATGACCTACCTGTAGAGGTATGGAAGTATGTCTAGGAGAGAGAGCTAGAAAGAGCAGTGGTAAGTTGATTAACTGACATCATCAGCATTTTTTGCCAGCTTTCTTCTTGGCTTTAAATGGAATTTTATCATATTTTATCATCATATATCAAGGCAGGTGAAGTGGCACACTTTTATACAGCACTTTTTAATCATATAGGCCAATATACTGCAGAGGATTTTCTGCTTTTGTTGCATCAGTACCATTGCTTTTAGACTGTATTTTTCCTTAGCCAGTACTTTGATCTTCATTTTTAAAATATGGTCTGCTTTGCTCTAAGTAGACCTGCCTGTGTTTGTGGCTGCTTAGCAGGATTGCCAGTGTTAGGGTAAGTGAAGCCAGATAAGGGAAAGATATTGGGTAATTTGAGCTTGCTTTGTAGCAGAGGCCTCAGGAGGCAGACAGACATGTGGCTAAAACAACAAAAGTAATTTTAACAAACTTATGAGCTTTGGAAAGCAGTCGAGTCCCATCAAAATCCTACAAAAGAAAAGACCAGTATTCACAGCTAAAAAATGGTTTATGATGGTTAGGACTATGGTAGGATATATTAAAATGTCTCAAAACAGAAAAATAAAGCAATCTCTCTCTTTTCATCTCAGACAACGCGGTCATAAAGCGGCTCGCTTCTTTGCATCCATCCTTTACATTACTGCCATCTTGTGGCCGCAGTCGCTATTGTCGCTGAAAGCGCCGCTTGTTTCATATCACAGGAAACTGTAGCGGTCCCCGTTTTACTGGCGTGCCCGTGGGTAAGCCAGCGGCTTTTTTCTCTGGTGGTTTGTGCACGCGCATGAACCTCTGGTCTTTCACAGTAAACTGATGGGAGACCAGCGCGCGAGGCTTTCACTGCTCCAAGATCAGTTACGATCTGCGTTTTGTGTGGAAATACAACTAGCATTAGCAAGTAAATGAGCTTCTGTGATTTATCCTGGTGACAGATGCTGACAGATGGAAAGTTTAAAAGTTGTTAATAATTCCTTCAGGACATTAGCAAGGAAAGCTGTGACCATGATGGAGAGGGGACGGCAGCTCTGACCATGTCCGGCCGAATAAAACAGGCAAGCTGAACAGGTGCAGGCTCAGCAGCACTTTCAGATCAGCATCTAGGAGAAATTATTGGGATGAATGAATGAATACGTTTATCCTGCAGCTGTGCCAACACAACACCTTCATTTTTCATTAATATTTTGAATCCCCCCCATAGATAATGACAGTTAATGATGTCGCACACTGCTCAAAACTTTTAATTCAGCTGACTTTTTGTTATAAATATACTTTATTATACTTTTTAAAATCAATTTTTTCATCCACTACAAACATATCGCTTACAGAATAAGATGATGGACATTAAACAGAATATAAAGCTTTTAAAATGAGCTGAACATAAGCATATTCAGCAGTAATGTGGTTCCATTTAAGGCTGATGGGGAGCATTTTTCTGTGGAATGATTATTTTTGCTTTTGATAGTTTATGCATAATTGTCCAGGAATGCAGTTGTATGTGGTCTTTTTTATAGTGTTTTATTGCTTCTTTTGCTAAAGGAAAGATTTGAAAAATTCCTCCACCACTCGTCATTGTCAGCTTTTTGGTAATATAGTAGATATTTATTTAAATATAGAAGTAATAATATTTTACAATTCTTCAGTCAGAAAGCAGTGCAGAAAGGTGAAGATGTCCATGTAGAGTGCTGCAAGCTGCAGGAGGCTGTCGGCATATTTAAAGGAATAAAAGGCAGGCAGCACAAATGCTGTTTTAATCTGGTCCAGTTTGCCTTGTTATATTGTTAAATAGCGGAGGAAGGTGTGTGTGTGTGTGTGTGTGTGTGTGTGTGTGTGTGTGTGTGTGTGTGTGTGTGTGTGTGAGAGAGAATCTTCTCTGCTTGCCTTTCTGTAAATGTTTTCTACACTACAGCTTTTTCTTCTCTGAAGATTCACCTCTGGATTTATTTCTTATAGTGTCTAATTTACATAACCAATTTTTTTTATGACATGTGCTACTGTGATTGCAGTCACATGTGATTTCCTTTACTTGGCATTTGACCTTAACTTCTCCTCACTGGAGATGACTGGCATCAGTATAAAAGTACAAAGAAACTCTGCTAACTTTCCCCATTCTAAATAAGGCTTAAAAGCCAGTGGTGTGAAACGTCATTATAAACAGCTGACCGACTGACCAGTAAGCAACAAGTTACAGCTTGAGAGGACCCTTTGAATGAGACCCCTGTGTCTGTCTTTAAATCATGTGCCAGTCACCATTAATGCTTGTTGCACCAGCATGGCTTTTCCTTCTGCCTGACACTCAATTGTACTCAGTCTACCCTCAACTGCTGTCACTTGTGTCCTAAAGGCTGCCATCTCCACTTTGTGCTCCAATGCTGCCATGTCTTCTCCACTACTCTATTTTTCCCAGTTCAGTCAGGCTTGTGGCTGTTTGTCAGTAGAGGCTGATTGCCCAGTTATTTGGTTTAGCTGTCTGCCTCCCTGTTGCTCTGCCACTACATTTTGTCTCCAGTGAGACATTTCATTATCTATCAGTGCCTCAGCAAGACCGCATTTCTTACAGTACCACATGCTCATCATTTTGTTCAGTTTAATGAGCTATTGTTACCCTGTCTGCAACTATATAGCACATACAGCCATGCATGCCTATAACCTATGCTTAGTAAGAGTAGCGTTGTGCCTTGTAAACAATGGCACTGGATTCCAGTTTGTTTTGATAAAAGCAGCATTATGAGCTTCACAATATGAAGTGATATCCATCAACAATGCAAGGCAGCAACATACCTGTAGAGGTCAGCATCTGTCCAATCTTTTCTAATGGAATATGGCTATTCAGTTTTATCAGCCTTTCCCTTCAGTTTCTAAAACAGTATTTCAATATAATAATAATAGAATTATTCATGATAATAGTTTTAGAAAAAATAAAATAAATGTTCCTTCTTCTTTGGCCATCAAATTCAAATGCAAGTGTATGCTTGAATGTTTGTAATATATGGTTTAAAAAAACCATCTGGGGGAAAAGGAAACAATAAGGCATTCCTGCTTTTACATGAAATACTCTCTAAAGCTGTAACGCTGCTTTCCCAGCAGAATTTGATACATAGTAATCATTTCAGGAGATAATAATTTTATAACATAACAAACAGATGGACTAATAATTTAGCAGTTTTCTTTTGACTACTCGTTTATTAAAATTGTTTATTCGGCACAAAATAATAATGTTGACATCCAACTATTTCTATTCTGCTGGGGTATTTTTAAAAAAAAAACAATAGGCATGAGATGACTTGTTTAATGTAGGCAATTTAGACAAGTGTTGAACAGATGATCATAAATTGTGAATTTAAAAAAGAAGTGGAATACATTTTAATTTCAAGATTCAAGACAAATAATAATTAACTGTAGCAGTTCTTATTGGTGCTCATGTCTTTCTCTTTGCCATTTCTCAAAATTCTTGATTAGCCATCATCATGTGTGCTATTTAACTATTTGAAACACTATTTAAAACACTGTGTGTGAAAAAGTTATACCATTCTATGGGGGTGTAATCAAAAAGCAACAGAGACCACACCTGTAAAAAATAAGGTTTAAATTTGTCTGTTATCCCCTTCAAGTTAGTCTCCCTGTGCAGCTTTTCACCACTCATTACTCTCACTCACCACTCATACATTTGGATCATTCCCCGGCAGTCCTGTTCTGCACATTTGTAACAAGCGCTGAGTTTCATCTGCTTTGTCAAAATGTTGACTGTTTAACTAGAATTTCATGTTGGGCAAGAGGAAGAGGGCGTTAGCAGAACAAGTCTTTCTCAAGATAGTAGGGTCACTGGGAGGGGTAAGTGTCCTAAAAGGTTACCTTGAAAGGACTAGAGGTCAAATTTAAATTAGTTTGTGCCTCTGAGACACAGTCTCAGAAATTCTTATCACATTTATAATATATCATCACCCACTCAGACATTTCTATTTCCTCTTCTGTTTCTTCTAAAATAATAATAATAAGCTGAAGTTACTCACTGTCAAAATATAGTAAAATAGATTAATATCTAAATTTATAGCTGGTGACTGCCTTAGATGAAGCCTGTAATCTATAGGTTAATTACTACTCTTTGCAATTTAATTTGCACCACAAAAGTGGCACAGCCCCCTTCCTGAATGTCAAGCTAGTATGTTTTTTTTTTTACATTTAAGCCTTGATGAACATTATCTTTTCTACTCTACTCACATTAATAAGGACATCCCTCATAGATACATGGACTAATAATCCATTTCATGTGTACGTTTAATTGGAAATATCAGAGAGCAGATTATCACTTTTGACTACTGCATCATGTCACAAGGGACTTTACTGTGTATAAAACAGCATAATGTAAGTCACTTTAAATATGCCACCATAATGTTTTTTATATGTTTTATAGTTGTAAATAACAGCATAAAACCAAATCAAATGAACACACTAGAACTTGACAGGTGGTGCTACTGAAGGGATACTTGAGCTCATCTGACAGAGCTGTGGGAGTATATCAGACAAGACGATAAAAACACCCACAAGGGCACAAAGAAAAGCAAAAAAGAGTCTTAATATGTAATACTGCTGACATTAGATAAAAAAGAAATAAATGGAGCATGCTGAATTGGATCCTAAACTCAACTGTAAACCTTCAGCACAGAAAACCTCTCAAAAGGTGACAATCCTGTAAGGCAATCGTGCTAGGGTGACTGCTTTAGGTGGATAACCAGCAAAAGATCATTTACCATGTAGGGTTTGCATGGAGGCAGTCAGATGAGAGATGTAGTTCAGGTTGGAAGGCTAGCTGAGTAGGCGGACAGGTATTGGGAAGAGGCTGTAGAAGCAGCAGTCAGAGCCAGTGGAGATGGACTAATTCCACCTCCCACAAATCCTCCAACAGTTGATTGCCTGGGTGGGCAGTGTCGGAGGCAATCCTCACTGCCCTCCTCTTTGCTCTGGCATTAGGCGACTGCTCAGTGGAGAGCAACTGGCAAGCAATGACCCTCTCAGCTGGATGACACACTGCAGCTTTTCCCCTGGAGCAAGAAGAAATGGAGCTGTGGCAAACCGCAGAGGATATCAGGACAGACTTGATTGCCGATCTTTATCCCAAGACGGGATATGTTCTGATATGTTTATCCTCATTATTTGTCACAAAGAAAAACATCTTTCTTTCTTTCTTTTTAAAGAAAGCTGCACAATTATTGGTGCAAGTTTACATGATAGCAACAAAATTGTTTTTCAGTGAACATTTATAAGGCAGTATGGCTATGGGCAAAAAAGACAGGCAGAGGCTTGGTTGGTCTTTTATACCTTAATATGATCCTGACATTATACCATGAAATAAATTCATTTCAAAAGGAGAATATGATGTTAGACATGTATAGCATTGTAGTTGTCTATACTGGTGTCTAATAGCTTTTACTTGAATAAAGCTTGTTGGTATTTTCTGTTAAAAAATAATCTATTTGAAATGCATGAAATAAAAATGGTAATAGGTGTTCCAATTTCGTAAGGTGTATATCATGTTCAGTTAGAGTTAATCTTGTGGGACTATTGGGAGAACAAGATAGAAAAACCGACCTATGCGATTAAAATGTAAGCTTAATTGCACCCAAAAAGTAATCGACCATCCTTATGTTTGGCAGATACACATTAATGTGCAGCTGTTTTCAGTTCGTAATTGTTCAGTGATTCTCATCATTCCTCAGTATTGTCATGGAGGTGTCTGATTGGTCCCATGTTGGTGATGCAAAATTGTTTGTTCAGATGAAAAGCAGGGTTCTGCATTGTCATGCAAGTGGCCCAAGATTACGGAAAGACAGTCTAAATCCACAGAACATGACAAGTTTTCAGGAGCACTTTGTATTGCATATTGTAATAAAGCTGGAAATAGTAGAGTGATAATAAAGTAAATACATATAATTACCAAAGAAAAAATTTCAATTGTTTGGTATTGACAGTAGTATATTTGAGTAATATCCAAAATTAGGGGGCAGAAACAAACAGCAATGCAGGGAAACACATGTAACGGTACTAATGAGGTAAGATCGATTAGTAACAGTATAGTAATATTTTGGTAATATTATAGTAACCAACAAATCCGACTTTTCGCAGATGATGCGGTTCTGTTGGCTTCATCAGGGGGGGGCCTCCAGCTCGCAGTGGAACGGTTCGCAGCCGAGTGTGAAGCGGCTGGCATGAGAATCAGCACCTCTAAATCTGAGGCCATTGTCCTCAGCCGGAAAAGGGTGGAGTGCCATCTCCGGCTCAGGAACGAGTTCTTGCCTCAAGTGGAGGAGTTTAAGTATCTCGGGGTCTTGTTCACGAGTGATGGGAGAAGGGAACGGGAGATCGACAGGCGGATCGGGGCTGCTTCTGCAGTGATGCGGACGCTGCACCGGTCCGTCGTGGTGAAGAGGGAGCTTAGCGTAAAAGCGAAGCTCTCGATTTACCGGTCGATCTACGTTCCTACCCTCACCTATGGTCACGAGCTTTGGGTAGTGACCGAAAGAATAAGATCGCGAATACAAGCGGCAGAAATGAGTTTCCTTCGAAGGGTGGCTGGCCTCTCCCTTAGAGATAAGGTGAGGAGTGCGGCCATCCGGGAGGGGCTCAGAGTAGAGCCGCTGCTCCTCCACATCGAAAGGAGCCAGTTGAGGTGGCTCGGGCATCTGATTAGGATGCCTCCGGGCCGCCTCCTGGGTGAGGTGTTCCGGGCATGTCCCACCGGGAAGAGGCCCCGTGGTAGACCCAGGACACGCTGGAGAGATTATGTATCTCGGCTGGCCTGGGAACGCCTTGGGGTCCCTCCGGATGAGCTGGAGGAGGTGGCTGGGGAGAGGGAAGCCTGGGCTTCTCTGCTTAGGCTTCTGCCCCCGCGACCCGGCCCCGGATAAGCGGAAGAAAATGGATGGATGGATGGATGGATATAGTAACCAGTTAGCAGTAAATTTAAAAAGGGCAATATGGTGATTACTAGAGTAATGCACAGTCCAGTGTTTACCCTGCCTTAATTTTAACAGCATCTAAGAACTGTTTGTATAAGTAGAAGGCATGTAAGCTAGACTGCTATGTAGGTGGGGTGTAAAATCTTTTGTTTATGTTGTGTATTAAAGTTGTGATAAGAGTGCATTCACAGAGCATCTTGTACTTAATCTTTACTGACAGTTCTAAAAAGTGCATAACAGCAACATGCACACTGCAGAATTCATGCATGAAATGGTAGCTAGGGGGCTAACTGCTAAAGAAACATCAGCTAATTTTATTTGTTTGTTGCTTTTGCAAAAATTAATGATACACATACTTGTGAAAAGATCAATAGCTGTATTGTTTGGAAATATGGCTGCAATAGTTCATAAAGTAACGTGAAGAAACTGATTAAAAATCCTCGATGCAAATGTGTTGCTTGGATGCTTTATTCAATCCAAAGCTCTGTAACACTCAGTTGTCATCATGTAGGTAGTTTAACATGGAGCCGGAGTCTACACACAGATGGAAAAGACCAAAGAGGCGGAGACATTACCGAGATGGTGATCTACATAGAGTGAAAGAAAAGGTTTTTCTAGCGTACAAAATAGCAGTGCTTGTTACTGTAATTACCATAAAAAGCTTTATTGGGAAAAAGTTGTCAGGAGTTCAAACCACCTGTTCAACAAGCTCCAAAGGGAAGAAAAGCAAACTCTGTAGCCGTTCCCATCCACCGCTGTTTGTTTTACACAGCGAAATCTACAGTAAAGCTACAGAAGTTAAAAGCATATGTATGCAGATGAACACTTAGTCTGGCACGATGTTTAAATAAGGCAGCTTGCTGAAGGCTGATGGCAGCCGACCCACTTTCTGTCGCAGTTATACCTGCTGCAAGCAGGGATGAGTCTAAAGGGGGGCATGTGGTGTACTAGACCACATTTATTTCAAGGGTTTATTAACATTATTTTGCATATTGAACATATATATATATATATATATATATATATATACTGCTCAAAAAAATAAAGGGAACACTCAGATAACACATCCTAGATCTGAATGAATGAAATATTCTCATTGAATACTTTGTTCTGTACAAAGTTGAATGTACTGACAACAAAATCACACAAAAATCATCAATGGAAATCAAATTTATTAACCAATGGAGGCCTGGATTTGGAGTCACACACAAAATTAAAGTGGAAAAACACACTACAGGCTGATCCAACTTTGATGTAATGTCCTTAAAACAAGTCAAAATGAGGCTCAGTATTGTGTGTGGCCTCCACGTGCCTGTATGACCTCCCTACAACACCTGGGCATGCTCCTGATGAGGTGGAGGATGGTCTCCTGAGGGTGCAACGTGACGTTGGTGGATGGAGCGAGACATGATGTCCCAGATGTGCTCAATCGGATCCAGGTCTGTGGAACGGGCGGGCCAGTCCATAACGTCAATGCCTTCATCTTGCAGGAACTACTGACACACTCCAGCCACATGAGGTCTAGCATTGACCTACATTAGGTGGAACCCAGGGCCAACCGCACCAGCATATGGTCTCACAAGGGGTCTGAGGATCTCATCTCGGTACCTAATGGCAGTTATGCTACCTCTAGCGAGCACATGGAGGGCTGTGCGGCCCTCCAAAGAAATGCCACCCCACACCATTACTGACCCACTGCCAAACCAGTCATGCTGAAAGATGTTGCAGGCAGCAGATCGCTCTCCACGGCGTCTCCAGACTCAGTCACGTCTGTCAGTGTGAACCTGCTTTCATCTGTGAAGAGCACAGGGCGCCAGTGGCGAATTTGCCAATCCTGGTGTTCTCTGGCAAATGCCAGGCGTCCTGCACGGTGTTGGGCTGTGAGCACAACCCCCATATGTGGACATCGGGCCCTCATACATCCTCATGGAGTTGGTTTCTAACCGTTTGTGCAGACACATGCACATTTGTGGCCTACTGGAGGTCATTTTGCAGGGCTCTGGCAGTGCTCCTCCTGTTCCTCCTTGCACAAAGGCGGAGGTAGCGGTCCTGCTGCTGGGTTGTTGCCCTCCTACGGCCTCCTCCACGTCTCCTGGTGTACTGGCCTGTCTCCTGGTAGCACCTCCAGCCTCTGGACATTATGCTGACAGACACCGCAGACCTTCTTGCCACAGCTTGCATTGATGTGCTATCCTGTATGAGCTGCACTACCTGAGCCACTTGTGTGGGTTGTAGAGTCTGTTTCATGCTACCACGAGTGTAAAAGCACCACCAACATTCAAAAGTGACCAAAACATCAGCCAGAAAGCATAGGTACTGAGAAGTGGTCTGTGGTCCCCACCTGCAGAACCACTCCTTTATTGAGTGTGTCTTGCTAATGCCAATAATTTCCACTTGTCTATTCCATTTTCACAACAGCATGTGAAATTAATTGTCAATCAGTGTTGCTTCTTAAGTGGACAGTTTGATTTCACAGAAGTTTATATATATATATATATATATATATATATATATATATATATATATATATATATATATATATATATATATATATATATTAGGGCTGGGACTTTAACGCGTTAATTACGATTAATTAATTATGGGGAAATTAATGCGTTAAAAATTTTAATGCATTTTAATCGCACTTTGCACCGTGGAACGTTTCTCAGTGCGCGAGTTCCAGGCATACAGATTATATCGACGCACAATGTCCAAATTAGGGGCCGCATCCTGCGAAGGACCCGGCCCACGTCTTTCGCAGCCCACGAAGACCACAAAGGCCGGAAGTGAGCGGCTAGCCTTCATATCAGCGTCACCTGCCGTCACCTCTGCGTAGCTCATGTCGCCTAGCAACCGTGAGTGCAAAGCACAGCTGTGTAAAAGCAGCTGGTTAAACAGAGAACAAACTTTTTCTCCTTTTTGTGGTTTAATTTTAAGTCTTTAATTCAAAATAAGCTGTTAAAACAAACAAATATTTCTCATGTCAAATATTGAAATGCGATTAAAATGCGAAATAATTTCGATTAATTAATTACAAAGCTTGTAATTAATTTGATTAATTTTTTTAATCGAGTCCCACCCCTAATATATATATATATATATATATATAAAACATATATCATATGTTATATGTTCCTCCTGGAAACACTGGCATCAAGCATGCCTAAACGATTGTTTGAAGTGATCAACAAGAATGGTGGAGCTACTCATTACTGAGTCCTTTTTTTGACAGTTTGATTTCTGTGTTGAGGGGGTATTTGGGTTTTTTTGAGGTATGGTCTTAAACTTTTTGATCAGCTGAAAAAATCATGTTTGAGTGTAAATGCAGTTTTCAAAAAATTCCCTGCTCAAAAATTTTTGTCTCTTGTGCCGATTTCTTCTTTTAGCATTGTGAAGCTCTACTTAGAACCTTCTTAAGATCCAATAGTGCAAAATGCAAATTCTTGCAATTTTTTAATTGGTCTTAAGATTTGATCAGGAGTGTATGTATATATATATATATATATATATATATATATATATATATATATACCGTATTTTCTGGAGTATAAGTCGCACTTTTTTTCATAGTTTGGCTGGGGGTGCGACCTATACTCCGGAGCGACTTATAAGTGAAATTTATAACACATGAACCAAAATACTCCAGCCACTTGACATCTCCGTGAACTGCAGCTTTAAGGCAGTCTTGCGTAACCTGTGGGCGAATGGATGATGGACGGAGAGCACAGCTTAACGGCAACTGGGAGAATGCGCCACCCAACTTTCCTGGAAGTCATTGGATGGATCAAGAAAACATGGCCTTCAGTGACAACCAAACCATCCTGTTGGGATTCAGAAAGGCTGGAATAATTGGAACTGCAGCTGACGACGAGTCTGACGAAAGCGACACAGAAGAGGAAGCGGCGCTTCGTCTACGTACGGAGTGTGCGGAGTTGTTTAGAAGTGACACATGGATGAAGAATTCAATGGATTGATGGTTTGGTTAACTTGTTAGCATGTTCTTTATGCTATGGTTATCTGAATAACTGTTAATGTTACGTTAACATACCAGACACGTACTCTGTTCGTTGTGCGTCATGTAGCTGAATGTGTTACGTTAGCATAACTTAGGCGTAACCGTGTTCGCCCTGTTCTTTAATCCATTATTATTTTAAATTGCCTTTCAAGATGGAATTTCTGCTCTGAGTCTCGGATACTATCAAATAACCCCCCCCTTCCCAAAAAAGTGCGACTTATAGTCCAGTGCGACTTATATATGTTTTTTCTTTCTTTATTATGCATTTTTTGGCTGGTGCGACCTATACTCCGGAGCGACTTATAGTCCGAAAAATACGGTATGTATATATATAAAAAAAATCAAAACACCTGGGCTTGACTTGTGATTTGGGGGTCTAGAAATAAAATTTTATTCTAATTTTAATTCCAGGAGATGCAATAATGTGAGAATTTGTTTTAGAAATTATTATTATTTTTTTGCCTCTTACTAAGTAAGCAAGCATTCCAAAGGTTATTTCATGTTATGCGTTAATTTAGGTTGTATGTATACCTTATCTTATGTGATGTTACTGTAATTGGGATTATTTATTTATTTCTGCATTTTTGTTTTTTAAATATTTATTATTGCTCATTAAAAAGACAAAAGTCATTTTTATTCAGTTACTCGATTAATCGATGGAGTAATTGATAGAATACTCGATTACTAAAATATTTCTCATGAGCCAGGAACAGAAGGAAGGTTCACATCTCCAAAAGTGAAAACAAGATACAGAAAACAGTAATGTGCAGAACTTGTCATAATCCTGGACGGATGGCCCAGTGTGCCTTCTGTTTCTTTGAGTTGTGTTTTTAAGTTATGAATTAGGATTTTAGTTTGCCTTTGTTTTCAGTTTAGTTATCTGTGTTAGTTCCTGTTTCCCTAATGTTGTCTTTCCTGTGGTCAGTATTCCTGTGTCTGTTTTGTTTCTCATGTCTTTGTCCCTTGCCTCATTCTTTTGCTTCTCTCCCCAGTGTTGTGTTTTGTTTAGGTTTCTGTTTTGGTTCCCTTTATGTGTCAAGTCTGCTTGTACCTTGTTTGGTTACTTCCTGTTTTATTTTGACAGTCCTTTGTCCTGTGTGCTTGTGTTTAGTTTTGCTTCCCCTTGTCGCCTCTGTGTAATTACATTCAGCTGTGCCCCTCACATGTTGCCTGTTCCCTCACTATCCCTTTGTGTATTTATTGTCTGCGTTTTCCCTTGGTCCTTGTCGCATGGTTGTTTGTTCGTCCCGCTGTGTGCATGTAGGCTTCGTGTTCATGTTTATGCTTCAGTTCATGTTTATGCCTCAAGTTTATGTCTATGCCTCATGTCATCATGTCATCATGTTATGTTTTGCCCAGCCAAGTTTTGCTATTAAAGCTTTAATTTAAAATTAAGCTCTTCATCTTGCAAGTCCTGCATTGGGGTCCTCTGCATTGCCGGCCACAGCATCAAACCTGACAGAGATGCTATAAGGTGGAATTCATTACCAGTGAATTTTGTGTATGTAAATACTAAAAATTGGTTTAAACATTTTCAAATCCTGTAACAGCTGTTATGAAATCATCTTATATAAAAATGACTGGAGGAGGAAGAATGTATGTATGCTATGTTTAAGCACATTTGTGCGTCACTACATTTGATTTAAAGAACAGTAAACGTCTTGTAGCAGAGGGCATCCAGCGCCATTTGTGTTTGCTAGCTGAAATACATCACTTGGTCTCACATTGTATTAATAGAGCATATCTCTATGTCTGGTTAATAAAAACAGAAGCACAATATGTTTTTAAATATACTGCTCATTAGGATTGAGGATTTCTAAATACCACCCAAGCCTAGGCAGGGATTATTTCTGCCATTTGAAGTACTGAGCATTAATGTGTTTTTTGCAAGCAATAATACCCTTTATTGTATCTACATGTGAATTTATATTCAAAATATTAGCTTATCCAAGTTTTCTGAAAGCACTATATGGCATTTACTGGCTGTGCGCCCATTTATAGACTTGTTTCACTGTGGCATCTGCTGTTACATTTATATTGGTGCATAATAAATGTGTTGTTTATAAAATACCACTTCATATGGCACGGCTATATGGTGGAACTATTAAATATCTTAAGTTGGCAAAAAGAAAAAAAAAGTTTTTAAGTATAATGGCAAGAAGTGAGCTCCTGTGATGTGACAGGAACTAGAAACCCAGGGCGTTCGATTTTTCATGAACTGACGTCTAGCGGATTATCTACAGGCTCTTGATGAGATTATAATTCAGCTTCTCCGTAGCAGTCCTCATTCCACATTACTCACTCTTATTTCATCTTGTTTTCAGTATTTAGTAGGGATTTTAAACTAAATATCAGAGATGAATGAGTCAAGAAAACGTGCTTTTGTACATCAGTTTCAAATCTAAATGTCACATTTGGAGCAGCCGAGGTAATCGCTATTTCTTTTTCTTGCATACACACACATGATCCGTTCTAACCTGTATCAAAAGGGAAAAAAACAGCAAGAAAACAAATGGTAGTTTTCAAGATGAAGCTTGCTGATAATAGGTTCACCTTCTTTGTTGACCTAATAAGCGAAATCAAAAGCACAGGTTGAAACAGACTGCTGAATCGATATAAAGCACTTACCCTGATTGGACACTACAACAGGGACATCAGTGTTAAAGCTGGTAATGGTGGTTAGCTCACTTTTATTCCCTGCCTTTCTTTTGTCTCCTTTTTGAACAAAGAGTGATCTCTCTTGATCACATTGAAATAAATATCTATTATTAATACATCAAACAAGCATCAATATGTGGTTTTAGGATAGGCATTTTATGATACACAGATAATTTACTAATGACATAATACAGTACACTATACACTTTATATCACTCAACTCTATCAAGTGTCCTTTCACCAAATGCAAAATATCTGACAATTCATCAGTGATTATGCTGTTATTAACTCAGTTCTAAGACAACAGCTTAGAGACTTGCTTAAGAAAACATTTATGCACAATAACAAGCCAATCTGTGTGTAGCATTATAAAACACAATTGCAATTAACAGTTACTTCAATCAACTGAGATTTCAGTAGCCACCCCACAATAATCACATTAAAAATTCTACATAATGAGGTAATCCTCAAGTATCCATCATTAAAATTATCCATGTGATACAGTTTTTAAAAAGTGAGACTTTTGTTCATGAAAATGTGAGGGACAGCTGTTCTCATGGTTTGGAAACTGACAGGTTTTAGGATTATTAAGTTTATAGTTACAGTATTTTGTTTTTGCCAGCCAGGTATGAGTCCACCTCAGGCCCTTAATGTAACGGGAGTCTGAAAGACCAGCAGCCTGATTTCTGCCAAAGCCCTCAAACAGCTACACACTTCTGGCAAGTGGGAGCTGCCTTTAAAACAGCTAATGTTTGCATGATGCAACACCGGGCACGCTCCAGTACAATCAAGAAGCATTTTTAATAGATGCAGTCCATTTTGTTCAATAATGTTATTTAAGTGTCTTACAGTAATTCCATTCTAATTAAGCCAGCTTAATGAACTTGCTATCCTGTCCCATTAAACCAGATATTGAATACACACATTATCATTTTGGTAAGCATCATTAAAAACTGTTTTGAAAAGAACAAAACAAAACTATACATACTTTATGTTTATAAACTTCATCAGTAAATGTGCTGATGTAACAATTTAACTGAGTCTTGCTACTTGATAATTTTCAACAATTAACATCTGCGAAGCCAGTCTGTTTTGGACCTAGTTCATTACACTTGCTTGGGAAGCAGGTGGGATGAAATTGCAGCAGCTAAATCGCTGACATTTAAATGTTCATACAGTACTACACTGCTCAAAAAAATAAAGGGAACACTTAAACAACCCAATATAACTCCACGTAAATCAAACTTCTGTGAAATCAAACTGTCCACTTAGGAAGCAACACTGACTGACAATCAATTTCACATGCTGTTGTGCAAATGGAATAGACAACAGGTGGAAATTATTGGCATTAACAAGACACACTCAATAAAGGAGTGGTTCTGCAGGTGGGGACCACAGACTACTTCTCAGTACCTATGCTTTCTGGCTGATGTTTTGGTCACTTTTGAATGTTGGTGGTGCTTTCACACTCGTGGTAGCATGAGACGGACAACCCACACAAGTGGCTCAGGTAGTGCAGCTCATCCAGGATAGCACATCAATGCAAGCTGTGGCAAGAAGGTCTGCGGTGTCTGTCAGCATAGTGTCCAGAGGCTGGAGGCGCTACCAGGAGACAGGCTAGTACACCAGGAGACGTGGAGGAGGCCATAGGAGGGCAACAACCCAACAGCTGGACCGCTACCTCCACCTTTGTGCAAGAAGGAACAGAAGGAGCACTGCCAGAGCCCTGCAAAATGACCTCCAGCAGGCCACAAATGTGCATGTGTCTGCACAAACGGTTAGAAACCGACTCCATGAGGATGGTATGAGGGCCCGACGTCCACAGATGGGGGTTGTGCTCACAGCCCAACACCGTGCAGGACACTTGGCATTTGCCTGAGAACACCAGGATTGGCAAATTCGCCACTGGCGCCCTGTGCTCTTCACAGATGAAAGCAGGTTCACACTGACCACATGTGACAGACGTGACTGAGTCTGGAGACGCCATGGAGAGCGATCTGCTGCCTGCAACATCCTTCAGCATGACCGGTTTGGCAGTGGGTCAGTAATGGTGTGGGGTGGCATTTCTTTGGAGGGTCGCACAGCCCTCCATGTGCTTGCCAGAGGTAGCATGACTGCCATTAGGTACCGAGATGAGATCCTCAGACCCCTTGTGAGACCATATCCTGGTGCAGTTGGCCCTGGGTTCCTCCTAATCCAGGACAATGCTAGACCTCATGTGGCTGGAGTGTTCAGCAGTTCCTGCAAGATGAAGGCATTGAAGCTATGGACTGGCCCGCCCGTTCCCCAGACCTGGATCCGATTGAGCACATCTGGGACATCATGTCTCGCTCCATCCAACAACGTCACGTTGCACCACAGACTGTCCAGGAGTTGGCGGATGCTTTAGTCCAGGTCTGGGAGGAGATCGCTCAGGAGAACATCTGCCACCTCATCAGGAGCATGCCCAGGCGTTGGGAGGGAGGTCATACAGGCACGTGGAGGCCACACACAATACTGAGCCTCATTTTGACTTGTTTTAAGGACATTACATCAAAGTTGGATCAGCCTGTAGTGTGTTTTTCCACTTTAATTTTGTGTGTGACTCCATTGGTTAATAAATTTGATTTCCATTGATGATTTTTGTGTGATTTTGTTGTCAGTACATTCAACTTTGTACAGAACAAAGTATTCAATGAGAATATTTCATTCATTCAGATCTAGGATGTGTTATTTGAGTGTTCCCTTTATTTTTTGAGCAGTGCATTTGTGTAATACATTGAAGTTAAATGTTCTTTATAAGGTGTAATACCATAAGCAGAACACTTTACCCTAAAACAGGTGTTTTACAGTAGCACTCAGTGGCTGGTTGCTAAACAGTGCTACATCTGCTTCTTAGCACCACAATTCCATCAACCATTTTTTCCTGATGTTGGTGGCTGGGGAAGAGGCATTGTGAGCATAAATGCTGCAACTGTTGCTTGGCTTAAAATAAACCATTATTCATATGCTAAGAGCTTCAGCCATCCTTCCAATGACTGCGTGTCTCTCATGAGGATCATAATCATAACATATATATATTTGATCTCTGGGCATTCCTACTTTTACTTCCTCTGATGTTGGAAGTTACACTGACCATACAGGTTTCTAGCTAGCAGTTGACCTCCTGGCACAGTGCTGGGCTGAGGTACCATTGTGAGAATTTCAGCTGTTAGCTACCAGAATGGTTCTCACAGTTTGTTAGTGGCCATTTCTTTTTCTTTTCTTTTATGTTTTTCTTGATTATTTCAAGGGGAAAAAAACCTATCCAAATCTACCTGGTTGCCTTTGTTATATTATAAATTGACTGTGATTAACCACATTTTTTTTTTTTTTCGTTAAGCTGAGTTCAATTTTACTAGCCACACCCAGGCCTGATTACTGCCAGACCTGCTGAATCAAATTGTCCTAGCCCTCATGCCTGGCATTTTGTGTTATGTTTCTTTAGGTTAATTTTTCATTTGAGATTCCTGTGTTTTAGTGTTCAGATGGTTTTGGTTCTTAGTTTATTTTATGTTATAGATCTTATTAGTTTCTGGTACTTATATTAAATCCCTGCTCCCTGTGTTGTCCTTCCTGCATCTCTGTGTTCAGGTGTCTGGTTGGCTTTGTCCCTTGTCTCTTGTGTGTTCTATTCCTCATGTTCTGTTAAGTCTGTGTCTATGTCATGGTTGGTCACTTCCTGTTTTATTTTGACAGTCCTGTGTTCCCTGTGCTTTGTGTTTGGTTTTGCTTCCTTTGTCTGACAAAGTGAAGCAGGCTAAAAGATCTTTGAGAAACAAAGTCCCTGACAGCCATCTGTCTGGAAAGGGTTACAGAGCCATTTGTAAGGCTTTGGGACTCCAGTGAACCACGGTGAGAGCCATTATCTACAAACAGAGAAAACTTGGAACAGTGGCCGGCCTGCCAAAATTACTCCAAGAGCGCAACAACAACTCATCCAGGAGGTCACAAAAGAACCAAGAACAACATCTAAAAAAAAACTGCAGGCCTCACTTGCCTCAGTTATGGTCAGAATTCATGATTCAATAATAGGAAATCAATAAAAAATGGCATCCATAGGAGAGCTCCAAGGAAAAAAAAACACATGCTGACCAAAAAGAACACAAACGCTTGTCTCCCATTTACCAAAAAGATTTTCTGGGAAAATATTTTGTGGACTGGTGAGACAAAAGTTGAAATTGCATCCTGTTACATTTGGTGTAAAAATAAAAACGTGGCTGAATAAAAACAATTCTGCAAATAAAAGTGGGACAAAATTCCTCCACAGCAATGTGAAAGACTCATTGCCAGTTATCGCAAACACTTAATTGCATTCTTGCTGCCAAGGTTGGCACATGTTGTTAGGTTTAGGGGACAATTACTTTTTCGCACAGTGTAGTTTTGTATAGCTGTTTTCCCAAAAAAATCAAATCATTGTTGAAAAACTTTTTATATTAACATTTTATATTTACTCAGCTTATCTCTGTCGAATATTAAAATTTGTTTAATGATCTGAAACATTTAAGTGTGACAAATATGCAAAAAAACAAAGAAATCATGACAGAGGTACAAAGTGGTGCTACTTGTGGGTATAGGCCAGTCCTTTACATTCTAACGATAACTGATCAACAATATATGTTCATTACTAATTATTTTAAACAATTTAAAAAATAATAATATGAGATATTCAATTCACTTCAATTTTGTTTTTACAGCGCCAGTTTACAACAGTTGTGTCAAAGTGCTTTGAGCATCTTTTGTGCATCAGCAAAGGAAATAAACTGAATAGTTTACATTTTATATCTTTATTTATTAATTTTTTAATTAAAAATACCAGGTAAGGTAAGTCTTGCTTCGGTTTTTGTAGGTCCATATTTATTTGGATATGTGATTTTAAAAAAAAAGGGAGAATCCCTGCTACCTATGTGCTGATGACATGTCTCAGTAATACAAGCTACGTTCATTCATACTCTTTTAGTACTGCCTCTCTCTGCCAACCTATCTGATGACATCACCTGGTAATGCACTTCTCTCCTTTTTTTTTTGTTTGAGTGTAGCAACTGAATTCTTATGTGATGCAATGCATAGCAAGGACTTTTATACTATTGAAAACATAAAGTGATTACAAGAATCTCCAAATTATGTCAGCTGTAAACTACTTTGGGTAAGAAAGATTTATATATTTATTTTTATAAAGCAGAAAATGTTTTTTCCCCTGTCATTTTACCTATTCAGGAGAAGTTCATAAACTGCTTGTTTTTGAATAAGGTACTGTATATTTTTACATCAGAGTTACAGCAACCACAAATTTAAAAGGATTTGAGAGTTTTCTGAGTTTAAATTCTCAATTTAACAATAACAGACAAATATATTACTTGGAATGTGGAAAAAAAAAGTCAGGAGAGATTACTATCCCTTCACAGACCTTAGGCTAAACCAAAATAGAGTGAGGTTTTCATTTATCCCATCACACACCACATAACTTGCAATATTTTGGCACATCTAGTATCCAGCTACTGCCTAAACTTCCCCATGTACTTAATCTGCAGTTCTGTTCTTTTCCTGTCTCAGTTTGTGTGTTTATGTGTGCTGATGGATGCCTTGATACCCAAATGCCTGGCATTTGGGTCTGAGTCCTGAGATGCCAGAGAAAATATCACCCTTTAGGTGCTCTGTGTAAAAATACAGTCTTTTATACACTATTTGTCTCCTTTTTTTAATCCCTGTCACCAATAAAGCCACTACTTCCACAGTATGGGCGTCATGTGTGTTACACGTACTGTAGGTTAACATAAGGTTTGAAGATAATTATTTGCTGTTACTCATAACGGCTGGATGCCACAAAATGAACTGGAGTTGCTGAGTCTTAAATTTCACCCAGGGCGTTATGTGAACCAGCTAAATATACCTGCACCGCAGAAGCCATTTATGGTGACAGAAGGGTGATGATTTATGTTTTCTTTGGAGCCCTCAGGAAATCGACTTTAATGTCATTTATTTACATGTGAATCACCTTTTCCTTACGGTGCTTGAGTATTCTGTAAAGGTGGATTTGTTGCTCTCAGCGTCAAAGTTAAGATTATAATGCAAGAAAAATATTATTGATAACTCGCAAATACAACATAAACTTTTAAGCTCTAAGTAAATGTTTGCCAGACAGGCAATTAGGTCTCATGAAAGAAGAAAATAAACAATTTTATTAATGACTTTAGAACTTGACAGGAATTTCAGAGACTATTTTCTCATGGAGTATTTTATGCAAATGTTTTCATATTTTTTAGCTATACAAAATATTCATAATGACAAGTGGGGCAAATATGTTTTCCAGCTATATCATCATAGATGAAATAGATAAGATTTACCACCCGCTTACAGCCCTCATTGGCTTTAACATAATTGTGCCTTCCTGCTGTATGATATAACTGTATGCAAGTTGACAAGCGTGACCACAGTATATTAATGCATTGAGCAAACTGGGTCACAGATTCATCCATAATCAAAATACACCTTGTACAAGGTTTTTTCATATTACGGAAATGTCAAAGATGACCAGAGAATGGAAAAAAAAACAAAAAAAAAACAAGTATAGCCACATTGTAGAAAAACAATGCGGTCTAATGAAATTCCACTAAGCTGAGCTGTGATAATAGGATTTGATTTAAGGTTACGATTGCTTTTGTATCCCTGACTTACAGAGGTAATTAGCTGATATTGTCCTTTTGTCAATATGTAGACGCTGGTGTTAAATAATACCTATCAATTTACTAAATAAAGGCCACTGGAATTAATCATCCTGGTATTAATTATTGGAAAATAGCCAAGCAAATGATGAAGGGAAAGCCATTCATTGTACTTGAAAGCAGGATAGATGCAGTGATGGGACTGATTAATTTACTTCTTAAACTGTCAAAGCAGAGGACTCGGTGATGGGGGGAACCATTTCAAATATTCAAAGGGGCGAATGTTCTTGTGAAACATCTATTAATCATGGAGATTTTGGCCAGGCAGATGAATTGTGGTGTCGCTTTTCCATGCACACTGCCACAGAATCATTAGCTACAACATTCGCTCAAGCCAGAACAGACACGGAGGCTAATCAGCAGCTGTAATGGACACACTTCATAATTGTCAGTCTTTTAGTAAGGAGACCTAATCTGGGGAGACTGAGAGCATACTACGAAGGCAGCTTTGATCGTATGAGCCGAGAAAGTGATGTGCCTATATACTCATTATTTTACTTCAAGACTTGTGTCCAAAGAATACAGAGGATTTTCAACATTTAATACCACAGTATTTTCAAACTACAAATGTCGTCCTATTCTTACAGTTACTGAACCGAAGTGAGTTCTCTATAATTAAGGCAACTTTATAGGCACTGTTCCCAAGCGAGTGTATGTACGAGTACCTGTGTTAGATGTTTCATCTTTATTAGCCAGAGCATGGTAAGCCTGGCTCTTCATGCACTAATCCCCAGCTAAAGAAACAGCTTTCAAGGAATTAACATCAAAAGTAAAGCTTTGCGTGCCGGCGGGGGAGCTTTCAACAGAGCCTGCCTCAACTATCTCCTAAGTATTTTCAGAGCCTCAGGGATGAAGTGGAAGTTAAGTTTAACTTGCTCTGTGTTCTTCTGCAAGTCTTTGACCTTGTTCTCAGGTTTCTTAATAATCCCTGATACGTTTGAATCCGTACAGCGTTTGCGGCGTTTCCACGAGGTACTGCCAGGGGGTGAGGAATTTTCCCTGTGGCCCATTGCCCATTCTTCTTTTAAACCATGATTGCTGTGATTAGCAGGCTAAGGTACAAGCGCTTGAGGTTTTGGATCAGCACCTTACAGACAGAACCACCAAGAGTGTTGAATACTGCGCACAGCAAATCAGTGCATTTCCATGTGTTGTACATATTCATTATGGTCAACAGTATGCTTCCAAATGATTATGTGCATTTATTTATTTCCTATGACATTTATGATGTTGCAGGATCTACAAAGCTAAGAACTGATTGAGTCATTTTGTGGTATCATTTTCTATCCATTTAAGTAACATTGCAAAAAGCTACAACTCTCTCTCCTCCCTGCTCACTCCCTTAAGATTTGAAGCTGAATTGCACCTAAAAGTGTTTCGAGGTTATATAATCTTTATTTTTAATCTCTATAAATTTCAGACAGTAAAGCAACACGTCACAGTTCTGCCTTCTAAAGCTCTTTTCAAGATATAATTCTTTGGCCAGTAATGATTGCTTTCACAATCCTTCCTCTTACTTATGTTGCCATAACTCAGTTACTCTTTCATAGAGGGTGACAGCTTGGATTGAGCTGAGGGACAGTGATGACTGATTCATTGCATCTTTCCAAAGTACAATTGCGGAAAATGGCATTGGCAGCTTTGCTTTGTAGCTTAAAGAAATAACAAACAGTATATCTCCAATCTTGTGAAGTCCACAAAGAATTCTCAATGGTACAGTAAATTGCTTGTCTACCTGATGTTAACATCCCATCAGGCAATCATCAGCCAATCTATTTTCTCCATTCTGAATATGCTTATATGGCTTCCATGAAAGACATGCTGTGGGATTTACTTTGTCAGATGCCTCGTGAGCTGTGGGACCCTGAAACAGGCCGAACTAGGGTCGCATCGTAATGTCTCCATTATAACACTTATGGCAAAAAAGTAGGTGGCCTAGTCGACTGCATTATGAATATATACTGTAGCTCTGATAATTTTTGAAAATCCCAGATGATAAAATGTTCTGAAGGAGCAATAACAAAAAGAAAAAGAAAAAGCATTTTCAGAGGGGGTACATGATGTGTATTTTTACCAGCGCAAAACAATAGTGTATAATAGTAACTATTACATAGTCAGGTCCATAAAGTTTTGGCCGAGGACTTTCTTTTTTTTAAATTTTGTCCCTGTAAAATCCACACTGTCCATTTGTATTTTGAATGATGCTTTTTCAGCATTTGGCTGATTTGGAGCATGGGTTGTAGCCATGTAGACATTTCTGAATTCATCCTCCTACGTTTATCAGAAGTCACGTCATAAATAAACATTGGCATGCCCATACCATAACATTGCCTCCACCATGTTTCACAGCTATTCCTTTCTTCTCCATATTTTTCTCTTCATAATTCTGGTGGTACAAGTCAGTCTTGGTTCTAATTTGCCCTTGTTGTTCTTCATGTGTAACCAGTGCTTTACACGTTGTTGCAAACTCTGTATTTAATTGATTAATCCAATAAAAAAGTCCACTACCTCATTGGTATTGTCCTTTTTATATATTTGGGCATGTACAATGAGTTGCTTAAAGGAAACCACTCACATGAATGGTCAGATATCTGAAAGTATAAACCAAAATAAAGTTTAAAGTAGAGTTTCTGTTCAGTAGGTCTCCAGATGGAGATGTCTGAGCCCTCCACTCCCCCACGCCTGACTTGTTTTGGAATTTCTTCAATAAACTGAACTTTAGGTCAATTTCGCTTTTATGATCTGGAACTTTGAAGTTTTTCGAAACGAACAGTTAGGAGATCAAACTGTATTTTTATATCTTGTGCAAGAGGATTTGAATGTGTGTGTGTTGTTATTTTTTGTTTTTGTGTGTGTGACCAGTGTGCAGCAACCTGGTATGAACATGAGCATAGAGCATACTATGGTATGGTTTAAATCTTTTGCAACTGGCAATGCTGATTTAGGGTGCCATAAATAGTGCACTTTTTCTTTAACTGTTGGAACTGTTTCAGTGTTTCTCCCAGGAAGCTTGGTGGGGGTGGGTGGAATATTGGTTTTTCATATTGGCCTCTCGCTATTTTATAAAGGAAAAGATCTGATGGCATAAAGTCACTCTCCTAGTCGTTTAAGACAGATTAACACAAATAAAATACTTTCAGATCCTCTTTAGTGATTTGGTGACACTGACTATAACCACATTTTGATACTGAGACTGTTTATGTCACATTAGTGTAGGCATATTTATAAATGCTATAATAAGGTTTGGCAACATTAAAACTATTTTCTAGAGCTTTAATATCTGTAGTGGCTTGAAGACTGAAGTAGTTAATGCTGAACAAATGATCCAAAACAAAAACACAACAAACAGCAACAAATAAATGAATACATTTTTAAAAGAAAAAAAAAAAGAAAACATTTAAGTAGAGCAGAAGAAAATATATCTATGAGTTCTGTTTTGATAAATTGTAGTATCTTGGGGAAATAAGGGCCTAGACCTGCCTATTATTGACTTCCCTGTGGAATTCAACAATATATATTGTTTCTTACACAAGAAACTGCTAACACAATCATTATGACATGTCTTCATAGAATCACTATTATTTTTTTAATTACTGTTTGGCTCCCCTCTTACCTGAGGATGCACTGGAGGCAGACTTTTTCCTCTTCACATGGACAAGTTTGTCAGTATTATAAATTATACAATGTATTACTTTTTTTTTCTAGAGGAATCAGCTCCTACATGGCTGTTAATAGGAAACTAACTGGATTTAGTGATTTAATGACTGGCTGACAAAGTACTGTCTCTTTTTCTACAGATAGGAGTCTTGCCACTGTATTTATAGGGTGAATATGATAACACACTCTCAAATGTAAATTTGATGTACACTGAGAAGATACAAAGAAACATTTCTTATCAATAAAGACATACAGTCATAGAGCAGAGGTGTTTTTGCACAACAGCTGTCTTTCATCTCACTCTTTGTTGCCTTTTGTAATACATACATGTGACTTACATGTGAGAACGCATCCTGGAAGCAGATGGAAGTGCATCCCCACATTTATAGAGTGTGGTGCCTTTGGGAAGTGCCAAAACAGACAGAGCATGTACATATGCCAAGTATGCATTTTCTGAGGAAAACCTTTATGTTAACGAGGGAAACAAAGCTGATTGTCAGTATTAATACCAACTGACTATAATATAACTCCAACCACCTTCCTAAGTCCTACTGTGACAGGATATCCCAATATACCTTTAGATTTTGTTTGTTGTTTATGAAATACACCCTTTTTACCCAGCAAATTGTCAGATTTACATTTATTGTATTTCTGCTTTCATTTTTTATATTTACATGCATTTCTGAGTATTGCTACTAAAAGTGGCTATCATGTTGTTCTACTTATGAAAACACTTGTTGTACTTTTGCATGTCAGAGCTACAAAGTCAGTGCTCTAATACTGCGTTTTAAAAAAAGTAATTATAGCATTTTTTTTTTTTTTTACCCATTTCTCTGTTTTAATATCCTCTCATTTCACTCATAAAAATCTTATTGGGCTGTGCAAGATGTTATTAAATTCAGATAAAACAATCTGTTGTCATTTCTTGGCCTAGATTAAATGCAAGTGAAATACCAAAAAAGAGCCAATAAATATTCCAGACTCCCTAGTCCTCAGACTAAACTCGTTAGGGAAAATTATTAAGTCCCATCAGAAAGCAACTTCCATTCATTAAATGATTATGTTTAAATTTAAATTGGTTTCATTTAATGGTCTGCTGACAGGATATGACAAGGTCGCAGATGGTAGAATGTGCCTTCAAGGCTTTCTGCCAGACTGGCATTCTCAAGATGTACTTAATGATGTTGAATTGCTATATTTTTCCCAAACCCCTTTTTCTGTTTTTGTGTTTTCAAAACTCTTCAAATAGTTTTGTTCTTGAACCTAATTCAAACTGCATCTTTACAACAAAACAATGTAAAATAAAAGAAAGCCTTTCTACAGCTCAAAAAGGATAGAATCTGCATGTGTGCTGTCATGACACCCATTGGTGTGGAACTATCTATAACTGATATCAAAATGAAGGCCAAGTTTGAAGAAGGTGTGGTCCACCATACAGTATATCTATTGACCACTTAAGTAATATTATATTAAGGGAACCTTGCTTCCGCCACTGATAAAAAAAAAAATAAATAAATAAAAAAGAAATGCTATTCATAACTTGAAGTTTTAAATTATTTTCTCAAAATTTTGAGCTAGGTGTCTCGAAATTTTGCGTTAATAAGTTGAAATTTCAAGTTAGCGCTGCAATTCATGAAGCTCTGTGAAAGCAGTCATTTCCTTGTTACCCGGAAGACGCTAGCGCATGCAAACTCAAAATTGGGTAGCGCCAATATGAGTTGGCTAGCAGTGTATAGAAAACGTGAACAAATTGTCATCAGGTTTTTTTGACCTTTGAATGCCTTCTAGCAAATAAGAGCTGCATAAAAGGTAAGGAATCAATGTTTTCATGTTGAACTGTAGGACAGCTGATGCCTTCAGCTTCCTGCTTCCGGGTAACAAGGAAATGATGGACCTTCACGGAACTTCCTGATTGGCAGAGCTAACTTGAAATTTCGAGTTAAGTCAAAATTTTGAGATACCTAATTCGAAATTTCAACTTATTTTCTCAAAATTTCAAGAAAATAATTAAAAATTTTCAGTTATGGATGGAATTTTTTTTTTTTTTTGAGTGGCAGAAACAAGCACCCATAATTATACTGACTGTCAAGTGTGTATGGGTCTGAACCTCAACATGTTGAAAGTAAGGCTGGTGGAATAGATCTTTAATTGCTATAATCCCACTGCCTCAGTCAGATTTGCAAAATGATGATTGGTTAGGTCACCACATTCTACAAATTAAACTCTGTCAAGTTAACATCATCCATAGGATGTAAAATTTTAAGTAATAATGTATGATCCCATTGCTAAATGGGCATTTGTTGGCATAAAAACCATAACTATAGTCTTCATGAGACAAATATCTGTTTCTAATAACTGAAGTGAATTGAATGATCTAGTGGATACTTGTCTTCATAAATACATAGATTCATTACTCACTTGTGCTGTACTTAATAAATTACCATCTGTAGATTTATCTACTGTTTTATTGTCCTTATCTATAGCCCAGTGATGTTTTGGCAATCATAAGGCATCTTTTTTTTACCAAAATGTTTTACAGCAAATTACCTAGTGCAATATAGCCTTTGAACAAAGCTCGGTAATCTATAACAAATGCATCTCTGAAGTTTGAATTAGCATTAGTGTTTTTTAAACCACTGTCTTACTTTAGTCACCCAAATGAAGTGAATTTGATTGGTATTAACCTGTGCAGTACAATACATGTAAACTGTCTTATGCATGATTATATTCTTGCTGGACCATGGGTCATATGATTGTTGTGACTCAGGATGATTAGCCGACTGGTTATCTCATAGTTGATCACCTTCTAAGCAAATTAACACCATCAACACAGCTGTCTGCAAGTATTGGGGTAATATTTTGGCAACACATGAGTTAATCAGCAGACTTTCAGATTCTGACCTGTTCAAAATACAATTCATAATAGAATAAAATATCAGTAAAAAAAATGTATACATATATTAATCAGTTCAGTTCAGTTAATATAAACTAAATAATGATACAACACATGCATCTGTGTGTTTGTGTCCAATTTATTTATTCTCACTCAGTTATTGATGAACACTGCTCAAAAAAAATTAAAAGCAGACTTTGAAAACACATCAGTTCTCAATGGGAAAAAAATCATACTGGATATCTTTATTGATGGGGACTGGGTAATGTGTTTGGAATGAAAGGATGCCACATCATTTGATGGGAATGAAAATTATCAACCTACAGAGGACTGAATTCAAAGACACCCCGAAAATCAAAGTGAAATAATGATGCAGCAGGTTTAGTCCATTTTACTGAAATTTCATTGCAGCAACTCAAAATGGTACTCAGTACTTTGTCCGGCCCCAACCTGCTTGTATGCATGCCTGACAACAACAGGGCATGCTCCTAATGAGATGATGGATGGTGTCCTGGAGGATCTTTTCCCAGATCTGGACCAGGTCATCACTGAGCTCCTGGACAGTCTGAGGTGTAGCCTGGTGGTGTTGGATGGAGTGAAACATAATGTCCCAGAGGTGTTCTATTGGATTTAGGTCAGGCGAGTGTGTGGGTCAGTCAATGCTATGAACTCCATCCTCCAGGAACTACCTGCATACTTTCACCACATAAGGCCGAGCAATGTTGTGCAGCAGGATCCCACTGCACCAGAGTAGGGTCTCACAATAGGTCAGAGGATTTCATCCCGTTATCTAATGGCAGTCAAGGTGCAGTTGCCTAGCCTGAAGAAGTCTGTGCGTCCCTCGATGGATATGCCTTCCCAAACGATCACGGACCCACCAAAAAACAGTCATGCTGAACGATGTTACAGGCAGCATAAGAGTCTCCACAAGTTCTTCAGACCCTTTCAGGTCTGTCACATGTGCTCAGGGTGAACCTGCCTTTATCTGTGAAAAGCACAGTCCACCAGGCTCCATGGTGCTAGTAAATAAGCACAGGTCCCACTAGAAGACATTGGACCCTCATGCCACCCTCATGAAGTTTGTTTCTGCTTGTTTGGTGAGAGATATTCATGCCAGTGGGATGCTGGAGGTCATTTTGTAGGACTTGGGCAGTGCTCATCCTGTTCTTTTTGCAAAAAGGAGCAGATACTGATCCTACTGATGGGTTATGGACCTTCTACAGCCCTGTCCAGCTCTCCTAGAGTAACTACCTGTCTCATGGAATCTCTTCAGTGCTCTTGAGAGTGACACAGCAAACCTTCTGGCAATGGCACATATTGAGGAGATGGACTACCTATGCAACCTTAGAAGGATCTAGGTATCACCTCATGCTACCAGTAGTGACATTGACCCTAGCCAAATGCAAAAGTAGTGAAAAAACTGTCAGAAAATATGAGGAGGGGACAAATGTCAGTGACCTGCTCCTGTAAAACCATTCCTGTTTTGGGAGTTGTTTCATTATTGCCTCTTTAGTGCACCTGTTGTTAATTTCATTAACACCAAAGCAGCTCAAACTGATTAACAACCCATTCTGCAACTTAACTGACCAGATCAATATCCCAGAAATTTAATTGACTTGATGCTATAGGCTGATTAAAAAGGGTTTAAAAAGTCCTTCTCCTAGGAGTCTTCATAATAAAATATTATAATAACAACAATAATAATAATAATAATATATAATAATAATTCTTGCTTAGCAGTTTTACCAATATTATTACAATTGAAACAAGAGTGTTATTGACTTGATGAATGTGACATTAGAAAAATAGACTAAAACTTCATGAATAGTAAATAGTGTCTAGATCTCCAACACCACTAAAGCTGGGATGTAAAGTACAAATTCTCAATTAATGTACTTTTTGTAATTTTTAGATATCTGCACTTCATTGTCATATTTATTTTTCTGACAACTTTTATTTTTAATCCCTACATTTTTACCCCAGATACTTTCACTTTCTACTCCTGACATTTTCAAAACAGGCTCATTACCGTATTTTGCGGACCATAAGGCGCACCGCATTATAAGGTGCACTATCAATGAACGGGTCTATTTTCCTACATAAGGCGCACCGAGTTATAAGGCGCATCATAAAACATATGTAGAGCGAAACAAAAGCGTCAGGTAAGTCAAACTTTCTTCAACTCATTCACAATAACTTAGAATATTGTTCACTTGTAACAAATATGGAAAATACCCTCACATTTTAAATCATTCATCTTCCACAAATCCATCAAATTCCTCATCTTCAGTGTCTGAGTTGAACAGTTGGGCGATTTCGGCATCAAGCATGCCAGGTTCCCTCTCGTCATCATCCGAGTCAGTCTCGTTGTTGTTACTGTTTTCTTTTTGTTGCTGCACACAGCAACCGTTTAATTGTTAATCAAAGGGAAACTTTAGCTGGCAATCTCTCGCCATCTTCTTCAACGTCTTAACAGACGCTGCAATATATTCTTTATTAATGAGGGTAAGAACAAGTCATTTCTTCATTTTATATATAAGCCATTCATAAATCCTGTGCACCTGTCTATTTACCGATATAAGCAAAGAAAAAACATTAAAAACAACAACAACAAAAAAGGAAATTCCTTTTTGACACAACACCGGAAACCTGAAAACTCTGCTGTCACAGTGTTTTGTGTACATGCAGCGCTTGTACTGCTCGCACGCTGTGGCGTCGCCCGGACCTCTCTTTGGCACTGAGGAGGGCAGCACACACCTCGATTCGTCCTTTAGCGACTTTTGAGACAGCCCACAGAGAGTTTTGTTACACAAAAGTTGGCAACAGTGCCGGCCACCGATCGCCAGATTACGCACAAATATACGGGCCAGTATAGATGGAAATAGGCCTAATCTGCCATAGTTTTCTGCAGTTTACTGCGTACGGTTTCCATTTTTGGAACAATGCTTCCACTTCTTGTTGAATTTATCTCAGGTGGCTTTGGCTGCGTTCCACACCTGCTGCGCTGCACTCACAGCTTGTTCCTGTCTAATATCATCAATAGAGTCATTTTGTGAATCGATGATGGCCTATTTTAGAGAATTCAATGAGGCCTTTGAACTGAGCCGCCAGACCTGAGACCATATCGCTGCAGACCACGCAATGGTGCAGTGGAGTGGATGCCTCAGCCATCGGCGGTCAGACCGCAGAGCTCAAATTACACAGACCGACCGACATTTTATAACTATTTGAAAAGCATAGGCTGGGTGTTACCCACCCTCCCCCCTGTCGTAGGTTTTGTATGCTCTGGAAAATGTTGATATTTGTGAAGCGTCCCTTACAAAAGTCGCACTAAAACATTTTGACAGATTTTTGAGCGCAGTGTACCACATAAAATTGGTGCACCGGATTATAAGGCGCACTGCCAATTTTTGAGAAAATTTAAGGATTTTAAGTGCGCCTTATAGTCCGAAAAATATACTTTAGGTTTAACACATTTGACGGGTGTTATTATTTCCTGACACTTTGTACCTTCTAGACATCAAACCAATTTGATGCTAAATGGAGAGAACGATTAGAAAGACAATCCCACTGGTGTATCTATCACTGGTACACACAGTGAAATAAAATAGGCAAAAGTGTCATGGTCCTGGGTCCTTATGACCCAGTGTTTTTTGTTTAGGTTTAGTTTTTGAACTGTGTTTACCTTTTCTGGGTTTCTTTTGTTGTGTAATTGGTCAGGTTTTGAATTCTAGTTTCCCAGTGTGCAGTGTATAGCCCGTGTCTTTGTTTCTTTGTCTGACTTCCTGTTTTATTTCGATAGACTTCTAGTCTCGGTGTGTTGCGTTCTGTTTTGCTTCCCCTTTGTCATTAGTGTTATTTGGTTCACCTGTGTTCCCAGCTGTTTCCACTCCTCTCGTGATGCAAATCTTAGGTTTTCCCCATTATATTAATTCTCCTTCTATAGCTAGCAGTGGGAAGTAAGAGGATATTGTCATTACCCACTCATTCATTCCCCCAGGTGTCTGTCCGTGAGGTTTTACCTTATCTAGACCACTGAACAGATCGCAGTAGCTAGATAGTGAGAAACTGGGGAATCCTTCATTTCAAGATTATGTAGTATGGGTGCATTATGTAGTAATATTCCCTTACACACAAGAGTATAATATCATTTGAATATTTGTAAGTATACATTATATCTGGCTTATTGTTATAGGTTATATAAACAGAAAGGCATTATGTAGTATACTCCTTTGTACAAAAGCGCAGTTTGTAGTTTCTCCATTTACCTTATTTGCTTAGCATGGAAATGTTTTGTGTATGTTCTTGGTACCAAAATGTATTTGTGGAAATGTTAAAGATAATCACAGATTATGAATCTCTTTCAGCCTGCTTAACATTGTTTCAATTTAATGAGCATTGCTAATATTTGCTGGAATAGGTATTATATCTTTACTAACCCAGGGGTGACTAAAGGTATTTGGAGCAAGGTCTCCGAATTAGGGTAAAATAGTTTTGCAGAGGATAATAAGATGTCTCCTGAAGGATTTCCTATTATGAAATGGGGCTATAACGTTAGCCTGACTTCTACATTTATTTCATATTTTCATTAATCACAGGAGGATATCCCCATCGGTGATGGGTCTTGTTAATTTTATACTCTGAGAACATTTCAGACCCTGTACCTTTTCACTTTTACTTGAGTAAAGAAGTCAATTCAGTACTTAAACTTTTACCAGAGTAAAATATTACTATTACTGATGTTACTGGCAAAGCCTTTTCTGTAAGAAGGTAGCCTGATTGTTAATGTATTTTGTGACACAGATCCAATGTTGCAAAGAAGAGAGGAACCGTCCCCTCTGTGAGTGTGTGTGTGCTTGTGCGCACAAGTGAGTGAGAGTAATGCTGGCAGTATGAAGTGCCGACTGAGGTCTAAGACGTGTCCAAGTGGCCCAATTATGAGTGAAATTTTAGTGTCCACCTGTACACTGTGTTCACAGCTGAATGTGCTCTCATGTAGCGTAAATGAAATCTCTGGTCATAAGCAGTGTTTTTGAGCTGTGCTATGTTGTTGAAATTGAGCACAATAACATGAAACACAATTAGTTAATCTTTGTTTTTAATTGGGAGAGTTTGTAAAAAGCAGGCCGACATTAATCGTAGCGGTGAACGTTTTAACCTGTTAACTAGCCGAACCAAAATCACCTGAGAAAACTACACTCTCTGGTTATTGTTGGCTCTGGAAAACCCATTGCTTAATGTGATTGGCTGAATGAGGTGTCAATCAAAAAGGGAGGGTCTAGCCTTCTATATAAAATGCACTGCTTACATGGGTTTTCCAGAGCCAACAATAACCAGGGGGCATCATGTAGCTTTTCTGTTGAGTTTGGTGCAGCAAGTTACATGATTGGCTGAATGAGGCGTCAGTCAAAATAGGAGGGTCTAGCCTGTCATGTACAATGCACTACATCCGTCCCGCTTATGGGACATGGCTGTCCGCTGACGAAATCCTCGATCTCTGAGGGGAGAGAAGCTAGAGAACTGAGGCTCCATCACAGCACGAGCAGTTCAGAAACAATTTGAAATGAGAAAAAAAAGCAATTTATTAACTGATTAAGTTGTGTTTTAGACTGCTTATTGCTAACGGATCTATTCTGACCCAAAGTACAGCCGTGATATGTTCTGAATGATGGCTTTACAGCAGACAGCCGCACAAACTCTTGCCGGTACTGAGTACCGGCGCAGAATCTTTTAGTGGTATGCAGTACCTGACCGTACCGGCTTACTTTCACCCCTGCATATCAGTCAACACAGGCGATGCTTGTGATCATCCCATACACTGCTACCGATTGGCCAATCACGGGGACTTGCTTTTTAAAATTTTTATTTGTTATTTGAATGTAATTAACAAAATCAGGATTAGTCAATATCAGTAGTGACAGTTGATCTTAAATACACATTTTTCTGGTTGAAAAGTCAAATGCATGCAGCTGAGTGGACATATTTGTAAATAATAAACAAAATTTTAATTGCAATTTTTTTCTTGCCTAAAGAGAAATAAAAACATTCAGAAAAAAAAAAATCTTGACTAAGGTTCTCATAATTCATGCATGAAAGGGTTAAGAACATCTGAACATCACTGACATCTGTTAGTCTGGAAAGGGTTACAAAGCCATTTCTAAGACTTTGGGACTCCAGTAAACAACAGTGAGAGCCATTATCCACAAATGGAGAAAACTTGGAACAGTGGTGAACCTTCCCAGGAGAGGCCGGCCTACCAAAATTACTCCAAGAGTGCATCAGTGACTCATCAGGAGGTCACAAAAGAACCCAGAACTTGCCTTACTTGCCTCAGTTAAGGTCAAAGTTCATGATTCAACTGGGCAAAAATGGCATGCATGGGAAAGCTCCCAAGTGCTGCTGACCAAAAAGAACAGAAAGGATCATCTTATATTTGCCAAAAAAATTAGTTGGATAGGGATGGGAAATTAATCGAATAAACAATTTCATCAACATTATCAATTACTAACTGATCAAATTATTCTAATATTTATTTGTTTGTTTGTTTGATTAATTAATTTTTTCACAATACTGGAAGAAAAAAAAATCCCCTATAAAAGGAAACATCTCATTTTCCTTCTTCATCATAAACACAGCTATGACAACAAATGTGCCCTGTGCACCTAATGCAAACTGAAAGTCCCTGCTGCAACTTCACATTAAGGACTAGATTTACTAAGTGGGACATTTAGTGTGGGGCCAGTCGCAATAACGCACTGGTGGGAGTGGAAAGTTCAGCAGTAATCTACTAACGACACGCCAGTTAATGAACACAAACACAATCAGTTCATTTCAACAATGACCACCTCAATCTACCAATAACAGTGCAAATCAGTGGGTTGCAAATAAGCAGACCTGAATAGGGAGCTGCTGACAACACAGGTGCAGCTTCTTACTAGTAATGTAACAAACATAATGCAGAGTAATCACAGGTTTATACTTTTTAATCTCCAGAAGTAGCGTGACATGCAGACCAAGGAGAGACAGCAGAAAAATAATCTATATGCTATGAATCTTATACCAGAAAGTGAGGGGTACTGTGTGGGCTTTAGGATGTTGTGGCAGCTGCTCTCTGCATGAATTTTAAGCTCAGATGAAGCACAAAATCTATCCAGAGAAACGCTGCTTTATTACAGAAAAAAAAAAAAAAGCTGTGTAAAGCTGGAATCGGCTTCTAACAGATGACCTGTCGGATGTGTAGATGAACATGGATTATTAACACCAGTTCAGTCAGGATCTGATGGTAAATAAAGTTAGTAGTGCTGTGCCACATGTGCAAATACCCAAATCACATTATTTTTTCCTGCATGTGGTGTGATGCTGAAAGCATTTATTAAAGTCAAAGGAAGAAAAATTTGATAAACAGCCAGCTGTGGGCAACAAACAGGCATCAGTAGGTCTACTTATGTTTCTGTAAAATCTGAAATTACATTCAGTGACACCTGAATGGCATTATTGTCAGATTTAGACATTAATCTGGCACTCTTCAGATCTATCTGTGCACAATAATGGCTGTATTTCAAAACCTTGTGTTCAATATGTGAGAAAAAAAAAATGTCAGTTGATCTGTGATGTTGGAGAGCTTTGTGTGTGTACTTCTGGCAAAAACACGTACACACAAAGGCTTTGGTGCACTCTACATTTTTCACTGCGAGTCTCATCTTTGTGCAGAAATTAGACAAACCATCTACTGTTCGCTGAAGCCTCATCAGAAATGGTCTCAGTAGAAGAGTGGCTGTCAAGAAGATATTCTTAAGGAAGGGAAACAGGGAGAAAAGGCCGAGGTGTGTCATGTTACACAGGAACTGGACTGAAAATCAAACAGGTCTGATGGAGTGATGAATCCAGATTTGATATTTTTGGTTCAAATTGTCATCAACATGTATGGAGGAGGTCAGGAGAGAGGTAAAACAATGAGTTGTAATGTTGATTTGGGAAGAAACCACCCAATCCTTAGTATGAGCAAACGTCTGTTTGGTGCAACATGTGCTGCACATGTTGCACCAAACAGACATATAATTGTGAACCCTTTAGCAACTTCATAGGTGACATTATGCCGCACCAGTGAGTTCATCCATATCTATAAACTTTGTAATCACGAATGAATAAATACAGAAATAATTTAAGCTAACTGCCCTGCCTAAATTTTAAAAGACAGACTTTAAAATACACAAAGAATGTGCTGTGAAAACAAATCTGCCTACACTTAAACAAACAAAAAACAAACAAATTCTCACCTTATTCATTTATGCAAATATATCACAAAGACATTAAAAGTGGGTAATTGTCCAGCAATGTAACAATGTAATGTAAAGCATAGCTGGACAGCTAATTCTGCCTTACATAAAAATGTCCAGTATTTAGTGTATTTACGACTGTTATTTGTGTTCCACATCTTTTGATGCTTAACTTTAAGACAGTGTAATGCAAAAGTTGATAACGCCCTAAACTACTGTTTAAATATGCATCTTCTCGACACAGTGTTGGCAACAGTGAAAAATAAAAACAAGTAGTAATTACTACTAGTAAGTAAGTAGTAATCACTACTTCCTAGTAGAAGTGAGTTGTAATTATTGTAGGAGCATGCAGTGGGCTCCATTTAAATTTAAACGTATTTTCCCTGCTGTGCTCGTACAATGTTCTCTAAATCACTTTCTCATTTTCACTGCTAAACCATTTGAGAATTGATGACCTGAATTTAGCTTAACTGCATGTAGTGCTGTTAAGAAAAGAGGTGAGGGTCATTCTTTGTTTTCTTTTCTTTCATTCATCACCGATCAGTGAAATGGCCGGTGATACATTTTCATAAGTCTTATATGCTACCCTTTAAGTGGACTGTTATAGGTCGCTTACACGAGCTGTCTCAGTGATCTAAGGAAACTGTTCTTAGTAACCACAGCCACCAACAGAGAAAATTTAGTTGAAGCTCCTGCTCTCCATTGGCCATATTATGACTCAGTGACGTAGTAGAGAAGACAATGCATTCTCATGGAGAATGCTGAGAACAAACAGGATAGCGGGAGAGAATATCTGTGTTGCTTATATCTGAGAGATGCACACATCCCTCTCCGCATGGCAGGATAAAGCAGGCCTGAAGAGTGGTGATTTATTGAGTGTGTGGAGGGCCCTGACAGGCATGGCTCTCATTAGACAGACAGAGTTTTAATTAGTGGGAGCACAGCAGTGATGCAGGTGTTTACATTTGTGAAGAAAACTATGCCAAGAGCACAGGGGCTCACACAGCTCTCTCAAATATAGAACAGCATGAGTGAGATGCTCTTCTAACCTCAGAGGGCTTTAACTAAGCAATATTAGTAAGTGTAAAAGAAAAAAAAGAAGGTGGAGAAGAAGAAAAAACACAGGCAATGCATTTTCTGTGCAAGGGGGGAAATGCTTTGGGACTGCATTAAAAGACTAGTTTGGTCTTGTCCTCAAGTGATGGCAAGCAATCAACAGTGGGATATCAGTTCTGTTCTTACAGTACATGCACAGGGAAAATCGTTCTCACCACTCTTTATGATTAGCGTCTGTGTCTTGTAGAAACAGTCGTCAATTGTCTGTTTTGATCAAAGTCAGAATTTAGTCTTGCTTTACATAAATATTTCTCTGGAAGAAAATATACCAATTGAGTCAACGTGGCCACACAGCTTCGTGCAAACTATGAAATATTGATCCCCAGTACACACAGCACACTTGAAGTGTTATCTAATTAATTTTCGCCAGTACCAGTATATTCCCACCCTGCACTACATTACCAGATCAACCAAATTCTTCTTCCAAAAGAGAATATTTGGCCTCACCACTGTCATAAAATGTGATCATAAAGTTTAACTGTCTCTCCATTTCTCACTTATACTGTGAGCCATGCTCTGGTGCCGATGCGAGTGTGTGTACTCAGTATAAGCTGCAATGAGCTGTAAAGCAAACCTCCAGGCTCAGAGCAAGTTCTAAACTCCCAGAGGATAGTTATATGCACGGTAGAACCAAAAGAAATAAGGATTATATCTATTTTTGTTTGCTTTTTGACTGCGCTTTCATTTGTCAGCATTGACAAACATTTCTCCAGAAACATTGTTAAACAGTTTTAAATGCTTCATTATTTTAACTCAAGAGACTAAAGCTTTCTGTCTAATTTCTGCATATATTCAAATGCACGAGGCAGAGCAAGGCATCAGCTGCATGTATTTCTGGGCATAAGCAGACTAGCTGTCTGACTCATTATTATATAAAATATATTTTGCTTTGTTGTTGTGCTTTTTGCACACTATAGTATGTGAGTGGCCCAATTAACCTGAGTGTAAACCGGAGTAATACTCACATCTGCCACTTCTCTAGCACAAGAAGAAAGAAAGAAGACACTGGATCCTAGTGTTTGAAAAGGAATACAGAGGCTGTGTGCTATCTTTGACAGGAGCAGCAAGACAAAAAAAAATATTTGCCCTTGCAGACCGCAGATGTTAAATTTCAGGACTGGAACTGTTCTACATCAGTGATTTATACCAAAGCCTCTCTAATGTAAACAAATCTTGCTTAAGAAGCTTGGATGATAATATCTGCCTGCTTTCTCTTCTATTATCATATCTGTGTAGCACATGCCTCATTGGATGCTGTCACTCTGACGCTTTAAAATGACTTGCCGTGTTTGATGTTAAGATTAATAACGGACTGGTGATGGAAGCTGAATTATATTGATCTCTGGTTAGATGCGATACCTAGTATCCATGGCAGCAGGCCTGAATGCTGTGAAATCGCATATCAATCTGAAAGGTCAGAAACTACATTTGTCTTCAGTAGTCACTTCAGAATACTACATAGCTCTTGAAAAAAAACAAAAAAAAACAAGACCCAATCCTAATTCTATGTTAACAAAAACATATTTATTGAAGTTAGCAGCTTTTATTCCATCTTCTTGATATTAAATATCAAAAGATGTGCTTGTCAAACAGTACCTTTTTGTTTAGAGAGCACTGTGACTCAGAGCTCGTGTAGCAGTTGCGTGTGTGTGTGTGTGTGTGTGTGTGTGTGTGTGTGTGTGTGTGTGTTGGGTGGATTTGTCTGTATCGTGTATGATTAAAAAGTAAGATTAGAAAAACAGTGACCGAATGAACATCATTTATCATGTGTTTCTGGTGACAATGAGGCATCAGAAACTGTCTCTGAATTGCAGTGATATGAATGCCCATCAAACATGACAAAAAAGGAAAAAGAATTGGACATAATAAGGTATACTGTAATGAGAAATGAAAGCAGGTCAGGCCATCGACTGCTAGTGAGCCTTTATGGTCAGCATTAGCTGCAGTGCTGGAACAGCTTCTAAAGGCCATTAGTGCTTAATAATGACTACATTATTACTTGCTTACTGTATTATTCATGACTTCCTCATTACACAAGCAATTCTTAAGAGAGAGAATCACATTTTTGTCCACGTGTGCTTAATTGTGAGTATGCTATCAGTGAAGAAGAATTGGATACAGCTGGTAGAACAACTGTTTACCCTAAGTGGTATATTTCCTATGTGGGCTAACTATAGCCCACGAGAATATGAAAATATGAAATCTTACCCTGGAGTTTTAGAGGAACAGTCTCTGCAGTGCAGACAGAAAAAAAGAGTCTGCAAGCATGCCCAAAGCTTATACCTGCATTTTGGAGGTAAGCATCTGCTTTCATAATGCTGTCTTTGACCTTGCTCTTAAAAATACCACACACCACTTTAACTCATCATGATGTTGATGTAGTGTTTGTCTGTATTTGGCAGGTTATTCAGGTCATCAAAAGACTTTTTATACTTGCCTGTTAAACTGCTTACATTCTGCTGTGTAGCACTTACTTGCAAGCAACAATTGTATAAGTATTCCTGTGTATTTATTTATTTATGGTAGCACTTTATAATAACCATTGTTAGTAAAAAAAAGTTAAATTGATATTTGATTAAAATTTAGGTAAGAGGGTCATAACAATCACTGAAATGATAATAACAGTGTTCACTAACTGGTTAATTTGTTTCTCAGTAGTTATTGTAAAGTTACTTTGCAAATGGTTAAACTATACACTATAGTCTATCTGAAGACATTACATAACTGTCTGATATAAAGTTGAAACTTATTTTGATTATATGTTTTTATGGTTAGGATGGTGAACTAGAAATCAGAGACCGCAGTTTGTAACTGAGGTTTTGCTTTCACTTGTGTAATTTTGCTTTAGCCACCTGTTTGATTAGGGCTGGGAAAAGATTGGATTCAAATATGTCAAATTAGGAGGCTCCCACTCTGTTTTAATGTAACTGTTTTTGTCTCTCACAGGCTAGTAGAATAGATAATACAATATAAAACTGATGAGACAATTATTTTTTATTAGAGATGCTAATGACATAAATAAACAAAATTATAAATTGCTCTTGATTAGTTAAAATTATTAATTAGGATTTAGGTGTTTGTTAAAAATTGTATAGTAATTAACTATCTACTAAAGTTTATTTAACCATCACTTTTCCCTTTATTAATTGTTATAATGAAATGTTACTGAATTTATTTCCGAATCACTGAAGACTCGACCCCAGCTCCCTGCTAGGGTAGTTTCTGTGCAGACAGTTTGTGTCTGTGTCTACAAAGATAACAATCGTGTTCAGGTGAATGCCTGCAACCTAATAAGAGTCAAGAATAATGAAACTGGAAAGCACAGCATGGGATAAATCTAACCTGCGTTTATAAAATTATAACTTTTCATACAGTACTTTGGGAAAGTTTAAGGAACTTCAGATGTATCACATAAACATTTTTCTTTTATGGTTATTATGTGCTGTGTTTTGCACATTAGTGCGTCAATAAGAAAATGTACATTTGGCATTTCTAATCATCGGAAATACTTCACAGAAACAATTCTCTCACCAGAATCTTAACAAAAGTCTTTTTTAAAAAAATGTCTGTTCAGTACTTAAGCAGCACTTTTAAAAAAAAAAAATTTATATAAATAATTAAAGCAGATGAACACAGTTGGTTCCAGTGGGACACAGTGTTCAGCAGCTAAATTTAACTCAGTGACCACAGTGAGGACTAAAAACAGAGCTAGAGGAGAGTGATTCTTTGGATTTACATTTGCCAGGTGGCTAGAAACACGAGGTTTCAAATTAATTATCATGTTGTTCTGTAACTGCAGGATGTGTAAATAAGCAAGCACTTTATAACAAGTTGCCATAGCAACTTGAAAGGTGATGAATGCTTAGTTCACAAATTGCTTCTGCTGCCCTGAAGCATTTGAAGGTATGCAGTATAGCCATATCCCCCAAAATTATACTAAACGTGGGCCAGTTAACAGTACAGTGATATGTAGGTTGACACTTAATCATTAATGGAACCCGAGACAGCCTCAGACAGGGGTGTGAGGAACAGTCAGCTTGAACAGTCAGTTTGATCTAAAAATCTTACAGGGCAAACATAAGCAGAGCAACGAGATAATGGTCATTTTTTGTTCATCCTTTTTTAGCAAAGGTGTATCAGAAGCAGAAAGCGGACTGATGTTTCCAGATGTACTGTCTGGGCTCTCTTGCACAAGACATGGGCAAGGTTAAGAACCGGAAATGCAGGGGTTGGCCTCAGGAAGCTGAGAATATCAGAAGACAGACGCATGAAGCTGACTTTCCTTTGAATTGGGAAGATTTCCCGCAGTGCCGTCACCTTAGAACTGGCAGAAATCAGTGGGATGCCAGTACACCCTACACTCTACAGCTAGAAGAGCCCTTGACAGAAGTGTCTCTATGGAACACTTGCAGCCAAAAAGCCATTTATCCAGTGTGGAAACAAAGGCAAATGGCTCACCTATGCTCAAAAATACAAGAATGGGGTTCAGATAAACGAGAGCAGGTGGTGGTTCAAAACTTGAAACATTTAGCTCTAACAGAAGTCTGCCAAAGTCGTGGGGAGCTACAATGAGTATCCACATGCCACAGTGAAGCTTAGTGGACATATTATGAGATTGCACACCACTTTAAGCCTTTCAGCGTGCAACCTTTTACACTGCCGATTGGGGAGGTGTTCAAACAGCGTTTTATGTGATAAAAGTGAAGTCGCTGTGTAGGTAGATTGATATGCATTTAACTGTAAGTGTCTTAATGCACATCGCCACCTTTTGTTTAGTGTGAAATCTTGGTGCAGCTATCTTACTATAGAGAGAATTTCTCTTGGTGCATTGCTGGGTCCAGGACATCAGCCAGGCTAGAGAAGCATCGTAGGGAACAGCTGGTAATATCCTGTCTACTACTGATAAGGATAGGTAGTTGATGATGCTTGTGAAGCAAGGAGCAAACATTTGAGAGTAAAATAGTTGGTACAGGTGGGTGGTGGGGACGGGGGAAGAATTTCACATGTTTTAAGCCAAAACAGAACACCAGCTTCTTTGCCTTGTTTTCTTGGCCATACTTGGTGTTTGGAGCTACTCGTACACTAGCCCTGTGCCTGTGAATCAGACATCAATGTCACTTGAATAAAAGTTCAACTAGAGTTCATGCTTGACCTTGTTTTATCACATTACATTTTCCTATCTGAACAAGCCATCAGTGTATTTTAGACAAGACTAGTCAACCAACAGACAGGCATACTGAAAAATAACATTTGACTTATTGGTCTAAAATTCTTTGTCCAGAATGACATGAACCCTGAGAACAATCTTCAGTGACAACAAGAAAGCTGCAACATATGGCTGAGCCCCCACAGGGCCCTGATTTCAACAACAAGTCAACGATTATTACACAAAACATTTGCTCACCACAATGTGTTTCATGTATTTCTTATCCACTACTGGAATTTTGTAAAACTGCAGCAATTTCTCATCTTTGTAAAAGTTAAACTATATAAGAAATCCCATAAAAAATGGAAAGATAATGGATTAATGTGTGCAAGGCAGCATATTCCTGCAAAATGCATCTGGGAAGACAATTCATCCTGGAAGAACTGGGTTCGGAGCTCATGTAAAGCAGTCAGCACTGAGTTATTTCTAGTGCATGCCTTTTCCAGATTTAAGCCTTAACACAGCTTCAACAGAACTATATCATGTTTAGCAATTTTTCAAATGATAGTCAAGAATATGCATTTTTCTCAAAAGCATGTTTTGAAGTGTTTCTACGCTGGTTGATTGGTACACTGATTGCCTCTACTATGCCTAAAATTACACTGCTTACACCAGCTACAATATTTGAAGTTGATTACAGTTTTGTTTGTTTGCTTCTGTGCTCGAAAGGCGCACTTGTATACCAATTTCACAACACCACAGTGGTTTTTCTACATTATAAAAACAGATAAGGCTCCATTGATGCTGTTACATCATTCGCGCCTCTGATCCTCTCAGTACTGCTCACATTTAGGATATGGATGTTTTTGATTTTGTGCTTGTAAATCTGAAGTGATTTAACACTTCAGATTTACAGATCTGCATATATCTACAAAAATGTTGATAAATGCACTACAGTTGAGTTTTTAAAAGACTTGAATGTTTTTGTACAATGTCAAATGTATCAATGGCAAATTAATTTTATTAGTGTGAACAGGGCAGGTGTCTTGGTAAATGAACAGCCTTAGATAGTGACAACCAAGAACCAACACTGTGTTCACATGAAAGCTCTGAAAACTTTTCTATCACATTTCAAGATATAACAAACTAGCACCGTCCATTTAATACTAGTGGGATTAATGCTGACATCTCAAATGCCAAAAAATTGTAACCCTTATAGCCATATTGTCTTAAAAACTGACACTCCATAAAAAAATGTGAGAGAGTTGAGTAATTTGCAAGTTAGTAACGATTTTAAATGAACAATGCAGTGTTCAGTTTGCAAGTTTGTCAAGCTGAATCTCTGATGAACTGGTGACCACTGCTGTCCTAGCACTCAGCACTAGAAGCTGCAGCTGATGGTGAAAGCCCAAGTGAAATATTACCCTGGAACACATCAAGCTAACTTTAATTTTTAGGCAAGGGGAAGTCAATTTGCTTAATTAGAAGAAGGGCACGGCACCAGACGAACCCACCAAACCTCCTGGTTGGACCGATGGCCCTTCACACTGCATTATAATTCAGGTATGTGTGAGCAGTGAAAATAGGGTTAAGAGAGAAAAAAATGAGTTTATGCAGGCTTCATTTGCATCTTACAGAATAGTACTAATTTGCACTAGAAATCAAATCCGGCATTTAAACGCTGAACTGAAAAAAAGACTTGTTGGCAAAGAAATACTTGAAGCTGAAAATAAGATGCAGTAGCATTAAAAAAAGGCCGGGGGGTGTATGATTGTATCTGGTCTATGATCTGCTTTTTACAGGAATCCTACAGCTTGCATACTTGAGTAAAAAAAATGTCCACACGTTCTTACTTCACATGAACTATGTAAAAAGTGTGATTGGTGGGAAGACAATTAAGACATTGCTCCCTGGATGCATTACACATCTTTAAGGTGTAGTTTATTTTGTAAACAGAGGACAGCATGACAGACAGTGAGCAGACCACATCCCGAAGAAGCGTCGAAGCAGTGGAGATATGAATCACTACCTCCGGTTAAAATTCTTCGAATAAAATCAGGGAGAAAATATGATGCACAGATCTGTGAGTTGGGCCTTTAGCCTTGAGTTAAAATGACAAGCTTTGTATCCAGGCAACCATATGGGTGTCTGACCATGTGATCACATGGTTTCACATGATTTTAGCTAAATCTGTGGGCAGACTTGTAATTGGGATTGTGACCCTACCCCAAATCACTTGGTCTGATCAGACACCCATGGAATTGGCACTGAAAACAATGAATTAAAAAAGAAAAATAATAATAATATTGTTCAAAGAAGAGATTCGAAATGACTTGTATTTTTTGACCATGACCTTGTTATTATTACTTTATTTAACCTGACCTATTTAAAAATAAAGAAATAAATAAACAAATAAATAAATGGTGTGCTTTATAAGCCCAGTCCTTAGTTTGTTTTTTTTTTCTTCATGCCAGTCTTTTCACTCTGACTTTTTTCTTCAGTGCTGACAGCTTCTTTTCAGTGTCAGGGCTTTTCAGTTTCAACTCTCTGTCACTGTTTTGGCATTGGTAGAGGGCTTGAGGGGCTAACAAGAGCATGATTTCTGTAGAATCTGCATATAATTTGCATACTGCGGCGAGAGAACATCACTTTTCCTAGGCCACCGTCTGCCTGAAGCCTGGATGTAGTAACACACACAAACTGATAGATTGGTCTGATAACATCCCGCTCTAACAGGATGTCAGTGTTTTTTTCTCAATCCCTGTTCAGACTGAAAGCTGTTGGCAAATGTCTGGCTTGACTGCAGCTTTTTGCCCCTGCCTTCTGCTGTTGATTCCCGCTTTCCAGGTGAGACAAAAAGAAGCCTAAGGCCATGCAACGTTACTGGCATGAGGTCAGGTAGAAGAAAACACTAGAGTAAAGAAAAAGGATGTATGTATATAAGGATAGTTATGTAAAATTCTGGTTCACAGTAACTGAATATTTAAAAAAAAAAAAAAAGATGGAAAACTAAATGTGGAAAGGATGCAAGTAGATATCCTAAATAAATAATTTGGATTGCCCAAGGGACGGCAATTAATTTTCCCAAGGGGCCACATGAAAAACTGGTACTGTAGTGGAGGACCACGCCAATGAGCTTAACACAGTTCTGTTCAATATTAATTTATTTCTTTATAAGCTTATTGGTACGGCCCTCCACAACAGTCTGAGTTTTTCATGTGGCCCCTTGGGGAAATTAATTGCCAGACAGTATTGCACTTGCAATTAGTGAGTGTTAAGCCATGAGCTGAAAAGTCAAAGATCTGGTGAATTTACTTAGTGCAGTAAAGAGCCACAGTAAAGATTTTCATGATAGGTGAGTATAATCTGAAGTGAGGCTTCAGCACATACAGTAGCTACAAATACTGCACTGCACAGTCAATTTATGATTTGATTAATTTAATTCATGATTTAACAAGGGGGCAAGATATTTTTCACATGGAGACACGATAGCTTTTTTCTCTTAATAAAAGAAATCATCCTTTAAAAATGGTATTTTGCATTTACTGAGGTTCTCTGTCTAATATTATTTTTTTTTTTTGATGATCTGAAACATGTAAGTTTGATAAATATGCAAAAAAAAAAAAATCAGGAAAGCGGCAAATACTTTTTCACAGCACTCTATATGTATCTACTTAAATTTTATACTGGGTGTTAGTGAGTTTACTCTCATTACATGAAAGTAATCTCACTACATGAGAGTAATATTTAGTTTTCTATAGAGTGGTGACAGTAAAACAGTTAAAGGGCATGCTGCCATGTACTGTTTCATTAGGTCTGTAATGGAAGCAGCCCAAAGAGTTGGACAGCCTGATTCTGAATGGTAAATGGGATGGCAGGATCAGGGCCATGGGGGGCGGTTGTTTGTTTGGCCCTGTTCACTAACAGCAGCAGATTATCCATGACTCAACGTGGACTCCAGTTATAGTTTGTAATACCTCATCAGCTCTCCACATGGCTCTAACACACAATCAGTTGAACTCTGTTTCATTTAATCATTCTTCAGTAATGCACTTAAGAAGACTGTGCTCTTTTACAAATTCTGGCATCCACTGAAGAGACATTTCTGGGAAAAGGCATAGCTAGCAAAAAACTAGACAGTACTATTATGTCCTGCTAGAGAGTAGTTACAGAGAATCACTGGTGCTAGTGAGTGTGTAGTTGTTAATTAGATCATGGTCTGAGCCATTCTAACTTTTGGCCACAGCATTTAATTGTGGGTCGGTTCTGACCTGCCCAAAAAAATCCTGAACACAGGAGGCTAACTCCACAAGTCAGAACTACATAGTTCACAGACTGTTCATGTGTTTTCAGCACATATTTCCAAGCTTATATAATGAATGTAGAAACAAATCTCTGAGTCTTCTTTCTACAAGTTTTAAGTTTATGATGTGCTTCTTTAACAGTTGATTGATACATTGGTATTAAATCTAATTTGAAGAAGATTTGCATTGCAATTATATTCCCATCCATTAATTTTCTTCCACTTAGCCAATTCAGGGGCTGGAGCCTGTCCCAGCTGTCATACTGCAGGCGAGAGGCGGGGTACACCATGGACAGGTTGCCAGTCTGTTGCAGGGCTGACGCAAAGTGACAGACAACCATTTACATATATGGCCAATTTAGAATTACCAGTTGACCTAACATAGATGTCTTTTGGACTGTGGGAGGAAGCTCGAATAGCCAGAGAGAACCCACACAGGCACAGGGAAAACATGCAAACTCCACACAGAAAGGCCCCAGCCGACTGGTGGATTTGAACCCAGGATCTTCTTGCTATGATGCGACAGTATTAACCACTGCATCAATGACTACTCTAATTACTATTCACAGCAATTATTATTTTGACACTGGTAGTTACACCACACACACACAAAAGAATTTTTTGTGCTTGAAAAAAAGTACAGTAGTATACAGTTCTATTTGAATAGTCAGGGTTTAGGCATTAACTTCAAGCCTGAATCGTCTTTTTTTTTTAGCTATACTAAAAATTCAGATTCTGGTCATAGCTTATAAGTCATAGCATAAGTATCGCAAGATTCAGAAAAACCTGTAAAGCTCAAAATATAATGGTCAGCAAAGGGTTTTTAAGCATAAGACAGGTGCATGGTGTTTGGAGAAGCAAACGATTGCAGGGGTTTACCGGAGAGTCTGAGAAAGTGTGACATCCCATGGGATCAAACTGTAGAGGTGATGTGTTACCTCAGTCTCAGAGGAGAGACTGTGGTAGACATAGTATCTCGGGCAGATACGAACAGTGACAGCTCTTCCTGACCCTTTTCTCACTCTGGCATCATTCCTTCCTGTTCGTTGATCAACGGTAACGCAGAGAAAGTATTCTGCCCAAGCTGCAGAGACAGAAAAACTGGTGTCTTGTTGTGCAAATGGAAACTAGGGCTCATTGTCAGAGGCTTTACAGTTGTCGCATTGACTATTATTCTCTATTAACCTTCCTGAATTGGAATAATATTCTAAACACAGTTTGTTTGTTTTTTTCTGTTTGAATTTATTGCCATCTCTTTGTTCTCAATCTTGACAAAACTGCTAAATCTCTACATATCCTTAATAATGCTGCACTTCCATTTACCATTAATTCAGCTTCTCAACCCCAAGAACCAAGTTGAATCAAAATCCCTTCTTACCTCCCTCCTTTGTTTTTGTCCTTATTTTAGCTTACCTGAGCACACGCAATCCTTCTTCTGAATCCATAGCTCTCTCCTTTCGTTTGTCCTGCTGAGCCAAATTACTTCTGTGGCCTAATCTCATGTTTCTTTCAAATCACTGCCAACCATCCTTTTCCTTTGGCAGCTGGACAAATTTTGGGTCATTAAATCACATTAGAGCATTTTAACCATGTCCTACGCCCATATCACTGCCAGTGAACTCAGCAGTACTTTATAGTTTTCCAAAGCAGAGCAGCTGCATCAGCATAGATGTTAGTACATTCTATCAAAAAATGTTTGGCTTTAATCACTCAATGTAATAATGCCAATATATATTGAGATAAATATATTATATCTATCAATATATTTATCTTTGTGAGATTTTATTTTATTTTTTTCATTTTGTGGTTTGACCACCCAAATTTTGATTTCTAGGTCTAAGATAACTGCAGAAAAAGCACTAGAAAAATAACTTGATTTAGTCTTTAATATAAAGCATACCTGGAGCTTTTGGATAATATCAGATGCTTCCTCAAAATTTTGTGGTTTGGCCTCATCTAATCAAATTTCTGATACTGGACACTTTGTCACTGAAAGATGATAAAATCCGTTATGTATGCTGCTCAAGGTCTTTACTAGTCTTGTCTCTATACCAAAATTCTGACATTGATTCATACCTACCTAAATATCTAGATAACAAGACTGGCACAACACCACTGCAAGAAATCTATAGAAAGACAAGACAAACAAAAGTCATAAAATAATAAGCAAACCTCCACCGAGGCAGCTCATTCTCTCTCTGTCTCTCTCTCTCTCTCTCTCTCTCTCTCTCTATATATATATATATATATATATATATATATATATATATACATATATATGTGTGTGTGTGTGTGTGTGTGTCTGCATAAGTATGTTCACTTTGTTCTTTTTAAACATACTTTAAGAAGTTTGTAGTGCAGTAAAAATCAGATAAGGGTATCATGATAGATGTTTACTTTGATTATGCAAACATATAGGCTGAGGTTTTATAGGTATTGATTTGTAAATAACTGGACATAAAAACTTGAGCTTAGTATATAATATTACTGCAGTATATTTCTAACTAACTAGGCAGCTCATTCTCTCTCTCATGACAACACTTTCTTTAAAGATGTAACACATTTCTGGTTCAACTTGAAAGAAAAGCAGATGTGAAATATAAAAGTGAGGTCAGAGATTAAATGTGACATGATATTTGGATGCAAGCTATAATGTCATATTTGGAATCCCCATATACTAGTGTCAGTTTCTACATGTTGCCAATACAAACAGAGGCAGTAGAATTTTAAGACAAAAAACATGTTATGAAAGTTTGACCTTATTTGACCTTGAAGACGAAGTCAGAGGTCCAAAGTAAAATGATATTTAGAATCCCTATATATCATTCCCTATACGCCTATATGTTGTCAATAGAAACAATTTCAGTAAAAAAAACAAAACAAAAACAAAAACAAAAAAAACATTGTTTTAATAAATAGCTCTATTTAGCATTATCATTGCGTTGACCTTCAAATCACTCTGTTGACTTTTAAAGAGAGGTCAGAGGTCAAATGTGACATGATATTTTAAATCTTTATACTGCATTTTCTATATCTTGACGATACACACCACACTTTTAAGTTGTAAGGCTTTTTTTGTCAATTTTCAACCAATAAGTCATAAAGTTGACCAAGAAGACCTTGGTGAATATAAACCACATTTTAATGGATTGTTAACATGACCCCACTCTGCACCCTTACAAAGTTTTATCAGAATTCATTCCAAACTTTTTGAACTATCGTGTTCATAGACAGAAAAACACGCAAGCACCCAAACACTACACGAAACATAACCTCCTTGGCAGAGGTAATAACAGAACTTAGAAATTAAATATATATATAAAAAAAAAAAACTAAAAAAATGCCAATGTCAATGAAAAGCTGGGGAGGATGTGACAATAAAATTCAGTATGTCATACTATGACATGCTTAAAGCCATGGACCTGATTTAATTACTTACCAGTCGCATTTGCTAACCTGCCTGTCTTTGACTTCTTTGAACAGGTAGGCAGGATGCTTTGCAAAAAGACGCGTCGACACCCTTGGTCTAGGTAGGTTTACAGGCATCTTTTACAGACAGGTGTTGCGATGTGGGCTTGCGCGACTCATTTGTGTTTGCTTTCTCGACAAGTTGTGAACTGTTGGCAGGAGTACTTGCTGCCATTCCTCTTGTTTTGTCAACCTGAAATCTACAGTTTATTTATCAGAAGAAAGTTAAAAACAAAAAAGACTGACATGGCCACTATACCTACGGGGAGTGGTAGTGTAGCACTGGACATACACACTGTCACATCACAGGACTTACAGAAAATTCAGCTTGTTAAAGTAACAGTACTCATAGAACAAGATGTAATTTTAATAGCATCCAATACCGTGCAAAATATTAATCTTTGAAACTGGGCTGTATTGGTGAGACTTTTGAGTTATTGTTTAACCATTAAATTAAAAGTTATATCTCAGTTGGCTGAGTTTTGTATATAACTCCTTGTATGTTTATGCATTAATTAATTATTAAAACAGGTTTAAGACAGTAATGTAAGGTCACATTAACCTACTGCTTTTTTTTTACATTTGCAAAATATGTAGTGCCATTTGAGTGTAAGATGCAAGGCACAAAAGAGTTCTGTTTTTTTTTTTGTTTTTTTTTACATATTTTTTGTATAAGTGAGCTCATTTCAGAATGTTCCCCCCCTACAGTGAGACTCTATTTCAATGCCTGCCTCCATCCACATTTCTCCTCCTGTGCAGAGCCTTGCTATGGGCTGACTATATCAGTATCTGTACCAAACTGGCAATCAGTAGCTGCTTGTTGACACCACAGTTAGTGCCTGCCAGAGGGATTCCAGTTGCTAGGGGATGTGTAGAGCATGGCACTTTGAGCCTCTAAAGCAACTATCTTTTTGTATACTAACGACTGAACTGGCATATGAATATTCATTACTAGTCTTTAAACAAGAAACTGTATTGTTGGTTTGTTGATATAGTTTTCCATTCTTACTATTATCCTAATAGGTATTGATGATAAAAACAAGCAACCTTTAAATATAAACACTGTTAAATATCCTGCAGTGCAATATATTTTTTAATGTCTCATGGCTAGCTCATGACCCCATAACCTTGCACACTATTTAGACATCATATTCTTTTAGCAAATGAATGTAAAACACCATATAATGTACTGTATAAGATACAAATGACAAAAGCAGTATAAAAGTATGCTGGAAGACAACAGATAGATCGATAGATCGATAGATAGATAGATAGATAGATAGATAGATAGATAGATAGATAGATAGATAGATAGATAGATAGATAGATAGATAGATAGATAGATAGATAGATTTCTCCCTTATTTCCTTTGCAGTACCTAAGCTTCTGAATAATCTACATGAGTCATCCATCCTGTGCCACCATGCACTAACAGGGAGAGTAACTGGTGGGGGAGACATCATTTGATAAGTAAAATGAGCTACATTATTACCTTTTTTTTTAATATCATAGAACACAGATAGGGGTAATGGATGGACAGTGTTAGGATTTTACTGATAATGATACTTGATGCTTTTACTAATAGTTCTACTGATATTACTCTCTATATTTTAGTGTAACATAAATACATAATATGACACGTCGTCTCTGTTTCATTCGAAGCAGGGTTTGGGGTAATATATCTCTGAGTTCAAGGACCGTGGTAATTTTAACAACCATGATCAGTTGTTGTTGTGAGGGACGGGCTATTGTGCATACAGTACCTAAACCAAGGCTACTCCAATGTAATGAAGTGCATTAACATTTCACAGTAAACCTGGGGAGAGTTCCTTGAAACTACATTTACTGTCTTGTTTTCGCTTCTCTTTAAGATATGGGAGTCTGTCTGCTCTCTATCAGGCCTCAAATATGCAATGTGCTTTACCAGAGTTTAGTACAGCTGAATTTTAGATTAAAAAAATATATGAGTATCTTTAAATATTCTTTCCTGTTTTTTGTAACTGTTCCTTAACAGTAGTGTGTCTTTTTTGTATGAATAATTTTGTATGAATAAAATAAACCCACTTATAAAAAAAGATAACAAAGGAACAAATAAGCAAAAAAATTACACTGTCGCTCAGCAGAACAGCTTATCATATTGCATGTGCAAGTTGAGAGACCACTGGATGAAAGTGCACTGAAAATACACTGCTCAAAAAAAATTAAAGGAATACTTTGAAAACGCATTAGATCTCAATGGAAAAAATCATGCTGATATCTATACTGATAGGGACTGGGTAATGTGTTTGGAATGAAAGGATGCCACATCATTTGATGGAAATGAAAGTTATCAACCTACAGAGGACTGAATTCAAAGACACCATGAAAATCAAAGTGAAAAAAATGATGCAGCAGGCTAGTCCACTTTGCTGAAATATCATTGTAGAAACTCACAATGGTACTTGGTATGCTTGTATGACAATGTTGGGGCATGCTCCTAATGAGATGACAGATGGTGTCCTGGGGGATTTCCTCCCAGATCTGGACCAGGTCATCACTGAGATCCTGGGCAATCTAAGGTGCAACCTGGCAGCATTGAATAGACCAAAACATAATATCCCACAGGTTCTGTTGGATACATGCTCAACACACATTGGACCTGACCCCGACAATGCCTCCTGCAGGTGGTGGGCCTACAGGAGGGCAGGCCCACGTGTCCTCTTTGGGTTGCCCCCAGCTGGGCACCACGGGCTAATGCCTGGCCACCAGATGCTCTCACTCTAGCTCCCTCCCCAGGCCTGGCTCCGGGGTGGGGCAACAGTAACCCTGTCCCGGGCAGGGTAAACAGTTCCCTTAGAAGTCATTGGAATCGCTCTTTGTCATAGGGGTTGGGTGCAATCTGTGTTGTGTGTTGGCCAAAGGTGGTGCAATTCTGGCAAACCATCAGGTGACTCAGGAGAGGAAAGCGGCGCTCTACTCGCACAGTTTATAGTATAGGTGAAGTGCTGCTGACTTCAACTGAGGCTATAGTTGGGCGGTAGAAGAAATATAGCCTCAGTTGAAGTCAGCAGTGCCTCAGCACTAGTGGAGCAGTAGTGGAAGGGTGGGTGTGCTCCAACTATCTGGAATCACATTCCTCAGCCTCTCTGGTAAGGTCTATGCCAGGGTGCTGGAAAAGAGGATTCATCCATTAGTCGAACCTCAGATTCAAGAGGAACAATGTGGTTTTTGTCTTGGTTACAAAACACTGGACTAGCTTTTTATCCTCTCGAGATATTCGAGTGTGCGTGGGAGTTTGCCCATCCAGTATATGTTTTGCTGACTTGGAGAAGGCTTTTGACCGCATCCCTTGGGGTATCCTGTGGGGGTTGCTGCGACAGTGAATATGGGGTTTCTGGCCAGTTGTTATGGGCCATTCATTCCCTGTACAACTGCAGCAAGAGCTTAGTCTGTATTGCCAGTCATAAGGCAGTCTCATTTCTTGTGGGTGTTGGACTTCGCCAGGGCTGCCCTTGTCACAGATTCTGTTCATAATTTTTATGGACAGAATTTCTAGGCATAGCCAAGTGGTGGAAGGCTTCCTCCATGGTGGCCTCAGAATCTCCTCTCTGCTTATTGCAGATGATGCTGTCCTGTTGGCTTCATCAGGCAGTGGCCTCCAGCTTGCAGTGGAATGGTTCGCAGCTGAGTTTGAAGCGGCTGGCATGAGAATTAGCACCTCTAAGTCTGAGACAATGGTCCTTAGCCGGAAAAGAGTGGAGTGCCCTCTCTGGCTCAGGGATGAGTTTCTGCCCCAAGTGGCATCTGCAGTGATGCGGACGCTGCACCAGTGTGTTGTGGTGGAGAGGGAGCCGAGTGTGAAAGCGAACCTTTTGATTTACCGGTCAGTCTACCTCACTACCCTTACCTATGGTCACGAGCTTTGGGTACTGACCGAAAGAACAAGATTGCGAATACAAGCAGCAGAAATGAGCTTCCTCCGAAGGGTGACTGGCCTGTCCCTTAGAGATGGGTTGAAAATGGTAGCCATTTGGGAGGGGCTCAGAGTAGAGCCACTGCTCCTCCACATCAAAAGGAGCCAGTTGAGGCGGTTCGGGCATCTGACTAAGATGCCTCATGGGTGCCTCTTGGGTGAGGTGTTTTAGGCATGTTCTACTGAGAGGAGGCCCTGGGGCAGATTCAGGACATGCTGGAGAGATTATATCTCTTGGCTGGCCTGGGAACACCTTGGGGACCCCCCTGATAAGCTGGAGGAGGTGGCTGGGGAGAGGGTGGTCTGCACTTCTCTGCTTAGGCTCCTGCCCCCATGACCTGGCCCCAGATAAGCGGAAGAAAATGGATGGATGGATGGATGGATGGATGGATGGATGGATGGATGGCATGTCATGAATGAGTTACTGTTAAGGGGAAATACTCAGGTGGGGAAAGTGTTAAGTGGTGTTCCTAAAATGGCCAGAGTTATAAATGTGAGCATAAGTGATTGTCTGTCACTCTGTGATAATATAGCCTATGCTGATCCTTTTAAAGTACAGCCCCCGACCCCCACCCCACACCCACTTCATACCCCATGACCCTGAATTAGATAAGCAGATGAGAAAAATGAAGGATGACAATCTTAGAGTATGTTAGTATCCTAAATGCCTAAACCTATGATGAAAATATTCCTCTTATTGTTGCAATTGTTGATTTTTTTTATTTATTTATTTTATGAAATCAAAATTTTAAAAAAAGTAGGCCAGTGAGTCATGGAGAGATTCAGAAGACTGTGGGTTTAAGAAATAAAAAACTAGTTATTTTGAAAATGATTTTTTTTTTCCTATTTGAAACAAGTTACAACAACACTGGAGAAATCATAGAAAGGTCACACCTAATCCATTCCATCACCAGTTACTGTTCTTTGAAAAAGGTGGCATCTGCAAAAAAAAAGCTGCTAGTCTTAAATTAGGGTACATCCAATATATCTACATATACAGCAGTTTAGGAGGTGGTAAGGAGTCAGCACCTTGCTCATTGACATTTCAGTGGAGTGGATATTGGACGACAGAGAAGCTTCAATCCAGAGCCTTTGGCTGCTTTTCTGTCTTTATAATGACTGAACCCTCGCTTGCCTGGTTGTCTGTTTTATAGTTGTGCTTGAGGCATTTGTAATAAGTTGAACAAGTGAATCACTTGCACACTTGTCTTGGCATGGCACACTTGGCATTTACCTTAACAGTCCTGAAACTTAGAGTTTCTTTCTACACCCAAGACGTTTCTGCACCAAACAAAGTTGGATGTTAATGTTAAACATTCATATCATGTGACCTACATATTTACAGTACATGCAGTACAGAGCTGTGTACTCTTTCAAACAAAAGAAGAATCATGTATCACTGTTTAAAACGATAGATCACAAAGCCAGTCTATGTAAACCTTCAATTAAAATGGATTTTCATGTAGGAGACAAGGTTGAGAAACTCTAAATTGACCTCTTTTTCTTTTTCTTTTTTTTTTTATCTCAGTATTGGACTGCTCAAAACTACATGCAGACAAATTCTTCTTCCTCTGTTAAGACAGCACCATCTTGCTAAACATAATCTGTTTATTTCTTAATGTGACCCATTTTAACTGAATAGCTAAACTGTCTTAGGGGAGGGAATTGCAGAGGGCAATACTATCTATTTATAATTCTTTTTAAAATCTTCATTTTAAAGTCTTTGCACAAATTTAGATTTGTGTATGCAGTAGGTCATTTACAGTTTAACTGGCAAAGACACAGTAACAGTTTACAATTAGTAGCTTTCAAAATATATAATTTCATTTGGCTTATGGCAAATGTTTCTTTAAGTGCTTTTTTGATTGTGTCACATGCAACTTACAGGTGGTGGGTATTAACAGATTTTTAGATGCATAATTCACACCATTTGAGTTTTTCTCTTAATAAAAGAAAAACTGAATCCTTATAGTTTGAATGTTAAAAGTTAAGTTAATACAGTATTAGCCTTTTATTATGCACAAGTGGAGCAGTATCTTCTCTGTAGTATCTTTAGATTAAAGCTTAAAGAAAACATAATTGCTCCTGTTTCTATCTTTGTTTGCAAATATAGTTTTCTTTTCTATTTTAGGAACAGTGCTTCTTTACTTTTAGGCACAAAATTAGAAGACTGATGCCGCTCTGATATTTGGCTATTAAATATAATATGCTTGTAATGATGCAGATAAGTATAATGCCATTTACAAGATGAAAGAATGATATGATTTTTAAATATGACTGTTTTACAGGGTGGGAATGGTCAGGTTATTGATGGATAAATTAACCCTGTGTTCAGTTGAAGCCTGGCACAGGAAAAGGTACCATTATCTACATGTTTAGCCATGCTGGTGGCGTGCTTCTATGAATAGTAATGATTTTAGTGATGCCCTGACTTTTTCTTTGTGCCAACAGTGGGTACTTGCTAATATGCTGAAATGAGTCACAAACACTGCATTCATGACTCAGTTTGGTGCCTGTTAGTTTTTGTTTCTCTCTCTCATTTTGCTTTGTTTTGTGTTGTGAGGTGTAGTTTGTTTCCTCCACTTTATTTTTTTCCTTTCCTATGTAACACGTTGAAAGGTTGATATATACATATTAAGAGTGTGATATTTAAGCTGCAAATGGTCACTATATGATATAAATATTATTTCTGGCACATTGTTTGCCTTTAACCATAAGAGTCTGAGGTCACTGAACATCATTTCTTTTATCTAGCTCTGCTTTAAAGCCTGCTAAAAAGTTGCTGCTTTTTCACACCTTTGTGAACGCCTTTGTTATTATCAGGTGCTCTAACGTACCCTTATCATAACGCTATGAAATACTAAGTGCAAAAAGTATTCACCTTTGCCTTGTGGTCAGCTCTTCCAGATGATTACGTCTGTGACATGCAACTTGCAGTTTGGTTTTGGAGAGCAGGGTACCCAGCTGTGCTGCACAGGGCAGCAGTCCTTATTGCTCCAGGTACTTAAGGGTGGTTGGCCAGTGTCTGTCCTTTCAGTTCAAAGAAATGCAGTTTACTCAGAAAGTGTGTCTGTGGTATATGCATTGTATTTTTCAAAAGAGCACAGCACTGGAAAACTAGCAAGCTGAAATGTAAGATATAATAATTCTTTATTGACTAGATTTGCCTATTGTGCATCTGTGTGCTGTCAGACTGCAAGGAGATGAGAAAGTAACTAAAAATATTCATCCGCTTATTAATGTATGAAGGAAAGAAGAAAAAAAAAAAAAACACCTATATATGAGGTCTTTGTGAACTCCAGAGGCAGGATGTCTCAGTTTGTTAATTTGTTATTGCACTTCTCTTTTGCTCTTGACTTAATTGCCATGTTTAATAATGTGTGGCAATATGCAAATGAAAAAATGAGGGAGTGTCTAAATCCATTCATGGTCAAATTTTGAAGCGGAGTCACGTACAGATATCTAAAATTTCATGATGATTAAGATTTTAACGACTTACGCACTGCTTAATAAAATATGACAAAAAAAAATGTGTATAGATTTTTTTGCCTTTATGTACAGTTTTAATTGAGAATCTACACAGTGTTTTAAGCATCTAGGCTGTGGTGCCCTTAAAGATTGCAGTCTACACCTGCCTTGCTCAGTGCCGGTAACTGTGTCGCAGAATAAAGCCATTTGATTGGCTTTAATCATCCTCCAAAGTGCTGTTATTAGCCATACAAATTTGTATGCAACAAAATAAATAAATGAAATAAAAATAAAATAAATATTATTTTATCATTGCCATTACATCATTAACTTTTTTGACATTTCATGTAATTGAAATGCCATATGTCATTAAATTACCATTTAAATTTTAATGAAACATTTCTCTAAAAGTGAATTAATAAAAGTCACCCTATCAACAAGTTAGGCTGTAGCATATTGGCAGTCATTTTAATTCAAAGTTCAGGCACATTTCTTGATAAATTGGCCAGAGGCATAGGCCAAACATCTGACCTTATCTTACATAGCCTTGCCTCAGGGTACTTAAAATTCAATTGAATGTCTCTTTTTATTGTGACTTTAAATATGGATGTTTTAAAGGCAAGTCCACTTTCTTTGAGACCTTTGTAGGAGTTTATTGTGGTCTTCATTTATGTGGAAATTGCACTTTGCCCAGGCTAAAGGCTTTCTTTGCTAGTTTTCAAGACAGGGCTGTGTCAGAGATCAGAATATGTTTTCTCTTGGCCTACCTTTTCAAAGATGGTTGAAAATGATGTATCTCAAATGTTGCTATTGCTTCACCTTTAAGAACTCACATTTGGTGTGATTTCTCCTGTTCTTTTCATTGGCAGACCTCGTGCGTTAGTGTATAAGATGTATAAGATGTGAAAGGAGGGATTTCATACCAGTGTTTTTCTTTTCTTTGTTTCAGTATTTAACATGGTCCTCACTCTTAATAATTTATTGTTTTAATACCAATTTCCCAGTTTTCAATTTCCCAGTTAAAACCAATGTTTTGAGACAAGTGTGGAGCAGAAAAATGACTGGCCTTTCTATATTACGACAGGTGTCTAAAGCCAATTTGTTGCCCGTCACATATTTTATTGAAAGGATGCCCATGGGAACCTCTTATCTGATGGACGCTTTCCAACAGCTTTGTGCAGACTAAAAGGCTTGGAAAAGTCAACCATTTACCTCAGCCCAGAGGTTTGGGATGGTTCTTTGTTTGCGAGAGCTCAAAGGCTTAGAAAGGCCAAATGCTTATCATAGACCGAAAGACCTTTAAGGCTTTAAGGCCACCTGCTCACAAAATAAAATCTGTTTTGTGACTCTGCTGCTGGTGATTAATGCTTCTGTGCACTGACAAGAAGGGCATCCACTCAATCTTTAACTTATTCTTGGGGCATCATTTTAGCAAAGCTCATATTTTGAATTAAAACAAAAAAACAGCAGCTAATTAGGTTTGTATTTTTTTGTTTGTTTGTTCAGTGACAGTCCCAGTAAATTTACCATAGGCTTGCACATAATTTATTGTTTTGTCATTTTGTGATATACACTATATAATTGTATATTTGTTATTCCTCTGCTAGAAGTAAGCAAAAGGTTTTGTGAATGAGCTGACAGGAGCTTATTACATCTCCATAAAGAGCCATTGCATATCTCCTCCTTGATTTCAAGGTTGCTTGCTGGCATGTGTGGCATTTTTCCTTGATCAAAGAGATATCCAGACTGCCCTCCAACCTGGTTGTCATGGGAACAGATGTCACATGACCTAAAGTGAGACAAACTTTGGATGAGAGAGGATTGGCTCTCTGGAGGGCGTCAGTCCCCCTCTCAATTCATCTGACATGGTTACCTAGGAAACAAGGCTGTGAGACAGGAAGCTGAGGAGAGATGTAAGCTCTTGTTTGTTTGGATAACAGCAATGAAGCTGCCTGTACTCGAGGCATCCAGGGAATATGCTATTAGCTTGAAGATCTTGAAGATGCAATGAAATAGTTATTTATCTGTGTTTTAGTCTATCTGTCACTCTGCCAGTCTACAGTATTCATCAGGTAAGAAAACATAACCACATCCTGTGGGATAATGTCAGTGAGCAATAACTACTTTGCTTTGCCCTTCAAATTAAAACCCAAAACTATTTAACATCAAACAACAAGGTTAATGGGTGAACAAGAGAGGATGTTTGGTGCTGCCCTACATGACTGATGCTCACATTTGATTTGGATCACACACAGAATGAGTCTGACAGTCTCTCGATAACAGTGACAGCCCATATACTGATGGGGGCAGTAATCAGTTTGCTTTCGGGTGTTTTACAGGTCCCACTGGCTGTCAGTCATCTCAAAATCCAGACATGAAGCCCATGTGCTATTTATTTCATACTAGTGTGGCACTGGGGCTTATGAGGGAGATTCTATAAGTACTTACTATCTATCTATCTATCTATCTATCTATCTATCTATCTATCTATCTATCTATCTATCTATCTATCTATCTATCTATATCTATCTATCTATCTATCTATCTATCTATCTATCTATCTATCTATCTATCTATCTATCTATCTATCTGAGCTCTGCATGCAAATGTCATCCCTAAAAATATTGACAGGACTTTTTTTTTTTTTTTTACCTATGCAGCTTTCTTGCTGACACTATTTACGAGGCAAAGGGGCTACTTACCTGCCTAGTATCCATTCTTTATTCTGTTCCATTTTAGTACAAGGATAAGGACTACAACAAACAGAAGATCACAGGCTTTTCTTGCCCTATTCATCTTTCCTCCTTTCCTCAAGAAACATGAACCTTCCCCACAGTGAGCTATCAAAGGAAAGATCCAATATTGTATCATACCACTGTGCTGCTCTGTGCAAGCACAAGTTCAATAATCAGTGACCCAGTTATTTTAATTGCTTACCCACAAACACAAAGGGAGGAAAAGATAAATAACAGAGTGTTGTTCCTGCACCAGCATCTTATGGCATAAATAAGGAGGGTCTCCCCATTAACTCACATGTGATCAAGGCATTCTCTCACAAAAACTCATGAAAAAGAATATATAAACAGCATATTATCCAGAACTATGCTAAAAAAAAGAGGGAAAAATCCAAGGAATGATTTAAACACTCTTTGACCTAATATCAGAAAAAAATACACGTTTTCAGGTACTCTACAATAATATTTGATAATACTGAGACAGTGTTTTTTTTCATGACTGTTTGTACTCATTGCTCTTTTTACAAAATATATAAACTACACAACATAAAATTAAGTAGCAGAGAATTGGGGTCAGAGGAGCAGATTTGGGAGCGCTCAGTTATCAGTATTACCAAACTGTTGCACATCCTACTCTAGCAGCTGAACGTGCTGCATCACCTCGGTTTGCAAACTGTCTCAGTTTCGAAAACAACAACAAGATACTAACATGAACGAGGGTACATAGAAATTTCCACTGCTGCAAAAACAACAAGGAGCAGCACCTGCCACCCACTAATCGCGAGGTGCTGTTCCTTTATTCATCACACATAGCATTATGCTTCTTCGATTTGGACAGAGGCATTGCAATATGGCTTTAGTAACTGTACCACATTCAGTAAGCAGTTTTGACCTTGGGTTTGTATAATAGTGCTTTCAGTCATTTTAACTGGGTTCTACACTTTGAGGACATTATCGGAAATGAATCCATAACAAAATAGATTAATTCATTTTTCATTTAAAACGTCTACAAAATCAACACCCCCCCCCCCCACCCCCTTATAGTTATTTAATAATAAAACTGTTAAAGAATCATGTTTTAATGCTGATTTAATCCATTAGAGAAAGTAGCCTGAGAATGAAAGGGAATTTGATTGGAGCACGAGGCCCTGCTGATAACTGATTCTCTTTTTGGAGGGTCCTGTTTTGATGTTAGTTTTGGAAGTCTTACTAGGCAGCACAAGCAGTGGGATCATTCAGTAGTTCATGTATTTGTGTGTGTGTGTGTGTGTGTGTGTGTGTGTGTGTGTATATATAAAATCTGAGATATGTATTGCTTTTTTTTACACTTCAGGCAACAATGCAGTCAACATTAAGATTACATTTACTTACACATAAACATGTAGATTGAAATAAATGTTGCATATACTGTACATGTCAGATTTTGGGCCAACTGCTGAGTGTAGAGCTGCAGATTGCCAATGTAAATCATATTTCAGACTTATTACTACTTATACTTAAAATGATTAGTAATGTATTTTCATGCAGTGGTACTTTGGATGCCAGCGTGCTACTATCAAAAGTTATTTGATGAAGTGCATTTGAATTTTGTCTTAATTATCATTTATTCTCTGCGGAAGATTTACCCCCACTGAATTTTGTGATGCTCCTCATTTTACAGTACTTCTGCAACTTTGACTGGTCTCAACAGCAGGGCACACATTCTGACACATATTCAACATTTATTTTTTGTTCAAATCTTACAAACAGACAACATTGTCAACAGCAAGCAAATCAGTAATGTTTACTCATTAGTGATTATTAGTGCATGTTTGGATGCTAACACTTTCAACACTCAAGCCATTTACCTTTGTTTAAACAAACTAATATTTTGGTACAAGACACGTGGGATGTGCTGCATAGTGGGAGTAATGTGTTAGCAAGGTTTGTTATGCTGCACACTTAACCAGCTCCATACATCCTTCATTATTGGCCAATTTCAGAATGCACTACTTAATTATCACATTTAAATGGAGCAGGTTTAAAGTTCATCAGCTTTAACAAGACAGCTGCAGTCTTGTTAGAAATAAACTGCGGAACTGAGAGACAAAATAAATGAACTCCTAAATTTCCATCATTACCAGCTACCATTGAGTTCTTGGCCTGTTTGTTTCTTTTAATTTATTATTATTATTATTTATTCTCCATCACCCATTCCCCTTTCTGAACATGGTAACACTTGATCAAAGTCTGTGAAGAAGCGTCAAACGACGCTTCGAACACACCATTTTTTAGGACAGTCTTGGTTAATAGAATACAGTTTAATAGCTCTGCAATACCCTGGTGACCTGTTCAAGATGTATCCTGCCTTTTGCCCTATGATAGCTCTAGCCCCCCTGTGACCCTGAATTGTATAGGTGGAAGAAAATGGATGGATATATGGATGGATGGGTTAATTGAAGCAAATGTTAATTTAATCTGAAGTGCTTTTTTTTATCTGAAATTAATTTAGTTAGATAATTTTGAATTCACCTTTTAATTTGAAAAACTCAAGAGATTTATTAGAAAACCTGCTATGATCAAATATAGCAAAATTTAGAGACCTTTGGCTAAAACCCAACCATGAGTAGGACAGAAGTCAAAACCTGTGATTTCTGATCAGACTATAGGATCTTGCAACTTGACACAAAAAAACTGGAAGGTATAAACACGATTTAAACACATTTGCATGAGCAATTACTTTCTTCTTTGTAATGTTTCATTTGTGCTTTTCATCTTTTTTGTGTGTAAATTAGATTTCCCTGTGCTCACGTTTCAATAGCTGAGCTAACAGTGTAAACATAACAGAAATCTGCCATTCCAAACTTTATCAGACATAACTGACATTTGCAACCTTTATCGTGCTCCCTCCAGGCCTCGTGTGAATGAGCTGGCATCTGGATTGTAACCTGTGACATTTAGACAACAGTTGGAGCAATTTCAGTAGCCATCAAAACACTTGTAGTCTTTTTCCTTTTTACCATTTTTTGGACAGATGTCAAAAAAATGATGTGCGTACAATGTAAAGTGGCTAATTCTTATATGGGAATATCTGTGAATAATTCACATTGGAAAAAAATAACTTGCCAGATAAATCTGTAATCATGATGGTTAAAACCATGTATTATAAACCAATTTGCCTTTTAAAATCCTGACCATGTGATTATGTTTTTTTATTATTAAGGCTGGCCTGTTGGGACAATTTAGCAAACAGCTGCTTGCTGGTGTAAAGATTTGATGAGCAGTTGCACTGCCAGCTGTGGAAATCTGATTACAGTAATACCTTTTATTTTTTATTTCAACTGAAACTAACTCCAGAGATTGATGAAAATCAGACATTATTTCTCTACATGCTGCATCTATCTATCTATCTATCTATCTATCTATCTATCTATCTATCTATCTATCTATCTATCTATCTATCTATCTATCTATCTATCTATCTATCTATCTATCTATCTATCTATCTATCTATCTATCTATAGCGTTGCTATCTATTGCTGCACATTTTGTGGGGATATTTCAGAATCAGAATCAGAATCAGAAGGTTTTATTGCCATATGGGTGAACAGGTTCACAGCATTAGGAAATTGCTGCGGTACTTCGTGCTTACAGAAAAAAAACAAATAAGTATAAAAACTATAAGACAATATACAAGTATACAAATTGCAAATATACAGAGATATTAGAGCTATAACTATAGCACAATATTACAAAATTACAAAATATACAGTGCAGAGACTAATTAAAAGATAAAAGAATGTAGACTATATTCCACTAATATGTACATCAGTGCAATCAGACAGGTGCATAGACATAGGGTCATCAGCGTTTGTGGAGGGTGGTGATATATTGATACAATGGTTATAGTTCAGGGTGCACTGACATACATTTTATGGGGCTATATAATCAATTTCACAATTGCATGCCAACGTTATAATAACATCATCAAGTTCTTGGTAATTATAGCTGCAGGCTCTTCATTGATCTCAGGGCAAAAAGGCTGATCTCTTTTCAGCTGCCAAATAATAGCTAAACCTTTAACCTGGGCTTGAATCAATGGAACTGCAGGATTCTACCTCCACTGTGAATAAGCACCACCGCTGGACACCTATTAGATGTAGCGCTCATGAAATTTTATCATTGTCTTCTTCCTCATAAACTTCATGCATTAGGGGGAAAATTTTTATTGTGTTTGATTTGCGGTGAGCTGATTGTTCTTAATATTAATTAGATTCAGAAAACCAAGAAAATCTGGGTATGGATGAATAATTCATGTTTGTTTTTGAACCAGCCTTGTGAAACTGGCATTCACTAAATAATGTATGACTGTGTGTCTTTGATAATAGGGTTTGCATTAGGAGTAATATGCTTTCCTTCATTCCACAGGGCAGATTCTTGCCTGGCCAAGTTATTGTGGAAAAATTGATTTCCCTAAAACACAGTATGCCAGAAAACATTAGTCAGCATTGTCTTGGAGCCAATTCATACATAGGAAAGGGCAAAACATGTTATAGTGGAAGGTTAGGGATATTTTTGAATCTCATATATGCAGCCTTGGTAAATCTAATTGTTCCCATAATGAAGAAAAATTGCTGAACAAAGCGATCAATAACTTTAAAGTATAGAACCATCGGCAATCATGAGAAATCCACATTTTGATTTTGAATTAGGGCCTGAGTTGAACAGTGTTCATAAACTATATATTAACATCCAAATGAGATTTCCTGGTACTAAGTGGCAGGAACGTGAACCTTTAACAATTAGTATTTAAGATACAACCTGCTCATTGAAGCTTGAAGACAAAGACCGGAGCACATATGATTCACTAAAGCGTGTATAAATTCAGCAAGGGCTGAAAGAATTGCTTTGATGAGAGTTTAAACAAAGCAGGGAATTGAGATGATATGCATACATCTAAACTTGTCTGAATGGAGATAAAATTGTCCTCTGGTGGAGCGAATAATTATGAGAATAAACTATGGATAATATCACGAGCATTGCTTCTATTCAACACTGGGAAAATGTGGTAGAAATTTATTTTATTATAAGTAACATTATAATAAAAAATTGCATCTTCTAAGTGCTCTTTCCTCCGCTGTGTAAGGGGGAAAAAAAATGAAGATGTTTGAGTGAACAGAGACACGCAAATAGTTTTCAATCTGACATTTGTAGGTTTTATGATATTTTTAGATGCTCTGATACAAACAAAAACATGACAAAGCATTGATTGTTGCATTTGTCACAGAGAGAAAGAGGAGAGAAGAGGCTGTCAGGAACAGATTTCAGTGACTTAATTGTATGTCATGCTCAAATTCACAATTACAAACACATCGACATAGAACTGGTTCATTTTTCCCATTTATTATTTCAAAGCTGCGATTAATCACATGGAGGGAAATAGTGACTAAACCTAATCATGGACTTCTGCTTCTTGCTTTACAATAATTACAGTGAGACTAGCTGTGCAGTTGTATGATTTATGACAGAATGTGACAGATATTAATGGAATTTGTAATTGGTGCATATGTTTATAAAAATGTCTTTCTGTCTCTGATAATATAACACAAATGCATTATTTTGAGATTTCCTACAGGGACACAAAGGTAGCATTATATTATATATCAACATGTGATATATAATTGATGGCAAAGACCATACAGTATGTGCACCAAAGTGAAGCATGTGCCTTGTCAAATGTCTAATGTGACTATCGTCTATGAAAAAAAAAAAAGTGAAATCTTCACTGGAAAAAGGAAATAAACTTGTAGCGAATGGTGCCAAGTGCAACATGTCTAAGGTAAATGTATTCCTGTCTGCAACTGTTTCTCTTCCAATTACTTTTCAAACTAAGGTTGTCATTCCAGTGGAGATTTAACAGTTGGAGCTGAGACTGCTAAAGACAGTCTTTATGCTACCATAGGATTTTGTAGAACAACAATTTGCAGTAACATGATTAGTGGTCTTTGAGGCTTACATCGACTGACCTTGAATAGGAATAATGCCACATGTTGTATCAGGTAAACGATAGGAGGAAGTAATTTATCAATCAAAGACAAAGTTTTATAGTGCACTTTGAACACTAAAACATGTTTAGAACAGTGAATTGTGACTGTATATCAAACACTACCTGTTAGCTTTGGCACCTGTTTCAAAATTGGATCTCTCTAATAAAACATTTTTTTTTTCTTATCTAATGCATTTCTTGGCTATTTTTTAACAAGAAATTCTAGAAAGAAAATGACTTGAGACAACAGAGCAAAGCCCAGGTATAAGCCTGGACTAATTAAAATTAGAGCGCCAGATGTTTGCTGCTATTTACTTAGCATATCCCTTTGGCAGGTATTTCTTCATGCCAAAGATTTTGAATTAGATTTTTGAATTTAGACATAATTGCATGACATTTTATAAAAATGGAAGGCGATTGTGCCCTGTGAAGGATGAATGCATGCATCCAGAGATGGGTGCAGTTGCCAGCTGTGCTCAAGTAAAAGCATAATTGATTTTTTGACAATTGTGATTTATGTATAAGTTAAAATCCTTGCCAAAATAATTACTCAGGTTGCAGCGAGTTTCTTGACACCCCGGATGGTGCAACTTGGACATATAGTCAGTGATGAACCCAGGGTCATTTAGTATTTTCAGATCTTAGATCACTCAGGCAACCCTGGTGGGGTTGATTTGTCTCAGGCTTCTGTCTAAGTGGTGACCTGCACTATGGCTCAACCAATTAGTCTAACCTCTCTGCTTGTGTATAGCCGGTGTCCTATTGTAGCATTTATCTTCCACTACTACCAGAATGCTGTGTCTCAACCCTGTTTCTGCCTGCTTCACTGCACTGTGTGCCCACTACTTCCTCCAAGTTCAAAATTTAGTTCCTGCAGAGGAAACTTTGATGAGTCTTTATATAAGGAATCAGCTAAATGACATGCATGACCTTCAATTCCTCTGTCAAGCCAGTGAAAGAAAGCTGCAAGCTGTTGGTGTGCCCAAAAAGTCCAGTGCTGCTTAGACTCTTTCGTAGGCCTAGCTACTTGCAGGGGAATTGCAGTGGTTATTAGAACTTCATATATCAGCGGTGGCTAGAGAAGTCTTGGCAGGATGCCATGCTGATAAATCCATGCCTGACTTATGCACTGACTGCATAAGTCAGATGTGGTTGCCTGACTTATGCAGGTCAGTTGTAAAATGACCTGCAAGAGGAGATCAGAGAAACTAATGAACTGTCTCATTTTGAGTCATGTTTAAAAACTACCACTTTACAGTTTTTAAAATTTTGTATTTATATTTTGTTTAATTATTTAATGTTTCATCTTTTATTGCACGTTATCATAATTGTAACTTCTTTTTTTATTTACATGTAACGTGTATTGTAACTTCTTCTGTGAAGCACCACATACATTATTATTATTATCATTTATTTATTTATTATGCTCTATGTTGAACTGAAGTGTTCAGATTTTTTGTAAACAGTGACAGCAGTGTATTATGTTGTCACTGGTGTAGGCTGGAAAGAAAACAACAATGACCTTCCAGTGTGATTGGCTGTTGGCTGTTGAATCTACTATGACTGGGTTTCACCCAGAGCAGAACACACAAAGAGAAAAACATAGAACATTAGATGTGCCCTGAATCAAATGGTTCCAAAAACCCCCCCAAAAACAAAAGCAAAAAACAACGCCGGGGGGAAGGGGGGGGGGGGGCTGGAGCCTATCCCAGCTGACATAGGGTGAGAGGCAGGGTACACCCTGTACAGGTTGCCAGCCTGTCGCAAGGCCAACACAGAGAGACAGACAACCATCCACACTCAAATTCACACCGATGGGCAATTTAGAGTTTCCAATTAACCTAACCCCAGTAAGTGCATGTCTTTGGATTGTGGGAGGAAACCAGAGCACCTAGAGGAAACCTACACAGACACGGGGAGAACATGCAAACTCCACAGAGAGTGAGAGAGAGAGAGAGAGAGAGAGAGAGGCCCAGGCGGAACCCAGACCTTCCAGATGGTATTCTAACTGTGAGGCAGCAGTGCTAACCACCGCGCCACCGTGCTGCCCAAGAGAATAAAAGTAAAACATTAAAACATTTATATCTTAAGTACAACTTTGTGGCGGAAAAAAAGCTATTCAAGTAAATGCAACTGAGTAAATTATTTGCTACCACACACTTCTGTGTGTGTGTCACATTGTTGTCAATACTAGCCAACATCAACAAGAAAGGAGATATATATAACTTCAGACCCCAAACCCCAAAACCATTATCTTTTCCTACGTATGCATCCAACCAATATTACCCAGCTATAGTACATTGTTTTCAGCCTGCTTAAAAAGAAATATCAAGGAACAAAAGTCTCTCTGTGCATTTTTTTTTCACTATGGTGTTCTTTATTTAGCTCCCTTACCTGCAGTGTCACCCTCATAGTGTCATTACCCTATCAGCTTCTGTTTCGCCCAGCCTCGTTGGTACTCACCTCTGCCCTTCCTTCTGTGAATTGTCTGATCTACCTTTCCAGCATTTGAATTAACTCTGCTCCGTCACCAAATCGTCTGCTGCACCAGAAACTTTAGAACAACCCTTAGGTTATCTATGCTGATGCTTCCTCAGCACTCTGCCTCCAGACCGTTCGCTCTTCATTTTCTCAGTATCTTCTAAAAAAGATGCATTACAACTTCTTTGTTATTTCTGCATATTTTAGAATGTCTACCGTCAGTAAAGACAACATGATAGTTTGTTTCATTTTAAATATATTGCACATCATATGAGTTATGTTAGTCTGCAATGATGTGTAGATGTAATGCAGCCACAGCTGGCAGGGTGATCAAGCAGAGACTGAAAGAAGATTTAGCTTCTCTGTCAGGGTGGTGCTCTTACTTACAGTGTGTGTGCTGTGGCACTTCACTCTAAAGCAGGGTGTGATAGCCTGCTGTGGTCTTGTTTTCCCGTCTTGTTTCCTGCTCACCTACCTGGAGAAATCACCTATCTGTGTTTTCAGACAACCCCCTCAGGCTAACTGATGCACTATAAGATGCGTACAGTTTAGGTGAAAACAAAATAACAATAACAACTTTTTATGATACCCTTTATGCTCTATGTCCGTTTTGCAATATAGTTTGACTGTGCAGAGAAAAATAAAATGCACCATAGTAATGTACTACTATAGCTGTGTATCAGGAGCCAGAAAAACAGACACACACACACACACACACACACACACACACACACACACACACACACACACACACACACACACACACACACACACACACACACACACACACACACACAGACGGAGACTCTATCCTCATAAAGTTATGAGGATAGAGTTTGAAATGATAAACAATATGTACCAGGCATGCACCATTCTAAGATCATCATTCAGAACATACCTGGCTTTTTCTGGGAATTTTATGCCTTTCTTCGACGATCTCTGTTCTATGTGTTGCTGTCACCCTTTTCAGACAGAGCAGAGAATGAGGCTTGTTATCCCTATAAGTGCAAACTAAGCAATTTATCAGCACCTGTTAAACAAGCATGTTGTAAATTTGCAGAAATGCATCATCTTTGACTGCTCCCTTGCAGTCATCCCTGCTGCTTCCTCTCATCCTACAACCAGCATGTTTTACACAGACATCTGATTATTGTCAGGCAAACTGCAAAATAGCAAATTGATGTGAAAGTGCTTAAAACAAATTTGGTTTATATGCAACAGTTAAGCATGTGTCTTAAACTTAGGTAAATTCTAATAGCCAGGACTGGGAAGGGTGATTGAGGGAGAGCACTTGGCAAGGCGCAGCCTGAAAAGGTGACATGGCCCTGCTCTCCTGTAGGCCCACTACCCGCAGGAGGCTCTGTAGGAGTCGGGTGCAGTGTTTGTCCTAGTTAACCAACCCCCAGCTATGGAGCATGGTGACTGGGACATGGAACATCACCTCTCTTGTGGGGAAGGAGTCTGAGGTAGTGCATGAGGATGAGAAATACCGGGTAGATATAGTCAGGCTCACCTCAAACGAGGCTCAAATGAATGGCCTGGGCCCTGGGAAGAATCTTCAGAGATCATGACCTCCACCACTCCTGAGATCTGCGAGAACCACAAAATTCTGACCTCAATGGCCCTGTTTCCAGATGCATGGGAATACTTCAGCAGAGCCTTCATCTCCAGAGGTAGGGAGCTCCAAGACTCCATGACATTGCTGGCCGCCTCTGAAATCCAGGAGCTTTACTCATGGTCCCCTGCTTCACACAAGCTCCTGTATTCAGCATATGGTGTTTATGGAAATAACACGAGGCCTCAAACATCTGTTCAGTCAGAAGAATTGTAGGCTGCTGAAGAATGTTTATGTTCTGATGTCTAAGGACACTCTCCAGTGGGGCCACGGACAAGAGGACTCAACAGGCGGTGGTGAGACACATGGTTTACTCCTGATTGTAGTTCTGTAACTCATCAAGCTAACATTAAAATTAGGTCTCAATTCAGTTATCCAAAAAACACTGTCATGAAATCTACTAAGGGTGTGAGGTCACACATTATGTATAATATCACTATAATAATAGGGCACTCGTATACAAAACATAATGCAACCATGTTATTTACATTTGAGCAATATTGCTGAGCAGTAGGTATGGCTTCAATATTGCTGAATGATGACTGGTATCATTGAGCAATATCTGCTATGCTCTGTACTATTTATGGCCATGACTAATCCCTGACCAACATGTTAGACAATGCTCAGTCCATCAGAAGTTGGCATCACAGGTTAATCAATAAAGCTGTAGCCTAGAACTGATGTTACCATAGACTGTCAATTCAATTCAATTTAGGGCTGCAACGATTCATTGAGTAACTCGAATAATTCGATTATAAAAAATCCTCGACACAAATTTGCTGCTTCGATGCTTTGTTTAAACTCTGCAGCGCTCAGGTATCTCCGTGTAAATGGAACATTTCACCCACATCAGCACCATTACAGTTCTCCGTAGTTGTCGTCTTTTTCTTCTTGTGGGTTTAATAGTGGTAGACAACCCAACTTAGGGGTGCATTACTGCCACCTACTGGACTGGAGTGTGTATCAGGCGTTTAAAAAAAAAAAAAATTCTAAAAAACTCTGTCGCTGCGACAGATTACCTTTGACACTTAAAGTGGATCATCGCTGACATGTTTTTCCACGCCTCCACCGCTCTCTATCATGTTTGGGTGTTGTGCTCGCTGTGCTGAGAATTTCAACTGTTATTTTTTTCTCTACTTCAGCTTCTAGTTTAACCGCGGTTTACTAGCGAATGCCGCCATTAGCACTAGCGATCATCCGGTACTGGAAGGACCCCTTCCCCATCATACTTTAATCCCTGATCAGTGACTAAATATAGACCTGCAGTAGAAACGTGTTTAGGATAATGCTTGTGAATACAAAGCATTACAACATTGCACTCTTGCAGCCCCAGTTTTTCGACATAAACACTGATAATACAACAACAGCAGTGAGCTGTTTACGTGCAGTCTGTCTGCACAAGTGCAAAGAGGCAGAGCCGGTGCCGGAGACGGTGAGCTCAGATGGAAAGAAGCTTCCAAAAGAAGCTTTTTCCCCTGTAACCACCATTAAATCTTTACTGGGAAACAGCTGGAGGTCCTTCATCAACCACCTGATCAATAAGTGAAGAAAACAAAACTTTGCAGCTGCTACATCCACCCTGATTGTTTCACACAGGGAAAAACTGTACGGGAATTAAAATATGTAGATGAACTGTTAATACGAAAGAAGTATTTCTTATCCGATTACTTGAGTAATCGATGGAATAATCGATAGAATACTTGATTACTAAAATAATTGATAGCCGCAGCCCTAATTCAATTCAGTTCAGTTGAATTCAATTCAATTTTATATAGCACCAAATCACAACAAACAGATGCCTCAAGGCACTTTATATTGTGAGGTAAATACCCTACAGACCTTACTGTCTCTTTACCAAGAAATTTGGGATTCCTCATTATCTAGCTAATGCCAGCTGGTCAATGACCTAGGTCAGCTGCTAGATCTGGGGAAATGGTCAAGTAAATATAGCCAATCACACAGCAATGTATATGATACATCTCCTGCAAGCACTGGAGTGCATCATCAGTGATGTAACCTGGGGTTATTGGGTGTTTTGGGTCTTTCAACATCAGACACCCTCACCCAGGTGACCCAGCCGGGGTTGATCAGACCCCAACTTGTGTCCTAGCAGCAACTGTCCACTGATCTGCCGTCTTTATCCACAGCCACCTTGTGGCTTTCTCTGTGGCTTCACTCACAGATTGAATGGCCTTCTTCTTAGCAGTCTGGAGTCTCTCTCTTGCCCCACACATGGAGGTTGGCTGGACTTGGTAGGACATCATAGATATCCTGGACAAGGAAGCAGATGTGGTGGAAGTCAGCCTGCATGATGTCCAACCAAGTGATTTTACGCTGTAATACACTCTCCCATTTTGTCCATGCTCCCTACTTCCTGCTGCCTGAGCCCTACCACCCTGCACACGTGCTCTTCCTGAAGGCCTGCTCGGACTTCTTCCTGTATCAGATGGTGTCTTTCCTTCCCCCGAACTTTGCTCACATGGGTCTTTGGGAAGTATCCCAGGCCTGCTCTCCCTGTTGCCTATCAGCTCCTTCTGCCTCAGGCGTGACTCTGCCTTTGTCTGCCTTCCATTTCCTCCCTGTTCTAACCTCAATGCCAGCTGATGACACTTTCTCATCTCGGGAGTCCCTATACTGAATGGCTACTCTTGTATGTGCCACCTTAAACTCCTCTGTCAGACCGCTGAAGGGGAGTTGCAAGATGTTACTTGTTCCATAAAGAGCTGTGCTGCCAAGGCTACGGGGAAATCCCAGCCATCTGTGGAGGAAGCAAGTGATCTTCCTTTCCAGGGACTCCATTCTTGACACTGGATTTGAGAACAGCAGCAGAGGCCACAGGACCCTAGGCAGGATTGAGTGCTGATAGATCCAGGCCTCGAATGTACCAGGTAAGCCAGACTTATTGAACTTAGTGAACCAGCCTTCCAGCTCTTTGATGGACTTCTGAATGGCAACAGTGTTCTTTAAAGTAGCATCAGAAACTTTCCCCAGACTCTTCACTGGCTGCTCTGTGATAGAGGGGATGGTACATATAGATAAGGTAAAGCGGAATTTATCAACCACCTGTCCCTTCTTCAGCACCATGGACCTTGACTTTTCAGGCTTGAAGTTCATCCTTGCCCAGGTGATGAGCTTCTCCAGGCCTTGCAATATCCACTGCCCACCTGAAACCGATGTTGTTGTGACAGTATGGTCATCCATGAATGCTCTTATTGGGGGCTGCCACATGCCAGATTTGGAAAGAGGGCCGCTGCATTCCACCTCAGCTGACTTGGTTATCATCTTCATTGCAAGAGCAAAAAGGATAACGGAGATTTTACAACCTGTTATTATTCTTTTTTCCAACTGATGTCAATCGGAAAATACTGACCCAGAAGTGACCCTGAATCTGAAGATTTTATAATGGTTCAGGATCAGGTCCTTGATCTTACTGGGAACATGGTGGCGATGTAATGCAAGCTCAACCAGTTTGTGTGCTATGGACCCATAAGCATTAGCCAGATCCAGCCACAGCACACAAGTCACCTTTGTTCTCGTGGGCTTCTCTGATGAGTTGTGTAACTACACCATTGTGCTCCAAGCAACCAGTAATTCCAGGGATTCCACCCTTCTGCACAGAGGGATCAATGTAATTGTTCTTGAGGGTGAAATTCTGAGTTTTCGAGAGACAATGCTAAAAAAACCTTCCCTTCAACACTCAACAGTGAGATGGAAGAAAATTGATTGATATCCTTTGAGTCTTCTTCTTTTGGGATCCAGACTCCCTCAGTGCACTGTTCAGCAACTCTCCCTCTCCTCCTTATCACCTTCAAGATTGAACTCTACTGTTGGTGGGGCTGGGCTAACGAGATGTCTCTTTGGTTCCAGATCCTGTTCTCTCATTGGGTCATTCAGGGTGTTGTGCAAGAAGGAGTTTGCTCTCTCTCTTCCCTTTCTCTTGTGCCATTCCGCTCGCTTGTAAGCTTTTTTCTTATGATGTTCTGGAGGTCAGCCAGAGCCTGCTGCTCTTCTTCTGTTGATGTTTTGTATCTTTTCTTAAGGATGTGGAGCTCCTGCCTGAGCTGTTGAATCTTTCATGTAATAAGTGGGTCTGTGGCCTTTTTCAACATAAACAAATCTCTCTGCAGCGTAACCACAAATGATAGTGAAACCAGAGATACTGAAACTCCTCCACTTGGGCAGGAACTCATCCCTGACCAGGCACGCCACCCTTTTCCGAGGACCATGGCCTCAGACTTAGAGGTGCCACCTAATGAAGCCAAAAGAACGTCATCATCTACACAAAGTACTTGGCCTAGAAATTCTGTTCATAAATATTATGAAAAAGAATTGGTGACAAAGGACAGCCCTGGCAGAGTTCACCACCCACCAGAAACAAGTCAGACTTATTAGTGGGAATGAGGACCAAGGTCTCACTGCAGTTACACAGGTTCTGAATGGCCCGCCACTTCTCATGGGCAAATTCAACCTGAAACACAGTCCAGCTCCTCTCCAAGCGCTTGCTTCCGGAGTCCAGGCCATGTGTTTGAGATGAGCCCAAACATATCTAGCTGGTATCACTCAACCTCACACACTACCTTGACTCTAAAACATCCAGAACCTTAAGAAACTCAACATGAATCTCATTCACCCTAGGAGCCTTTCCACCATGGAGTTGTTTAGCCACTTCAGTGACCTCACCCGCAGTGATGGTCAAGTCATACCTCTTGCTCCCAGATGTTGTGTCTACTACAGAAGGCATGTCAGTGGGATTGAGGAGGCCTTTGAAGTATTTCTTCCAATGCCCAACTATAGCCTCAGTTGAAGTCAGCAGCACCCCACCAGCACTATAAACCATGTGAGTAGAGCGCTGCTTTCCTCTCCTGAGTTGCCTGATGGTTTGCCAGAATTGCTTTGAGGTGGTCCAAAAATCTTTTCCCATGGCCTTACCAAACTCCTGTTACATCTGAATTTTTGCTTCAACCACCACCCGAGCCGCATTCCCCCTGGCCTGCCATTATCTGTCACCTGCCTCCAGAATTCCACAGGCTAACAAGCCTGATAGGCTTCCTTCTTCAGATTGATGGGTCTCTTCTCTTTTGGTGTCCACCATCTGGTTTGGGGATTACCACCACGACTGAGACCAACCACTTTCCAGCCACAGCTCCATGCAGCAGCCTCAGCAATTGAGGTCTGGAACATGGTCCATTCAGACTCAGTGTCCTCAGCCTCCCTGAGAATGAAGTTCTGCCAGAGGTGGGAGTTTAAGATTTTACAGACTACAGAACACCTGGCAGGGTGCCCTGCCAGGTGTTCCCAGGGCACCCTCATTATACGTTTAGGTGGACCAAATCTGTTCAGCATCCTCCCTGGCAACCTGATGCAACTCACCACCAGGTGGTGATCAGTTAATAGCTCAGTTCCTCTCTTCACCCGAGTGTCCAGAACATGTGGCCACAGATATGATGATACGATTACAAAATTGATCATTGACCTGCAACCTAGTGTGTCTTGATGCCATGTGTACTTATGAACATTATGTGCAAACATGGTGTTTGTTGTGGACAAACAGAAAACTGCTTGGGTACAGATCAGGCAGGCAATTCCTTCCAATCGTATCTCTTTAGGTCTCACTGTCATTGCCCACTTGAGCATTGAATACTTCCAGTAGGATATTGACGTCAGTGGATGGAGCACCCTCAAGAACAACAGTCAGGATCCATTCCCTGCCCTGAAAATCTGACATACAGGCAACAAGCTGAGGGGATACAAGTATATATCCATATATACCCCAAGTAGATACCCACCCCAGTCCACCGCTTCTCACCAAGGGCAATACCAGATTGAAACAGAGTCCAGTCCCTTTCCAGTCTGCAAGGGCCTCCGCCCTGCACCCAACCCCTACGGCACCTCCTGCAGGTGGTGGACCTACAGGACAGTGGGCCCATGTCTCCTCTTCAGGATGTGCCCAGTTGGGCTCCACAGGCTAAGGCCCGGCCACCAGGTGCTTTCTATCAAGCACTCTCCCCAGGCCTTGCCTATGCCAGGCAGGGTAAACTGTTCTCTTTGTGTGTCTGCCATGAGGGTCATTGGAATTCCTCTTTGTCTGGCCCCTCACCCAGGACAAATTTGCCTTGAGAGACCCTACCAAGGGACAAAAGCCTCCAGGCAACATAGCCTCGTGGTCGGCCATGACTGCCATTGAATTCCTATTCACAGGTCTTATTGAATTCTTTGTTCCAGGTAAGCAAGTAAGAGTTTTGTTATATCCTAGTTTGTTTTGGTTTTCATTATTCATCTTAGTTCCCAGACTTGTCATTAGTTATGGCTTACATTTTCATTTCCTAGTTCCCTTTGTTTCTGTCTCCCCAGCGTCTGTGTTCTTGTGTCTGTTTTGTCGTTTTTCGTATCCCTGGCCACTTGTGTTTTTGTATTGAGTTTTATTCCCAGTGTTGTGACTAGTCTGTGTCTCTGTCCTGTGTATGTGTGTTTCCTGTTTTACTTTGATAGCCCTTTCTTCCTTGTGCTTTGTGTTTAGTTTAGCTTCCCCTCGTCTTCTTTGGTTTATTATGTTCAGCTTTGCCCCTCACCTGGTGCCTGTTCCCTGATTACCTTGTGTGTATATTTAAGTCCTCAGTCTGTGTCTGTTCCTTGTTGCATTGTCATAATTGATCCCTGCTGTGTGCCTCCCCGTTTCATGTTTCCCTTAGTTTTAGTTCTGGCACTTGTCCAGCCCAGTTTATTTGTATTATTTGTCACCCTTCTTAATAAACCATGTTTAAGTTCAGTTTGCCTTTTGAGTCCTGCATTTGGGGTCCAACCTTTGCCTGCCTGCCACAGCTAACCATGACAAAAACCTTACTAAACTATTCTCAAGAAACTTTGAAGAGTCCGCTCTAACAGACCCAATAGGGTTAATGAGGGGGGCTCACTATAGTGAAAGATCTGTAGAAATTTATATCCTGGGTCCTTTGCACTGCTGCTAAACTGTTGATCTGAAAATTAAACTTAGTAGATCTAACAACACTTTCCATCTCATGGTGCCTCCAGATGCAAGTCATTGTTTGCATATTTTAGGGGCATTTTTTTTTCATGAAAAAGGTAATTGTGTCCCCTGCTGTGCCTATCGACCATACAACTGCTTTGATGAAAACCAACCCTTTATTCCCCTTATCCTGGGGTGAAATTGAAAAGCTATTCCACCCCTGAAAATTCCGGTATATATCATCAAAATCCATTTCTAGGAAGTCTGCCTAAATACCTGGTTTTGAGGATATGAACCACAAAGCTTTCATAGGGTGGTATGATTTGTGCCCCTTAAATTTTCAGTACAATGACCTGAAATATCTAGCATTGTGTCAAGAAGGCAGCCAAATACCTGCAAAATCATTTCAACCTACCTTCAATAACAGTCATTCAGTCATGGAATTTTATAGTTTACACACAACGGTGAGAAATCTTGTCTCCCTGCATGGACCGTCAAGGTTTTCAGCAGGGCTATGCATTGTCCTCAAAAGACGCTCAGGCCTTGTTGCTGATAACGAATGGAAAAAAAACATTCAGATGGCAACTTTGAATAAAAACAAATCTTTATTGAAAGTATATCTTATTTCATCAAAAGTTTAACCAACGAGGGGATGGAGTGATTATCTTCCTCTTCCCTTTTTCGAAATGGGGGTCTCCCGTTGATGATGCCAGCTGAAAGGTGCTACAGTATGTTGAGACATCTTTGGTGATGGTGATGAAAAGTCAGGCTGTTGCAGGTCTGAAATCTCCTGATGAGCTATCACGTTACCCACTGTGGAAAGTGCTATTTTTTAAATTCTAATAACGCTTTCAAAAACATACTCCATCCTACAGGCCTCCAGGAATGTTTAGTCTTGTGACAGGCTGATAAAGACTTCATTAAATTGTGCATGGGAGCATATTATATTACACTACACATCTTCTCATCAGGCGGTAGTTTCGTCTCATCCAGTGTTTCCCTCATTTCAGCTTTTTTGTCTGATACTTGTGTGACCTGAATTTAGCTGCATTTCGTACAGATGTTTAATTTGTTAAGGAGAAATTAAGTACATTTTCTGCATCTTTTGTAAAAGAAGTTGCATTATCTATGAATTGCACCAAGTGAGTAGTTCATTCACATTGGGTAAAACTGGAGTGAGAACAGGCAGTAGAAAGTCTTCCCTTTAAGTCCATAATTGTCTCTTCTTTCTCATTCATTTATGTTTATTAGCCATCAGTCTAATACTCTTCTTTTAGCATTTAAGCTTTTTATACTGAAACTGTAATGGATATATTTCCTTTAAAAAGGTTATTGCAAAGCTTGCCCAAAGTCTGAATAAAGTCAATTGAACATACTTATAATATGACCTTTTGATGCTGCTAACCAACATTTTCAACAATGCAAAGTTTCTTTTTATCCGAGCAGATATCTTATAATTTTTTCTTTAGAAAATAAACACACTGTAGCTCATCAGGCAGTTTCCCGATCTCAGCTGAAGTTGTTCTGGGCATGTCAAGCTCTATTAGAGTGGGGTCATATATTTTTTCAATTACTAGAAGGTAAGGCTTTTAGGTAGCAAGTGCCTTTTGTCAAAAATCACTAAGACCCTCTTCTGGAATAATAAATTCTTGAAGGAAAAGCCCTTTTTTTATCAAGAACAATATTATACTGAGTGGTTTCAATTGTAACCTCCTCTGTAGAGGTTTGAATGTATTCCTCCACAAGTTCTTTTATGCCCTCAAAATTCACTCTTTCACAACATTCGGGAGGCTCAGTGTTACCTTTTACTTTCAACACAGCCTTCTTATTTTTGGTCATGCAACCATAGCTCTACAAATTCAATTGTGCTTATGGAGCCAATGCATTTGTCAAGTCCCCCAAATATCATCCTAATTCAAGTTCATAATCTCCAGCTGTAGTAAAATAGATTAAGCTGTCTGTATTATGATATAGCTCTCTTTCTTGCAGTTGAATGAGAGCTACTTGATCACTGACAAAAGAGAAATATTTCACTTTATATTTCACAAAAAACATGAAGTTGAAAAATTCCTCAGGCTCGGTGACTAGTTTGCTTTGTGATAGATTATTTCTCTGACCAAAGTTCCCCCAAAGACGAATGGTCATATTGCTTTAGAAAGGTTTTCACACCCAGGTGTTTCTCTTTCATTTCACTCCATGTGTGCTCTCTCTCTCATAGCAGCTAACACATCTGTGGAAATAGCATCCTAACTATTCCCAAACAAATTTCATGGCATTAATTTGCACACAACCATCAAAGAATTACTTGCCTACCTGCTTCTCACCACAGTTTGAGGTGTGGTCACTTTTCTTGTAAATTGGGCAATGACTGAATAGCATACCAGTTCTCTGTATGAGTTGTCTGAGGCTTTTTACACAGGTGGGTGACCTACATGTCCTGTTACAACCATAGCAAACACTAACTGAAATTTAGACTTTGATTATTCATGTCCCTATAAAATGCCACAATCTTACAAAACACAGATGATTGCCCAGGTTATGCAAAATGTACAGAAGATACCTTTTCTTTTGAATGACCTAGTTAAATTATTTTAACCATTTACCGATACCGCCAGGTGCCCTTACAATCTTTGCTATTACCTCCAGTGTACCATCACGCATTACAGATGAGTTTGACTCAACAGCTCTGACAAAAAAGATTCTAAAATTCAGCTAAATCAATTTAATCAATACTGCTTAGAAGTGCAGACGTGTTATTTTTCAACTGCTGACCTTTCAATTCTAATTGAATCAAATAATGGCGACATGCATTGGAAAGGACAAAGTTCAACATGTCATTTGCAGTTGTCATAACCCCCCCCCATAATATAAACTGCAGTCAGGAACATTTTCTTGAAGCGGAAAATTTTAAATTTGTCTAATTTCCACGTTATTTAATTTCCTTCTTGAAACTATAGCAGGCAGTGATAAATTGCTATTGTTATTTTCTTTTTGCACTTCCACCTTCTTGTTGCATCAGACTGGTGTCAGTCGGCTGCAGATGTGGAGGGTAAGGAAATGTGATTGGGTGAATTATTAACATTATTATCTAATTGCTCTCTAGCGGGTCTGATATATTCGGTCTGGTGAATGTGTCTGCCTGCTGAACGTATGCAGGCGGGTGTTGACAAACACTTTGGGCCTCACAATGTACATTTATTCTGTTTATTTTAGTTTATTTCAACCTCAGATTGTTCTGATTCTAACCTTACGAGTTCTGCGAGAGTATTGTTCTTTGCAGTAAGGGGGTCTGAAACTGATTCAAGAGTGTAGTGAGATACATTCTCATTACTTTGAGAAATAGTATTTTCAAACTCAATATCATTAAAATGTGGAGATTCTGGCCAATTCAGCTAAAGCCTCATTATTCACTGTGAGCAGGTCCGTTAACATTTTGAATGGTAGGACATGGCTCAGAATAACGAGAAGCCTCCCTTCTCGTTATTCTGAGCCATGTCCTACCATTCAAAATGATAAATAAATGTCAAAAGTCTCCAGCTGTTATAAAACACACACAAGAATTTATCATTATTATTTATCATTATTTGAGTAAAGCCATTATCTCCATAATCATAAATGTGCTGCATTGCAAGGCCACATACTGGCATCGCCACTTCTTTTTGTTGTTCTTCTTCTTATCCTTTGGGACGGCGATCACAACCTTTGAGAGGAGTAGTTAATGCCTGCACTTGATTGTGATTGATGATTAACGTGTGTATTATCATATACACACATGTATATACCTTACAATATATCAAATAAAAAATAATCATAAAAAGCAATCGTTTTACCTAAAAAATAAACATTTTGCCATAAAGTGACATCAAAGCACATTTATGTAATATATATTATTGGTATTCATATTAACAATTATATGACATTAAATATCACAAATATGATTGATTATAACTTTATGTCATCATAAAGTTATGATAGGCTATCAATCATTTTTTGACAGGGGGTGTCTATTTTCTCTCTCACACATGGGTCATTTCTCAGTACCTTTGATCACAAGCTGATATCAGAAAACTGATACTGGCTTGGATAAAAATTGAATTCTCCACATTAGATGGTTGCAGCTTTCTCACTCAATATTGAATCGATTTCAAAGATTTCTATCTCAAAAAGTTTGATAACAGTGACCTCTTGAAGTATCACTTCCACTGAAATAGACTTTCTTCATTGCATGTTTTCTTTCTTTTTTTCTTTTCTATCAGATGATAGATGATTTTCTATCTCTTTATGTGACTGATTGTCTCAGTGCATCATGGGCTAAGCAAAATTCACAAATGCTGTGAAGTCACAACACATGCTGGCCCCACTCTTCTTTAAAAAGAGGAGCAATTAGAGAATTCACTGAAGGAGTGTCACTTAAAATGTAATTGAAAAACCAAACCGTATATATACACGGTTCCTTGCTCAGAGCGGTAAAGAAAAATGTGTGTCTTGATTTTAAAATACTGACCTACTTCCACTAGTACAGACATGACTGTTTTCTAAAGTCTTGATGCTAAAACCGGATTCTGGCAGAGACCACTGACAAACAAATATTCTTTGTAAATCTTCCAGGCTTTGTTCAAAATAATTTTAGATATATTTTATACATTCCACGACTGTAGGTTTTTACTTACCAAGCACAATGTCACGATAGTTAATTTAGTTTACAGGATGATCTGCACGTCGGATTGTAGCTCTACAGTATTTCTCATCTTCACAAGACCACCAATGTTAGTGTGAAACTTTGGACTGAGAAACTGTGAGTCTATACAGTTGGGGGAAAATATTTGACCCCCTACTGAATTTCAAAGTTTGTTCACTTACAAAGAAATGAACAGTCTGTAATTTTGATAGGTTCATATTAATGGAGGGTGACAGAATGTAAACAAAACACATCACATAAACACATAATTGATTCGCATTAGTGAAATAAGTATTTGATCCCCAAGCAAAACATGACTTAGTACTTGGTGGAGAAACCCTTGTTGGCGAGCACAGTGGTAAAACATTTCTTGTAGTTGGACACCAGTTTTGCACACAGCTCCCTCCACAGATTTTTCCATAGGATTGAGATCTGGAGACTGACAGTTACTTCATGACCTTAATGTGCTACTTCTTTAACCTCTCCTTTGTTGCATTGGCTTTATGTTTTGGGTCATTGTCATGCTGACCCAAAACATGCTGGAAGACCCATCCATGACACATCTTTCATCTGACCATCTGATTCTGTGGACAGGTGCGCTTAATGCACATAATGAGTTGAGATCAGGAGTAACTGTAAGTGACTGATTGTAATCTGTGTGCCATATGGGCACACAGCCAATCTCTGGGAGCCAGAATTCAGCTGCGTTGTAGGGGATCAAGTGTTTATTTCACTCAGTGAAACTCAGCAAATCAGTTTATAATTTGCAAAAACAGTTCTTGGTAGTTTACTACAAACAGAAGGGATTACAGTTATTCCTTCTATACCTGCGGGCTTGAGTTGAACACAGTTAATTAAACAGATTTTTCATTGTTTGCCCGAGCACAATCAAGGTCAAAGTTCATAGAAAAACTCATCCTCTCACTCTATTAGAGATAAATCCAAGGCTTCTGCACCTGCTTGCCTTATTCTCTATTCCCCCCCCCTGTTACTTTATTTCCACAGCTGAACAAAGAACAAAAACATTAAAAACAGTGTGTACCAAACCCATAATAGGGCACAGAAAGTGATGCTGCTCATGAAAATTTTGTTTGTCTGATATGTCAGAAACTCTTTCCAGCACCTAGTATTGCCCTTTACTAAAATTAAGGGTTAATACCCCACTAGCTAAAGCTGATTTAGCTTAAAATATAGCACACTACTACACTCAGCGGTTTTTAATTAAAGGTCCAGTTAGTGTACATAATATTGCATTCTCATTTCTCCTCAGCACTCCCTTTTTTATTGTCTCTTTCCTCCAGTGAGAAGGGCTGGCCAGTGATGCCAGCCCAGGGTTGTTTCCGTGGTAATGAGCTGTCAAGGATATAAAGAAGGCTGTTCTTTTTTCTTTGCATATCTCTTCCCTCCAAATAGGGAATGCAGACGAGAGAGCTAGTCTGGCAGCAGCATCTGTGGAGAGCACGCCCTGGGGATTCTAGTGTCACAGATGCAGTTTAAGAACCATGTGAATGGAGTGGCTCTCCCTGGCTGCAGGCTGTGGGTCTGGCATGATTAGACCTTTAGATGTTTTTTGTTGAATGAGAACTGGGTTCTGAGGTGCTCAGAAGGACTGGTCTAAAGAAGTAATTAAATTTATGAGCCTCTAATGAGAAAAAAATTATTTCTGCAATCAGTCTCTGCTCTTTTGGGTTTGCTGATATGTTTTCCTCTGATTGTGTAAGTACTAATTGTCTCTTTCATCACGCATTTTGGCTTGCCACAAAGAAGCACACTTGTTCATCAGTAATATGTGCTGTTATGAAGGCTAATTTTAGATGAATTTACAGCATTTTACTTGTCCACTCTAAACCAATCTCACGCACTGGCGCACTGCTTCCTGTGATTTCATTAATATATTTTTGTTTCACGTAAGGTGTGAAAATCTGTTGTAACTCACATCATAATTAAGATCTGCATTAAAACTGTCTTTATACTGTACCTGTAAAATGCACTCGATAGAAAAGTGATTTGAAACCACGGCTGCTTTTAGACATTAGTGAGCTTGGCTGTGTCCTAGTGCTCCACAAATAGAGCAATAAGGAGGAGCAAGTCTTTGAAATTAGTTGGAGTCTGTCTCTGCCATCAAATATGTAAACTAAACTGTTACAATAAAGGCACTGCTGTTATGTTGCTAAGTAAAGCACAGCTGATAAGCAAACTGTGGACAGGTTTACTTAATCTTCAGCAACAGATAACAGAGATAATTAAAGGTCACTTAGCTTATTGAACAGAAGGTTACACAATTACACAAAAAAATGTTCATATATTCATGATGCATTCCAGTGTTTCCATACAGTCTTGCCCCCACAACCAAAAAATTGATTTTTTTTTTTCAGCTTAATTTCTGTGCTTTCGTTCCATTTCAGCACAGTGTCTCGACTGCATTTTAATGAAATCTATGGTCACATTAATTTCTCTCATAATTTTTCTCCGCTACTGTCACCAGACTTCAGTTTATGATTGTCACCATGTCTATGAGACAGCAGCACAACAAAGCACTGAGTGCAGTGCTGGAAAAGAAAATAAAGGTGTTACTCAAACTGATGAGCGCCTGTTAGCCTGCAACAAAATCTTCCCAACAAGAATTAATTAGTGTTAATTAAAGTTGCACAGAAGCTCCGTAACTCCAAACTGGGGGAAGGGAATCAATGCCAGATCCACCCACTTGCCCAAAAAAGGCAACCTAGAGCTGTCACAGTCCTAATATAGCTGAAGTTGGATTTCTATTTAGATTTTTTGTTTCTGTGTTCTAGTGTTTGAGGTGTTGAGTGTCATGTTTTGCAGGCTGAGTTTTGGATTTCCGTTTTGATGTATTTTCATTTTAGTGATGTGGAGTCCCAGTTTTTATTATTTGAGTTCTGGTTCCTTTTAAATTTTCTAGTTAGTTTTGAATGTAATTTTGAATTGGATTTAAAATTTTAGTTTGTCGTGATCTTATACAGCTCCAGCTCCTTTTGTGAGTTTATTTCCCTGTTGATTCCCTCTCTGCCTCGTGTTTATTAGGTTATGCCTTTTTCCTCAATGTGTAACGTGATTTTTCTTGACTCTGCGTTTAGTATTTGTCTTTTGGTTACTTCCTGTTTTACTTTGAAGGGTACAATTCTTTTGTATCATGTGCTAGTTCTAATTTCCATGTCTTGCCCTGATTTCCTGATTGTTCTCACCTAAATTAATTATGTTCTCATAATGCATTTCTCATTCCCCACCTGTCTTCAGTTACCTATCAGCCCTCAGTATGCGTATACAGTATAGTGCTCGCTTTTCCTTGTTGTGTTGTAGGTGCATGATCCTGTAAACGTATCAGCTTTGTTCTATTTTATGTGCACTTCTGTGCAGCCCTGTTTGCCCTTGTGTTTTTGGATTATTCTGTTTCTTGTGTGTGTGTGTGTGTTTTTTATAGGATTTATTTATTTTTTTACTTTTGGTCACCTTTGAATTTGATCAACAGCAAATAAAAACTTCATTTAAATTTCCTTGCATCCTGCATTTTGGATCCTCTTTCCTTTTGAGTCTTGCAGGGATTCCAACTGTGAGAGAGATGAGCAACAGTAACAGTCTACACTAATTAATGCCACAACAAGTGCATGTGCATGTTCATTGTCCTTCATATTCTCCAAGGACATTTTTTAGGTCAGTGTAAACCACATTTAGCATAAGTAGGGCTGGAAGACGCAAGTCAAGACTCAAAACCTCAAAAACTGCCTTAGCAAGTTACCAGTTCTTTATACATCTGTAAATGTAACACTCAATTCTCACTCTGCACTAAACACTTGATACTGGGAGGACGGAGGTAGATTCTGTCAAGAGGCACTCAACTGCAGACTGATGCACACTCTGCAAGATTCAATTATAAATAACCAGGTTACATATGTTCATGATCCACACTGAAGATGAGATTCATAACACTTGATATGGATCCTAAGTGTACGGATGCAACAGTATATTCGACAATTTAGTAGTCAGAAAGTTCCTGGATTAAAAAAAAAAAAAGACATTTAGAGCTACCCCTTTACATTAAAGGCAAACATGTCCCAAACTGAAAGCATTTTTATTAGTAGCCTAGTTATCGCCATAAAGCCAATTTCTGTATTTATTTGTTCCCTATTGGGAAACTCTTGTTAATGTTTGACAGTTATTGTTACTTTTTATTTATTATTATGATATACTTATAAATACATGAAAAAAATAACTAGTACTGGTATGTAGAAAACCTTTGGCACCCATTTCATTTGTAACCACAAAAAGTTTAAAGACCACAGGTTCCTTCTCTAAGCAACTTTAATGAAGCTGTTACTAAGAAGACAAAGGTTAAAAACATATAAAAAATTAAATGGTACAGTACAGAAACGTCCACTGTCTGAAATGTCTATCAAGTTGCAGTAGAGCGAACTATGGAAGCAAAGTCAACAATAAAGAATGACAGATTCATCATAAGGAAACCTTATCAGCAATCACAGGGTTTATGCCAGTAGATTGCAAGCCTGATGGCTGATCAGGCCTGAGTTGACCTAAAAATTTTAAATGGATTAATTAGTTAAAAAAAAAACATTTGGAGAGGCCCAGTCTTTCATGATATTTCCTCTTCATCACTACCTGTCTTCTGTTGCCTGAAGCACTCTTGTAGCAGTTCGTCTCCGGGGTGCGTCTTCCTGATGCATTCATGGATGCTTCTTGTTTCTTCCCAGAATGTGACTCTGGCTCACTTATCCACACGCTCCCTCTTTTCAGTGCTTGTAGAGTCTCAGAGTGTGGACTTTTCATGGAATCCTGTGTGCTCTGGAGTTTTCATGTCTTAGCACGAGTAGCATCCACCTCCTCATTTGATCAGCTAACTCTTCCAGCTGGGTATTTGATGACTGGTAGGACTTACATGTTGATGTCTTGGATATTACTCCTAACACTCAGATGGCCTCTCAGCACCTGTCCTATTCACTAATGGTATTTGGCTATGACTGAGCTCCTTCCTGACCATGGCTCTTGTTGTCCTGTGATATAACCAGCTACTTTTAGCTGTCCTGCATGTCTGCTATCCAGCCTTCTGGTAATTTCCCCCCTTCAGTCCTCATCACCTTCTCAGTCTTTGCCACCATACTTCTACACTGATCCAATCCAAATTACAGTACACAGTATTGTCATCACTGTAAAACCTGGTGATGTGTATAAAAGAGCTGATCTCTCATTCACTCCTGGTTAGCAGCTTAATGTCATCCACAGGGAGTTGCTAATGGCCCCTCCACTTCTGAATCTATATTAAAATCTACTTGTTGCAGTGAGCTGGAAGAGGACGTTCAGGCCTATGTAAATGTGGTATAACTTGTTGAGTAGCATCTGTTGACCAATGTCCTTACTTAGTAACTGTTAAAACCTGAGAGGAAATTCCATGTGGTAGAGAGGCAGGCATTCATCATAAGGATTAATCTACCCTGTATTGGCCAGTTTGGGTTACCTGTAGTTAGTAGCTCATTAATTTGTGCTATGAGACAAACATGGAGAGGTGCTAGGTTCCTCCTGCAGTAGGACTGGATCAGGTAGTATCTCAGAACTTAAAGATATTGCACAATTAAATGTGTAGAAATGCCTAATCAAAAGAGTCTTGCTTGGCCACCGAAGGCATTTGAATCTTTAATTAACTCTGAAGCGTAACTACTGGTGTTGACTTAAGGCTGTGCAAATCTTTGCTTGTGTCATGATTAGTGTTTTAATTTTTTTTCCAATACAAGTTTGGCTGCCTTTTAGTAAAAAAAGAAAAAAAAAAAAAAAGAAGAAAATTAAATACCCTCCCCACACAAGCACAAACACAATATGTAATTGCCCAGATGTGTACATTAAATGGGCTCAGTGTTAACTTGCAGCAAAAAAAGCAAAAACCGTGGAAATATATATTTAAAACCACTCTGCTACCACTCCTCATCTCACAATGTCACTCTCTAAGTGGAAATCAAATTAATTTTCCATCCAAGATTGCCATATCACTAGCCAGACAAGAATGATGTATTGCACTTAATATTCATTTTCCATTATCTTTGTCAATCTTTGCACTTTTGGCAGTCTAATAGAGGTCTTTTAAGAGTAGGGACATCATCCATTTCAAATTGTCAAGATAACCACTTGTGCCACACAGCAGCTACTGTACGTGACCTGCAAAGATGTTTTTCTTTCATTTCATTTGGAAGAAAATTTCATTAGTTACAAGTCATTGATATTTGTTGAAAACATATGTTTCACAAGGTAACGCAAACCAAAGGTTTAACAATGTGACATTTACCTATGAAATAAAATTTTCCAAGCATATAAAATTAACAGTGCAGGTTATTATAATCTGACAGACAGCTGTAGCTTTTGATGCATCCAAATGAGGAATCCTAATTATTCATGATTCCATATGTTATGTTTAAACAGGACTAGAGGACTTGAATGCAGGAACACTAGGATTGAAGTTCAGAATGTGCAGTGAGGAGCCTAGAGGAAGGAGGAAATAGAGGTCTCTGGACAAATGGCTGGGGTGTGGGCAAGCAATGAATCCAGATCAGGGAGTAGGAGCAAGGATGCATGGCTTTCAGTCCAGGTCACAGGCAAGGCATGGTTAGCCACTGTAGAAAAAGCATACAATCAAAACAACCAAGTTTTCACTTACGTAGGAGCCCGAGCAATACTACCAAAACAACTGGATGGGGAGTGGGTGGAGTAGCTTTTTTTCTTTCTTTTTCTTTTTTAATGCAGCAGGTGGTTGATGAGTAGAATACAGAGAGGTGCACCAGGCAGGGGCACTGGTTGGAGTCGGTGGGTGGCCATGCCTTTGTAGAGACAGAAACGCACAATAACAGAGAGAATGGGGGAAAAAAGTAGAGAAAGTCAGAAAAAAAAGAGGCAGGCCAGCACTAGAGGCACGGGGGACTATAATGGTATACTGTACATAGGAATAACTATTTTCGGTCAAGATAAAATATGCACAGTATATCAACGATTGATTTTAATCAGTCATTGAATGCCAGAATTGCAATTCCAGATTTAAAAATAACGCTGCCTTTACAAGATGTGACATTGGCCCATGATTGTCCAACTTTCCAGGTCTAAACTGTGATGATGAAAGAAAAAGATGATAGAGGAAAGAGGAATTTATTTCGTTAAAACTGTTGCTAGCCTTTCCACACAGGCTAACCTTTCTACACACCATAAATGGAACGTGAACTCAGGAAGGCAGGTTTAATGCTAAAGTCTCTCCAAAACATCACAATAAAAAAATCTCAGGTAAGGCAGCAACCAGGAACTTTCAAACTAGGAATCAAAGAAGGAATGCTAAAACACACGAGCACACAGCTCTGAGGAATGAGAGGACGACTCAACAAAGGGCAATGAGAAACGCAGGTAATCAGGGAAGTGGGAACAGCTGGGGAGAATGAGATACAGGAAGCAGAACTAAAAGCACGGAACAAGGTACAACAACTCAAAATAAAATAGGAAGTGATAACAAACAGGGGGAAAAAACAGACACTTAAAGGAACTTGACTCATGAGGAAAGCAAACTGAGGGAGGAACTAAACTAAAATAGTAAAAACTGAGAATATGATTAAATATACTTAAATGAAAAATATATGGACTAGCTCTTTTCTACTCAGTATGAGCACTCAAAGCGCTATTACAACATGTTTACATTCATCCATGCACTCCCACTCATACAAGCACTTCCATATTTGCTAAGCTAAGTGCTTTTTAATTAACTATCATTCACACACATTCATACAGAGCAACTTGGGGTTAAGTATCTTGCCCAAGGATACATTGGCATGTAGCCTGGAGTAGCCAGGAATCGAACCGCTGACCTTCTGATCAGTAGGTGACCTGCTCTACCTACAGAGCTACAGCCACCCTGATATATACAAGAAGCAATATAAGCACAAGGCAAACCAAGGATTTCATTGAATAATTTAATAAACAGAACCTCTGAGTAAACAAAACCCAAAACACTGGGCAACTTACCATGACACATAATTTAAAATAACAACAAATTAGCAAATAATGTTTCCAGACATCATTTTATACCTTTGGAGAAAATATAAACTTATGAGATATTGTAAGCAGAGGTGATGTCAGGACAAAATAAACAGATGGTCTCCTTCCTGATATAGCCTCAGGAGAGGGAGTGACAGACATATCCCCACCAGTGAGAGCACATGGCCTTACACTGTGAAAATACACAGAATGCATGCCCTGATATGATACCCCCATAGGGAGGACATGTAAAGCCTTGCTCATAAATAGCATTAGACTCGACTGACACATATGATGCAGTGATTAGCACTCATTTCCTCACTCTGCTTTATAATGCTGGCTGACTCAATATAGGAAGTGATTTAATTTAAAGGAAAACAAAAGGATAAGATTAGTTTGTGGTAGGTGACGTTTGTGTACACATATATATTCACATATATGTATATACATACACATATGTACACACACTATCAGTCAAAACTCTTAGTACACACTCATTTCTCCAGGTTTTATTTAAGAATTTAAATGCCAGTGAACAACCTAAAATGTTACCAAAGTAAGTGGTACACTGCACACTGTATGTACAAAGGCAGTTTTGGAGCAAAACAGACTGGCTGGCTCATCTTATAACACCATAATAATACAAAACATTGGAAGAAGAGAAATTGGAGGGAAGCCCAGAACAAGAGTTTAGATTTTAATGTCAGGTATTTTAACGCATGAACTCGTTTCATTTTATTTCAAAAGTAAGCTATCAGTTTGGAAGTAAAACATTTTGAATCCCTGGACTATTTAGAATGTACAGAAAATCAGAAATGTTTCCTTAACAAGTGTCCTGTCACAGAGCTCTTACTTTATCCATGTTCTTTGTGTGCCAATTAGTCACACAGTCGCAGCTGTACTTGCCAACTGTCAGGTGTGAATATGTGACATTGCTCAAGTGTGAAGAATGACGTTTTTAGACAACTTTATTTATTTATTTCTTTTTCAGTTGTCATTCCAGGTCAGTTGGTGCATTCTTCTGCTTTACCTCATTTTCCTTTATAAAAAAAAGGATAATCCTAAACATGACTCTTTTTTATTATTATTTTTTTTTAATTTTGCACTTTAAACCGTGTCTTGGAGCATCACTTTTTTGTTGGGCCACTTAACACTCATTCAAGCATGAACAGGCACCAAACTCGAGGGATGAGTCAGTGTTGTGTCTACACATAAAAGAAAACTTAGCAAATAAACAAATTTTATTTTAATCATTTTCTTACAAGCAGCCTGTCCCAAAAGCAACTAATTTGTGCCAGTTTTCCAAGTTGAATCTAGGAAAAATACCATAGCTAAGACAGTTTGACAGGCATTAAATAATAATAATAATAATAATAATAATAATAAAACAAACAAAAAAAAAGAAACTGAATATTTTGAAATTCTCATTGTCCACCGCGGGGTTGCTTTGCTTGTGAGTGCTGCATTCAGTCCTGTCACACATTTCCAAAGACATCATCACAGCCCCCACAAAACTTACCCTCAAACCCACATCTATCAAGTTAACACTGCTCTAACACACTTTAATTTGCATGGTTTATTCATTGTAGAGTACTGTGTATACATAATGTCTTTATATTTTTCAGGAAATATGTGTAACCCTTTATTGAAACATGCACAGAAATACATTGAAATCCAGTTTATAAGGTCAAAACAGAGCTTGAAAGTCAAGATTCGGGATGACCACATTTATTCTTCAACACAGCCTGAACTCTCTGAGGCAGCTTTCTGTAGCTTCTTTAAGTAGTCTTCAGGAATGGTTCTCCAGGCATCTTGAAGGACTTTCAAAGCTCTTCTTTGGATGTCGGCTGCCTTTTGTTCTACTCACTGTCAGGATGATCCCACACTGCTTCAACAGTGTTGAGTTATGGGCTCTGGGGAGACCAATCCATGACTGATAGTGTTCCACTGTGTCTTTTCTTTCCAGGCATGCTTTTATTGTGGTGGCAGTGTGTTAGGGATTATTGCCATGCTGAAAAATGAAGCTGTGTTGAGTCAGACTCTTTCTGGAAGAAAAGAAGAAAAAAAAACAGTAAAAAATGTAATTTTATAAGTTCATAATTCCATGAGTTTTGCAAAGATCCTGAACAGTGTTGCCTGATATTGGAGCCCCAAACAATGACAGAGCTTCCACTGTGTTTTACAGACAGCTGTAGACACTTGCTGTTGTACCTCTCTCCTGACCTCCTCCATATATGTTGATGACAATTTGAACAAAAAATTTCATATTTGGATTCATCAGTCCATAAACCCTGTTGTTAGGTGCCTTTTTGGAATCAGTCATAGTTCATTGTTAAGTGGCTTGACAAACAAACAAAACACATTCCTCTTCAGGTACAACAACTGGACTGAAAATGAATTAAAAAGCAACAATTGTCCAAAGAAAAAAAAACCTCTGTAATGCCTGGAGAGTGAAAGAGTGGCTTCTCCTATGGAAAATATAAATAAATGATGTGTGGCTTAAGACTTTTGCACAATATCATAGTTTAACTGTTGAACAAGCTAATGTAGGGTAGGGGATGGTACTGTTGCTTGTTGAAACATATCTGGTGCCATAAAATAAGGGATATTCACACTCAAGTTGGGTAATATTTTTAGAATATTTGATTTCTTGTAGACTTTGCTGGAGCTTTTTACTGTCGATAAGGCTGCTCTACTGGGAATGTGGGAGCAGGAACTTTACCAGAACACAGCCACAGCCACTTTCAAAGCGCTCGCAGAAAAGGTGATGCAGCTACTGTAATCTGCAATGAACCCATAAAGAGATTGCAGGGATAAGGAGAGGCAGTGATGCACTGCAGTTAATGTTGCATGGACCTTATCTTCATTACATTTTATAAGACAGCGGACACTATGCACAGAAAGCTGCTACACTAAAACTTTTGCCTGCTGAAATCCCTTTTGGCATAAGCTTCACAGGGGGTGTGTCTTTGTGTTGGAAACATTATTCTCACACGCTCACAAGAGAAAGCCACACATTTCTTATAATAATAAAAAAATTCTGATAGGGCCTAGTTTAGGAGGACTTGTTTTTCCTGGTATTTTCTTATTTTTCACATACATAAAGATGTAACATGTAATGTTGGTGTTGCACACATACCTGGTGTTGGTCCTGATGCACCTTTTTCCTTCAGAGTAAGTTCTACTTAAATGCTGTTCTGTGCAGCGGTGCGCATTTTAATCAATTAACTACTTTTAATTGCACTGTTTTATATGTTTCATTACAATTTTAGTTAAGCATAACTTTAAGAGATATCTGTGTAATTATAAATGTTATTATAAGGCCTAATATAATTAATGGCTTGCACTGACATGTATATCTGTGATGTTTAAAGATTTTGATCACTGCTTTGCTTTGCTTGACTCAAAAGTTTTTTGTTTTTTTTTAACTATTAAAGAGTGGAAGCTAGAAGGCAGCATACATTCAGAAAATACTAAGAAAACAATAAAGATGAATGAGTTTACTGTTTTACTATGTGACATTTTAATAATTTTATTTCATTTTGCAATAACACCTTATCTTCTTTAAAATCACAATGCTTAAGCTGATTTTTTTTTACATAAAGATACCTTAAGGACTTGTAGCTTTGCACTAGAAGTCTACAGTATGTTTTTCAGTGCTACAAACAAGTGAGTTCTGTCTCTGGAGCTTGAAAAAGGCGACTGGACTTCTTTTTGTTTCTTGAAGACGTTTCACCTCTCATCCGAAAGGCTTCTTCAGTTCTCAACCAAATGGTGGAGAGACCCAGGTATTTAAACCCCTGTGGGCGTAGTCCCCTGGACATAATAAACGCCCACAGGGGTTTAAATACCTGGGTCTCTCCACCATTTGGTTGAGAACTGAAGAAGCCTTTCGGATGAGAGGTGAAACGTCTTCAAGAAACAAAAAGAAGTCCAGTCGCCTTTTTCAAGCTCCAGAGACTACTATGACCTGGATAACTGAGAATCTACACAGACAAGTGAGTTCTGTGTGTCACATGCTTATTATATTGATTGGACGTCTGGTTTTATAACTGTGTAATACTTAGAAATTACAGTTACATGTGTCAACCAAATAAATTTTGTTTATTGCCTTACTACTTTTAAAAATGTTTAGAACTAATCTTCTCAAATATTTTATTCTTTATTTTTATTTTGTATTTACTGCTCACTCAAAGGCGGAATATTTGCTTCATATTCTAGGAAAGGATTTATGGCTTCAGCAAACTGCATGGGGAGAACAGCAAAGCCTGTTTATTTCTTCTCCTACCCTGTGAAACCTTTCAACTTACCACCTGATAGCTGCTAAAACCTTCATATTTTTGGTATAACTACCGTGTGGTCTATGGGGAGTCAAGATAAATGGTCCCACAACTGTAATATGTGGAGCTGGTATGATGTCACATATCGCTGCTATTTCAAGCTTTCAGATTTCTTAGATGTCTTAGACTCTGTTTTTTTCTTATATACTGTACTATAGTTCCATGCATGTTTGCACATGTTTTCAATAAGCCACTGCACTCATTTCTCATTTCCTAGCAAAATATGAAAAATTGAGAGCTGGCTCAGGACTTTTGCAGGGCATACATACTATGGGTTTACTAGCCCATAGGCCTCCCTGATGGTAATTCTGGAATGGTCTCTGACCTCCTGTGAGGAATCATCCCTAGAATAATGTATTTGTTTCATTTTCTCTTGTCAAATACTGGATCTGGACCTTTAAACACACTTTGAGTTTTTTAGTGGTAGTGGGCATTGAGCCTGTTTCATGCCTCAGTGTGCCGATCAAAACAGTATAGAAGAAAAACAAACCAATTCCTTATCAGTTTGCTTTAAAGCTTCAGAACAATTTGAAATACATTTTGCAATTAAAAAAATATATATATCTTTTGCTTTGATACTCCACAAATTATTGTCAGACATGAATAGTTTGGACATGAAGTTCACCATATTTATCTTGACATGGATCTAGAATTGAATTAGAATCCATCTGTGGTAGATGGCTTGCTTGGAAAGGCACACTGTCAGAACACAAACCAAGACCAAAGGAGCCCAGGAAGTCTGCTACAATAAATCGGTGGTGAAGCACAGATAAGGGCAAGGTTATAAAACAATTTCCAAGTTAAACCAAAGAGCTCCAAGGTATATGTATGGAAAACTGGATGATGGTTTGCCTTTTAGTGTGAGAGTGACCAGCAACCAAGACAATGCTGTGTAGCTTCTGAATTTAGTGACGTGTCTTATCACACAGGTGCGATGAGCTACCTGAAGAAATCTGTCGAGTTCATGAAAAGTAAAGTGAAAGACTCAGCAGGGCTCCGGGATGAAAGGCGGCTGTGTGAGTCGGCCTTTCTCTGCAACATAATGGAGCATCTTAATAAGTCCCTGCAGCTCCGGGGACGGGACCACGTGATTACAAGTGTGATTGCCCCCCCCCCCCCCCCCCCCCCCCCCCCCTTCCCCCCAAAAAAATCAGAACAGGTCTCCACCGGTCTTTGCAGCTGCACTTTTTGGTGATAAGCTGAACACACTGTGCAGTTTACCAGTGTTTATCGACTGTGAAACACACAGTTTTTACCTGAAAAATTTGCAACTTTTCATCAGCTTGAAATATTTTCATTTTTCCTGATGTTATTTTTGAAGAAAATTATAATGTTGAGGAAAATTTGTGTCATGTCCTGGGTCCTTTTGACCCAGTGTTTTTGGCTTTTGTTTTGTTTTGTTTTGGACTTATCTTTTCTGAGTGATGAATTAGGATTTTAGGTTTTCATGATTTTTTTTTTTTTTTTTTTTTTTTTTTTTTTAAGCTTGTCATGTCTGGTAGATCTTGCAAGCAGAACTGTGATCTGAATGCGTTGTTGTGCCAAACATATTTGCTATTTCAAGATGAGCTCTATAGGTTCTCAATAGGCTCTTCTTGTTGATGTTTTAACCCTTTATTTTATTTATCTGAGTTATTTTTCCACATACTATGTAACAGCCAGAGCTGACAGGCTGAAGAAGAGGAAAATAAAGAGAAGAAAAAGGGAGAGAGAAAGGGAGCAAAAAAAAAAAAGGGGAAAGAGCACAAGTCTATTAATCAGATACTTCATCACTTTAACATATAAAAAATACTATCAATACTTGCAAAAATAAATTTGTGTGTGAAAAACAAAACTAACAAAGCATGTTACGCACACCAACAATTTTGTTGAGTTGTGATTGAGTGGGCGTTTGTGTCTGTGTCATGTTTGTGTCTGTGTCATGGAACGTACTTACCAATGAGGGCAAAACGCTGCAGCTCCACCCATCAGAAGCCAGAGACAGGTACGGAAAGCCCCCGGAACCCCAGGCCACCAGCCGCCCACCAAGAGCCAGGAAGACCCCCGGCCACTCAGTCAAAAGACAACCGCACACCTACCCCAGCAGACGGGAGAGGGTGGTCTCAGACGGAGCTCCCCCAGTCGAGGAGCGAGGGCTCCAGGGAACCCAAGGCGATGAGAAGCCAGCCTCCCCCCAGCGGCCCGCCCCCTGCACCGGCCGGCGGCAGGGCTCCCGGGCCCACGGCACCCAAGGACCGCCCGACCCTCCACAGAGCCCCCCCCCACGCCGAAGAAGCCAACGCAGCCCCGCACCGCACCCCCAAGGGGGGCAGGCCAGCACCCATGCCAGAACACCCAGCCCCACCCAGGAACCCCGAGGCACCCCCATCCCAGGGGGGTAGGGGGGAGGAGGCAACCAGCAAGGAGCGGTCAGGAGGCAAGGCACAAGGCCCAGACCCAGGTCCAGCCATACATACAAACACACCCAGACACCCGTGTACACATTTATACACAGATACTCATACATGCCCATACATACTTACCCACACACAGATATGCCATACATACACATTCACTCACCCACCCATACTCACGGAGACGGTGACAAATACACAAAGACACACATTCATCCATAGCTACCCACCCTCTGAAGGCGGGGCAAGTGGAAACCACCCCAGGGCCAACAGCGACCCCAGGACGCCACCAGCCCGGTCCCCAAGGAACCACCCGACCCCTACCCCGGGCGAGACGCAAGAAATCGGGGTGTAAGATGACCCATCCACCCCTCCTCCTCCCCCACTTGTAGGTCTATGTGTTAATGTTTGTGAGTGAATGAGGTGTATAGGGTGCAGTTAAAATTGAGGGGACAGTTATGCCACAAGCGCCAACTGTTGGTCGTCAGCGCTTGCCCACACTGCCCCCCCAAAACCCTCCATGTCTAAAGTGCAAATAAAATTTGGAGACAGACAGTGACGAGGATCCGAGTGGGGCCACCTCAGCGGCATGATTTTTTTGATTAGTCATTTTAGGTTTCTGCATCCCTCTGGTGTCACGTCTGCGTTATGTTTTTGCTTTCCATGTTGTCCTGTTCTGTCGTTGTGTCTATGTATATTTTGTTCTCATGTCCCTTGCCTCATGTCTTGTGGTTAGTTTGGCATCCTAGTGTTTTCCCTATGTGTTTAGGTTTCTGTTCTGGTCATGTTTAGGTTCTGACTGTGTGTCAAGTCTGTGTCTTTGTTCCCTTGTTTCACTTCCTGTCTTATTTTGGTAGTGTCTGGTTTCTTGTGCAGTGTGTTTAGTTTTACTTCCCCTTGTCTCGTCAGGGTCACTGTGTTCAGCTGTGTTCCCATCTGTTGCCCATTCCCTCATTATCCCTCTGTATATATATTGTCTGTGTTCTTGTCAGATCTTGGTCAGATCGTCTTTGTTTACACATATGTGCTTTATGTCAAGTCAAGTTCTGTTTTGTTTGTTTGGTTTTGAGTTAAATTTGTGCTGCTGATTCCCATCCAGCTCATCCTGGTTTCCTGTTTTAAATAAAGCTAAACTCAAGCAAAGTTTTCAGCCTTTGATGTCCTGCTTTGGGGTCCTCCACCTTGCCTGCCACAGCGGTACATGACAATTTGCTGTATTCTGGCCACTCAAATTCATATTGCTGATTAAAATACATATTTTTTTTTAATCCTGTTTGTCCCATGACTCAGACTGGGGCTTCAATTTTTGTCCTGTGACTGAGTTTGACACCCCTGTCCTATAGCATTGGCCCACTGGACCATCCTTTATGAAAGTAAGGAAGCAGCAGTGGCAAAAGTACACACATTCGTCACGTAGTGCAGATACTTGTGTTACCAAAGTTGACATGCTGATTCAACTTTTCAAGAGTAAAAAGCTCTTTGGAGGACATTTCTCAGTTTTTTTTCTTCCTCCAAGGTAACTGAACCTCATGTTAATATTAATATTATGCTAAAATGATATTAATACAAGGTAATATGAACTTTAGTTCAACTTAAATTCTAATTCAATGAACATCTGTTATGTGACACAAGCAGAGAAAAAGAAATTTGCTCTATTTGCTATTGCTTACATTATAAATGGGTGACTGCCCACTTAAAAAAAAAAGAGTATAAGCAGCGGTTAAATTGAGATTTGGTAGATGTGTGAACGCCAAGATAAGTTGTACTGTTGCAGCGTGGGGAAACAAATTATTTAAAGCTAAGTCCCAATAATCTTTTATTGTGAATACAAGTAGATTTTGTGTACTGGCTGCAACCAGCTGACCTAAACTGCTGCCCTTTGTGGATTTAGCCAAAAGAATTTAATACAATATAAGCTAAGGTTACTTAAGATAGCATGGTTTATTTCTCACCCCTAGACAGTATAAAACTATTCTAAAGATGGAATTCAGTGAGTGACTCTAATCAGCATTATTGCCTTAAACTTGTCTGCTACACTTCATGTAACCTAACATTGACCATGAACACCTCAGCTGCTCTCCACCAGTCCAGCATAGTGCAATACTGTAAACTTCACCACAGAACTGCAATCTAACCAGTGTAGCCCGCACATATCTGCCTTGTATTTTCATGTAACCTTTGAATAACAAATAGTTAGTATACTTCAATTTGTTTGGCAGGATAGTTCATAAAAAAGAACCCCAAAACAATCAGCAACACATCATGTATACATCTAATATTTGGGAGTTTAAGCGAGTGGTGTATAAATATATCCCCCAACGCTCAATAAACTGAAGCAACCTAGTAAAGAAGAGTGGGTCAAAATTACTCCACAACAATGTGAGAGACTGTTAGTCACAGAGTTATACTTAAAGTTCTTGCTACTAAACGTGGTTTGACAAGCTATTCATGTACATAGTTTTTCAGATGACTGCATAGAGTTATGCCAAAACTTGCTTTTCACATGACTGTCCAATTCTGGAAATTAATAAATCAATAAATCAGTCAATCTCTGAACAAATGAAACTAAGACAGCCTTTTAACAGAATGAATGGAAGGGAAACATGTGGAGAAGGCAAGAGAAAACTCATGATCATACCACACACCTGTCAAACATGGTGGGGGCAATGTTATGGCATAAGTATGTGGCTTCCAGTGGAACTGGGCCACTAGTGTTTATTGATGTGATTATTGATAGTGGTAGCAGGATTCGGTCTGAAGTCTACAGGGCTAAACTCTGCCTGCTTTTCACAGTGCACATGGACAACGACCCAAAGCACACTGCAAAGGCAATCCAAGAGTTTTTCAAGGCAAAGAAATGGAATATTATTCAATGGCTATGTCGGTCAACAGATGTCAGCCCAATGGAGCCTGCTTTCCAGTTACTGAAGATAAAACTGAAGGCAGAGAGACAAAAAAGCAGTGAAAGTGGTGGCAGCAAAAAGCCTGGCAGAGCATCTCAAGAGAGAAAACATAACATTTCATGATGTCCACTGAGATTGTCTTTGTTATTTAAGCTGCAAAGTGAAGTACTGCATTACTAACTTACCTTTAATTCATCATGCTACAAAGGATAATAATAATGTCTCCATGAAGAAATGGAAAGCATGTGGAGGTCAAATGGATCAAATTAGATATCTGTTAGTGGCTGTATTAAAGCTTGCTTTGTTGCTAAAAGCCAGAGAAAAAACAGAGAAATTCTGCTTAACTGATCTGATTGCTTGCTGTTGTGTCTATGGATGGTTCCACAGCACTAGTACCAATTACTTAGAGGCTTGTTAGCTGACACCCCAGCTTCTATGCTCACCTCCCCTTCAGACACAGTGAGATGCTTACAGTGTAGCTTCTGCAAAAATGTAGACCATTATCTACTGTTGTTTATCAGGCATCCACTGGTATGGTTATGGGGCTATCACGCTGAAGCACACTGAAGCTGTTAGACCCTCCACCCTACCCCGTGTGTGTGTGTGTGTGTGTGTGTGTGTGTGTGTGTGTGTGTGTGTGTGTGTGTGTAATACTAAAGTGAAGCTAACAGCAGCGTTATGGGGGAAATGTCTATGTGATTGGTTGTGGCAGTTTTTTTTTCTTTTCACTTGCAATTCAATTTATTTAAGTTTGCTCTGACTATTCCTGTTGAGAGCTCAAATATGATTTTTTAAAAAGGTAACATATAATCAGCATTTATCATGGTGACACTAGAACATTAAATTTTATATGAATTAAGTGTACATTACTTTTGAAGATTATCTAAGGATTATGAATTTGATGATCACATTTTAAATCTGAGTTATAAATATTTCTTTTATTATATTATATTCTACAATCTTTCATAGAGGAGTTTTTTTTTCATAAACCAGCATAAAATTATCAAACAAAAAGCCAGTCTGTTATGTGCCAATGCACACATACAAAAAAGATCCAGTTGAGGATATCCTCCCTAACAAGTCAACAGCCAGAATACATTATTGACATTGTGCTGGTCACTGCCCCAGCAGGTGTAACGCACCAACCCGGCATGCTGCTGCACTCCACTATCCTAGAGCTGATCCTGATATGGGTGATGGACTTCTACACATACTGTGCATCATGGAGGATGTTTTGATTTGTAATGTTCTTTTATTGTTGAGACTTCCTCTAGTCTCATAGGATCCAAAGAAAACAGGTAGCCTTTACTTCTCTTTGGTTTTTGCAGGTGCAGCCCTCACAACAGCCATGAAAATCTCCCAACATGTAAAGTGACTTTCTAAATCAGAGGGTGTTGTGTAAAATTTCCAACCCTAATTCCAAAAAATTTGGGAAATGTAAATAAAAACAAAATGCAATGATTTGCAAATCTCACAAACCCATATTATATTCACAATAGAAGATAGAAAACATCGACTCTTTAAACTGAGACACTATTACTATTTCATGAAAGATTTAGCTCATTTTGAATTTGACGGAAATAAGATGTCTCAAAGACACTGGAACCCCCCCCCCCTTTCCCCAAAATAAATAAATAAATAAAAATAAACAGCTGGAGGAGCATTTTGCAACTAATAAGATTAACTGGCAACAGATTAGCTACATGACTGGGTTCATAAAAAGTGCCATAAAGAGACAGAGTTTCTCCGAAGTCAAGCTGATTCACCAATCTGAAGAACACTGTGTCTACAAATTGTGGGGAAAAAAAATCAGAATAATGTTCATCAAAGTAAAATTGTGAAGAATACGAATATCTCATCATCTACAGTATAAGATATCAATAAAAGATTCCAAGATTCTCTTTGCACAAAGGACAAGGCCAAAATCAATATTGGATGCCTGTGACCTTTGGGCCCTCAGGCGGCACTGCATTAAAAACAGGCATGATTCTGTCATTGAAATTACTCAGGAACATTTCCAGAAATCAGTGTCTATGAACACAGTTCGCCATGCCATCCACAAATGCTGGTTAAAGCTCTATGATGCAAAGAAGGAGCCATATGTAAACATGATCCAGAAACGCTGCTGTCTTCTCTGGGGCAAGGCTCATTAAAAATGGATCAAAGCTAAACGGAAAACAGTTTTGTGGACAGAAGAATTAAAATTTGAATTTCTTTTTGGAAAATATGACCAAAGAGGAGAGTGTCCATCCAGCTTGTTATGAGCATTCAGTGGAAAGGCCTGTGTCTCTGATGGTATGGAGGTGCATTAGTGCCTATGGAACTGGTAACTCTGTCATAGAAATGTCCAGGTGCGGAAGTGGCCTGCCTACAGTCCATACCTTTAGCCAATTGAAAACATTTGGTACAGAATAAAGTGCTTGGTTATAAGCTAATATTTGGAAGCTTGGTTAGCAAGCCAACTCTATAACCTGTATGTAACCCACACAGGCACAGAATAGTTAGGGTTTATCACAGACCAATAATACAATTTAGCTCACAAAAGCACAAATGTCTTAGACAGTCTGCACCGCCATATTTGTCAGACTATTCCATTAAAAATGCTCCTAAAGGCACACAAAACACAATCATGTTTGAACTCGAATTTACTCAAAGTATGCCACAACCTTAATTCCCGTATCCAGATGGATGAGTTATGAGTATGAATCTGTGGCTTAACTTTTCTCCTACCCTCCCCATTTTTTAGAGTGCCACTGATTCTGTCAATGTCAATAAAAAAATGCCAATGATAACACAGTTTGTCAGGCATAAAATAGTATTGTTGAACCAACAAGGTGATTTCTAAAGGACTATTACTTGAAAACTTTGTAAATCTCAGCATGGTATGCAGTGTATCCTTAAAATGTTTGGCACTAAAATATATCTACAGCAGGTGAACAGTATCTGAAAGTCATGTCTTTAAGAAATAGGAAAAAAACAATCCAGCAAAGACTTGAGACAGGACTTGACTGTCAAGAAGCCTTCTTAAGGAAGGGAAACATGATGAAAAGGCTGAGGTATGCCAAATTACTCAAGAACTGGACTGAGAATCAGTGGCAGCATGTCTTACGGAGTGATGAATCCAAATGTAAGATTTTACTTTCAACTTATCGTCAATACATACAGAGGAGGTCAGGAGAGAGGTACATTACAACAGTGAGCGTCTAGAGCCATCTGTAAAACATGATAGAGGCTCAGTCATGGTTTGGGGCTGCATTTCACCCAGTGGAGTTGGGGATCTTCTCAAAATGGATGGAATTATACATGCAGAAAAGTACTGTCAGATTTTGATCCACAAATAATCCACAATCCACACACAAATGATCCACAATTCAGTTCAACTACATTTTATTTAAACTTTGGATGGTCAATTATTTCTTTAATGTAACAATGCTTCTTGACAATAAATCTTAAAGCATTGAAAAGCCTGTTTATTACCCCTTAAATGGTGCCACATTTGTAAGGAAAATGCATTTTTGGACTGAGTATCAGATTTGAGTGTATGGATCGTGCCCATGAAAAACTTTGTTGCCAGTGCCAAACAGCATTTTCTGCTACTGACGCTTGACTGTTACAGTCAAGCGTCAGTCAAGCGTCACCTTTCAGGTGAAGGATCTGCCTCTTATTCTAGTTGGAACCATAAGTAAGCCTGAAGTCTGAGAGTGAATGGTTCTATTGGGGTGATATGGTACTAGGAGGTTTTTAAGATGGTGTCTGATCATTCTAGAGCTTGTATGTGAGGAAAAAGATTTTAAATTCTATTCTAGATTTAACAGGGTGAACATGATGAAGAGAAGCCAATATGGAAAAAAATATGCTCTCTTTCTAGTCCCCGTCAGTACTTTTGCTGCAGCATTTTGGATCAACTGAAGGCTTTTCAGGGAGCTTTTAGAATAACCTGATAGAATTACAATAGTTCAGCCTAGAAGTAATAAATGCATGAACTAGTTTTGCAGCATCACTCTGAGACAGGATGTTTCTAATTTTAGAGATATTGCACAAATGGAAGAAAGCAGTCCTACATATATCTGCACTGAAGGACATATCCTGGTCAAAAATGACCCCAAGATTCCTCACAGTGTTACTCCGTCTCAGCCTGAATACAGTGTTAAAAAACAAAACAAAACTGGGATTTTTCTTATTTTCTTCAATCTATGATGAATAGTAAGATATCCTAACTTTATGGAAGGCTTCTTAGTTTTATTTTGTTTGTTTTTTTTAAATAGAGCAACAAACTCTTTTCCAGGCTAAATGAAGCTCTTCTAAAATAGTGAGATGCTATTTCCTCCACAGCTTATGGCTTATCTGCTTTATTGCGTGCATTTTTGGGTTATACCAGGGAGTCAAGCAATTTTGTTAGGGTTTTCTTTTTCAGAGGAGTGACAGTATCCAGAGTTGTACGCAGTGAGGATGTAAAACTATTAACGAGACACACGATCTCTGTGGGAGTACAGTTTAGATAGCTGCTCTGCATTGTGTTGGCACATGGCACTGAAGAAGTTAACACTGGCAGAATTATATACTTAAAATTAGTTACAGCTCTTTCAGAAAGACAACTACTGTAATGGAATTTATTCTCCACTGCTGTGTCCATAATTGTAAATTTAAAGCTTATTAATAAGAAATAATCAGACAAAGGAGGCTTTTCAGGGAATCCTGTTAAATGTTCAGTTTCTATGTCATATATCTTGATAAGTTCCAGAGTGTGATTAAATTGGTGGGTGGGTGGGCTGGGGTGCCCGGGTGGCTTAGTGGTGAAGCCGGCAACCACATACATATGCTGCGCATTGCGGTGCGGGTGGCGCGGGTTCGAGTCTCGGCCTGTCGCCAATTTGCCCGCATATCTTCCCCCATTTCTTGTCTCTCTCCACTGCTAACAAAAGCCACTGTGGCCAAAAATGCAGCTCATTTACATTTTGAGAGAAGCCAATTGACTCTAATGAAAGATTAAATGCAGTGTTGAGGCTGCCGTATTCAGCATCTACATGAATGTTAAAATAACCCACTATAATTATTTTATCTGAACTGCAAACTAAATCAGATAAAAAGTCTGAGATAGAAACTCTGAGTAAGGGTCTGAATCCCAGAGCCTTATTTTTTCAACATGAGAATGATCCCAAGCACATGTTTACTCCAAGCGCAATAAAATCATACCTGGACAGAAAAAACACACACAGCAGATTGGTCATGGATTATCACTCATGGATTAGTCTCCCCAGAACCTGGACCTTTATTACATTATTTATTATGTAGTACTTCATTACATTAATGAAGCAGCGTGGAATCATCTTGACAGAGGTGTTCCAACAGAACACCTGTGGAACATTATGTTTCGGTCCATCCAATGTCCCTAATGGTAGCATGAGGTGATAACTGGACTCTACAGAGGTTGCACAGGTACTCCAACTCCTCCAGTCAGTGAATAAAGTTTCCATGAAAGGGTGTACTTAGTCTGCAACAGTGCTTAGGTAGGTGGTACATGCCAAAGTAATATCCACATGGATGGCAGGACCCAAGGCTTCCCAGCAGAACAGTGCCCAAAGCATCACACTACCTCCACCAGTTTGCCTTCTTCCCATAGAGCATCCTGGTGCCAGGTCCTGTTGACCCTAGTCAACACACATGTTGGCTAGGGTCATCCAGCCATATAGGTGAGGTAAAAGAAAATGTAATTCATCAGACCAGGCTACTTTTTTCCATTGGTCTGTGGTCCAGTTCAAATGCTCTCGTGCCCATTGTTGATGCTTTCAACAGTGAACAGCATGGCCACATGTTACCAACCTGTGACATGTTGATGCCACCAATTTGAAAAGCGAACATGTCATACAGATTGTGTATCTGTTTCTTGGGTGCCTGGTTGTTGCCTGGTTGCTGATTTTCAATCATTCACAATGTTTTTCAAGTCTTTCAACCAAATTGCCAATTTGCACCACAGACTGCAGATGCAGTGAGGCTCATTGGTCCATTTTATGAGACTCACTGAATAGCAAGAATCTTAATGGGTTCTGGGTTTCTATAGAAATTGTGATTTGTCCTTATCACGAATAGAAACATAGGCTGCATTCCACTTAAATGAAAAGATGAGATTTTCCTTTGCAAAGGTAGTACAGTATTGATAGTTTATATTTGATCAGAGTTTTTCACTTTTCTTTCCCACTTTATTGTGACCATGATCTTTCAAATGAGTTTAAACAAAAAGCAACATTTGAGAAATTTATATTAAAATTTGTGTACTTTCCATAAGAGTAGAAAAGATGGATAAATTTGCTTTGTGCCAAAAACAGATATTCAATGTGTTACAGTAGTTAATTACTAAGGAGCAATGCTACGTGCACTAGCATTCATATACTAGGCTGATGACTTACATAAGTTGAGAATATTAAGATAAATATTAAGATAGTCTATGCTTTCTGGTATGTGGAAAGTTCTTTCACTAAACTAGAATTTTTTTGCAGCGTGCACTAACTCATCTAGTCATGCAATCACTTGCTTTGCTGTCACTGAAACATCTCCGACAACATAAAAAGACAGTTTTCTTCACAAATGTTGACACTCCCGCTGAGATTTCAAAGTTGTCAAGTTGTTTTTTTATTGCCTCTAAAATGTTTGTCATCAATCCATATCACTACAGAGAAGTATTGCATGAAGGGCATGAAAATGAGGAATTTTACCTTGATATAAGTCCAGCAAGATTTAAATTATTTCCACAAACAGTGGGCAGTTTTATCCCAAGTTTGAAACAATTTCACATGTACATTATTTCAAATCGTATGTCAAGTAAAAAGAAAAGTATATATAAAAAAATTGTATTTAAATAAAATCTTACGCAGTGACAGACATTCCACATTGACCATATCATTAACATCAGGCTTCAAATCAAGGTTTGAGTTAAGGAAAAGATTAACAAACATGAATGCCTTTTTTGTTTTTTAGAAACAATAAAATAACAAAACAAAAAGTATGTATCCTACTGTATGTGCTTCATAATATGACTGTTAACATTGCAAAAGAATATTACATTTAAACACTTTGCAGCAAGAGTCTTCAAAGCTGCATGTTAGACCATTTCATTTTTTTTACTTTACTGCCCCAAAATGAATAGACTCTACTAGACCTGACCTTGAATTCTTACCATGTTATAGCTGATATTTCACAGTAAACAGCTTCACACTCTGCACTTCTCAGGTGTTAACCAAAAGATCCCAGAATCAGATTCTGTTCAGTATCTGAGAGAAGAGTTGCTGCTCATATCTGTCGTTTCTTTGTTAATTCTCAGTCAAGCCTTACCTGCAGTGCTACTCTCCAAAAAAAAAAAAAAAAAAAAACTTGCATAACAGTCAGTGCAGCTGTTACACTGGTATTGCTTATTTTCATTGTGTTAATTTAAGTGTACAAGATTATATATTTGGCACTAAAAATGAGACATATAGAGCTGAAAAGATGGGCAGAGGAAGGACAGGATTAGGAGCACAGTAACGAACACAAAGGGAGCTGGAGGACAAGAATAAATGAGTAAAAGAGAATCACAGAAGGGAATGAGAAAGAGAGTTGCAAGAGAAGAGGCAAAGGAAAAATACAAGGTGAAGAATAAAAGAGGAAACAAAAGAAAGATAGCTGAAAAAGTGTAAAGACATATAATATTACAGTAGGAGGGGGTGGAAGATTATTGTGGGCATATGCAATATTTACAAAAAAGTGTGGATAACAAAAGGTTTAAAAAAAGAAATAAAAAACTCAAACAATGAAAAAACAAGGAGACGGGACAAGTTAAAAACCTCATGGGGTAAGTCAACAAAAAAGAATGCAATTTTAAATAGCAGAGGGGGTGGACAATATAAGATTATAAGTAATAAGTATAAAAACAAGTGTCTCTAAGCATCTATTGTAAGAATAACTATTGATCCCAGAGGGAAATTCATATCACACATTTGATACATTGTATCACTCTTATCCTATTTACCAGCATATTCATATGTAATTTTATGTTAGCACAAAGAAACTTTCATACTTCATCATAAGAATCAGAAAACAGTCAAACATCAAACTTTACACATACATCACTCTACACACGGAAGGTCAAACACCCAGGGGAATATATAATGACCAACACAGAGTAGAGAAGATTATGAAAAAATAAAAAAAAGCTAAAAATGTATAACTCAGAAGGTGTCACTGCTTTACTGGTAAGATTTATTAGCTTTTTTTCCCCAGTTGATCACAGATAAATGATGATGATAGATCAATAACACCTGTCACTAAAAGGCCAAAACATGTTCTCTCTGCATGTGGAGGTGTGAATCCTAAACTCTGCTTAAGTTATTTTAGTCCTTGTGAGCAGAAGTGAAGACAACTTGTATCAGAGTCACTGACTTCATTCTCTCTTTCCTTAAAGAAATGCAAAAAAGAATTTGGAGCATTTGGGCTGATCTTATAAACCCAGACCATTTCTTTCACTTTTGTGACAGTTGGTTTGATTAGATGCACGTAGCTGAAAATAACTGATACAAGGAGGTGGTTGAGCACGCTGCAGCTCCTTCTGGAAGATGGTAGAGCTTGCATTAGATCAGAGCATTTCATCACTAACTGGTTATTAGTTCTGGTACAGTTTAAGCACCAAATCTGTGGATGTATTAATTATTACTATGTGTTAAGGATTATTATCCATCATTTAAATGCATCTCTCCATAAATATTCACTAAACCCAGAATATCCAATTAAAGCCTTTACTTGTAGCTGATTTTGTGATGCTTACGTGTTTTCTACATGGACTGAACAGGTTGTAAAACCTTGTCATGACCATGTTATCAGAGGCTTTGCCAGTGGTTGTTGCTGAGTTTGCGGGCCACTCCAGTTCATTTGTCCTGCTTGGAAGTTCTTAATTACGGATTTGGCTGAGGTTGCTGAAAGGCAGCATAAAGTATTCACTGTTCTGTCTTCTCTAAGCTCTAGGCCATGTCTGTTGGCTGAATTAATGATTGGGCTCACGCATGAAAACGAATTAGTCTCGCCCAAAGGGTACACTGACCTGTCAGCTGGAATAATGACTGGATTGTAGCAGATCACTAATGAGAACAGTAAACAGTCAATTGTTCTATAGCAAGATAGAAGAAGTTGTATTCAGCCTGGTTTAAACTGCAACACAGTAGAAAGTGAAGAGCACAAGGTTATAACAACAGAATCGCAGTTTACATAGTGAAAAAAAAAACATATTGTTGATAATCCAGTATGGTGTTCAGCTTTTGCTGCAACAAGATAGAGATGAGGAATTTATGAGTAATATAGTAAGAGGTACACAGTAACAACATTTACTTAAATTTTAGTGTAATTTCAAAGGTTGTTCTTTAGGAATCAGCGACTGAAAACAAAATACAATGATGTATATAACGAGAGTTATACTGTATACATCACTACCATTTATTATGCACCTAACCCAAACAAGTAGCTCTTTTCATAATCATTATTAACAACTGTAAATTGATAGTTATAGTCAGTTGTGGTTGATATAACTGATAGTTAGCTGCTTTCCTGAATGTAAATACAGACACTTTACAACAAGATGCAAACCACTGGTTATATTCAAGAACAAGAAGGACAAATTAGACAGAAAAAAAAAAAAAAAAAAACATCTAAAAGATGCTGCTCAGTTCAAATTCATCAGATCAAACAATTGTATGTAAGTACAAGTTATTCAGATGTGTCACTGCTTTGAAGAAGACCCAAACTGTCACCCTTAGATGAGAGGAAATTGGTTAGGATGTTCAGGAACAATCCAGGAAATAAATAAATAAAATATAAAATCTTTTTACAGATGAATCCAAGATTAACTTGTAACAGTATGAGAAGGAAATGAATATTTCATGATCCGAAGCATACTACATCATCTCTCAAGGGATGTTGCGTTATGGCATGGGCAAGTATGGCTGCCAGTGGAAGTGTTTATTAATGATGTGACTGCTGACAGAAGTAGCAGCATACATTGTGAAGTGAAAGTTTCTCAACGCAAAGAAAAGGGATAATCCTCAATGACCAACTGAGCCACCTGATTTCAACCCAATAAAAGATGCTTTTTGGTTAGCTGTAGTAAGAGCCTGGCAGACCTTCTCAAGGGAGCATGTGGTGATATCCATGGCTTCTGGAATATGTGAAATTGTCCAATTACTTTTAAGCCTCTTAAAAATTTGGTACCCTTTGAATTAAAAAATGTGAACGTCTGCTCTTCAATCAGATCTTGATTGTTTTGATTTAAAACCCACTGTAGTTCAGAGGCTAAAACAAAACGAAACAAAAACAAAAAGTATCTGTTATATCGTGTGTGGGCTTGCACTGTCGACCTCACTCTTTCTTCCTTTCATTCTTTCGATCTGACTTGTCTTTTCTTACAAGTGTGGCTGATACGATGCCTCAGTTTTTACACCTGCTTTTCCCTGACACAAAATGTCAGACACAATTTCCTTTCTCACAGTGGTCAGTCTGCATTAATAAATCAGGCCTCTTTGCTGGAATGCCTCAAAGTACATATTGCAACAGACCAAACATGTGATTTTCAGTGTTGCTGCATTTCCTTCATTTCTCCAAAACCTGTTCGTCTTGCAAAACCTCTGTTGTCCTTTTAGTAGATAAAACACAATTTGACTGTTTAGTCCCTAAAAAAAATTAAAAAGAAGAAAAAGAATGAACTATTCTTCTACTTCTATTACTTCTGTTAAAGACAATCTTATATCTGTCTTGATTAGGATGCACCATAAATATTGGAATACAAATGTCTTTTTTCCATTTCTTTTAAAACATGTCAGATTAAGCTTCTTTAATCAATTGAAGTTTATATTATATATTTTAATGTGGAAGAAATCCTCATATTCAGGTATTTGTGAACATTAGATTTTCTCATTTAAAACATTTTTTTTCTAATGCCAATGATAGAAGTTTTTGAAATTTAGAAGGAAAATACCAGCTTCTATAGAATAATGAGGTGAAAGCAAATGTTTATCTTCACTCGCACAAAAAAAATCAAAAAAACAAAACAAATAAACAACAACAACAACAACAACAACAACAAAAACAGGGTGTCACTGAATCATTAAATGTGCAGCAGTGATTTTTTTTAAATTGTGCTGGGGTTTGGATTCATGCTCTGGGGTGTCTTGAATAGACATATGTGAGTGTATGCGAGACTCTTAAAGGAAGGTTCTTATTTTATCAGTCCTTATAAGACTGGTTCTGTTAGGCAAACCTTGCTGCTCTTTCATGCCTTGCTCATATCACCATGGCAACACACCAGCCCCTGCAGGCGTCTGCCAAATTGACAGTGTAAAACAGAGCGCACACATCCACCCATTCATCCAACCCCCTTTCTTTCTTTGGCACAGAGATACTGCGTATATAGTTAATTAGTTTATATATACGTATCATAGTGGTGATTTATCTCCTGATACAAAATGCCATCTGTTGGCTGTACAATCAATGATAGCTTTTTTTCCCTTTTCAAGGGTTAATTTGTTGGAATTCAAGAGAAGCAAATTGCAATAGGTGTTACTGACCAAAAGCCTTACAGGTTGAGATAGAATCAGGCGTAGGAGCAGGATCAGAGTGTAGGAGGATTTAATAGACCCTTACCTGCAGGGTATACAGGCATTTTCAGCAATTGAGCTGTGATGTTAGTAAGCTGTTATAAAGCTGGAGATGACACATGCTGTGACAGTTCACCACTGTCTCTCTACATAAAGACCGTCTATGTACTTTCAGCGCACAGCATGCACCAATAGATGTGCTTTTTAGCATTACAAATCCATTATTTTTGACATTTTGAATTTTGATAAAAGAGCAGAGCACAGATGTGAGTAACTGACATGACTAACGTATAAAATCGCAAGCAAAAATTCCAAAATATATATCTGCAGTGTGATTTTGGATTGCATATTCAAAATATTTTTTTTAGCTTCTGTAAACTGTGAACTGATAGCTTCAATCTGCAAAAAAATAAACAAAAAAAAACCTGAATAAACAATGCCAAAGGATGGCTGAAATATTCTCGGTATGATATATAATGAACAGTTAATTGCAAAAAATGTTTACATCATAGTCACAAAGATAGTTTTTTTTTTTTTTTTAAATGAACCATTTTACATACTAAATAATGCTTTTAATCTGTTTTGGAAACTAGTCTGTGTAATACTGCTTACACAGACATGCTTCCAGCCATTATTGCACGTAATAAAACAGTTATACCACAATTTGTACACATTCTTATGAACAGACACTTCCACATATATGGTCAAAAGCAGTTGAGGGCCTTGCTGTGCAAAAGATTGAGATGATCTATGCTCATTAACAGTCCCTCGTGCCGTCTAATTAGCATGTAATAGGACACTAAATCCAGCACAGGAGGCTTGTTATTTAAGGATAAAGCTCATCTCTCATTTGAATGCATTTTTCATAAGCTGCTCTAATTAAGTTTCATTAGCATTATTAATTAAACATGAAAAGCTTCTCATTTCCTCTGTATCTTAGCATCTCCTTCAAAACAGCATAGAGTGACAGTTCTCATGGTCATGAAAATCTCCATCATGATATGAAATAAATATGTCATGAAATCATTCCATTCTCAGAAACTTCAAATCATACAAAATACCAGCTGATCACATGACTCATGACTGAGTTATAAGGTCAGCTTTCCCAAAATACAATATTCAATATTCAAAATAACTACCTGTGTGAACCTCTTGCTCGATGTGACCCTGTGAAACTAGTGCTTTAAAAGATTATGGTACAAAGTATCACAATGTGTGGTTAAGGACTCCAACAATGGATTAAAAAAGCCTACTGCTCACAAAAGTGTTGATCTGTATCCCCTAGGTTCACCCAGGATAGCTATGAAATTCACAACTATACATTTTCAGTCCAAAGCTGAAGCACTCTCATCCTTACCACTTCAAAGGAAAGCCTTTTAAAACCATCTTAATTCAGTTTCTGTGTCACCTCTAAATCATGTAGCGTCACAATTGTGGAGGCCATCTGGCACACTGGCAGAATTTGGACTTTTTTTCAGCTATTACACATTAAATACAACTTATACCCACATAACTGGAATGAAAATCAACATTTGGGTAACCTTTTGACACCATCATCTTTAAATTATCATATGGCATCATTAGAAATTAAAGCCTGTATTATACCTAATAAAAAAAACAAAACAAAACAAGACACATATGCTAATGCATTTGGCAGCAGAAAGCAGAAATTAAATGTCACAACCTTGCTTTACCTAATCACTGTGAAATGGCTCAAAATACATCAGACCCCGGTGTGCATGTATACAAAGTTTAGTACACCTGTTCATATTAGTAACATGTTGGTAGAATGCTTAGCAAGCTTTATTTATTTATTTAATTATTCAACACAGTATTGGCTTGTAAACATAATGTGGCAATATACTGGATAAACAGCAAACTTGTGGACTGTGATACACAAATAATGTCTAGAAGGCTAATATCTATAGCCATTATTGGGTGATTGCAGAGATGACAAAAAAAAAAAATAGAATCACTAACATTATACAAAATATGTGTGATTTAAGGCATATAATTTTATAAGCTCTTGTCGCACTGAGAGTGACAGAGGAATAGAAAAGAGAAACACAAATTCTTTTGCTGTTCACAACAATCCCAGAGATGAAGCCACATCATCCAAAAAGCATTTATGGAGTGTTTGTACTGCAGAAAGTTGGCAGCATATAAAGTAACATTATAGAAGGTGGCAGCAAAATGAAGACTTATGAAATAGCAAACACAAAGGAAACGCAAGCCAAGAAGCATTAAACCTGCAGAACACACACATGTTTCAAACAATTTCCATGCTAGGCAGACTGTTCTGGTAGTTATGCTTTGCACTGTTGGTGATCTCTTTAGTAGACATTTTGACAAAATTCTCCATGGGCGCATCAAAACAGTTTTAAACCAGCAATAAATATAGTTGTGGTCAGAAGTTTACATACACTCATTATAGGCATGAATGTGATGGAAGTTTGGGGCTGTTGGAATGACTGTACAGCATACATCTTTAATGACATTAGAAAGCAAGAATTGGGTGTACAAGTTTAAATTCATTGTGGACTTTCTCTAATCCACACAGGGTCAAAATTATTCATACAAGCTCCTACATTCATTTACATCTTTTAATAAGTGGTTCTCAGGGTTCTACAATGTTTAAATTGACAAGGCCAAGGCCTATTAACTTCTTGTTAGTAGTCATGATTGACTACAAGTTCTCTTTGCCAGCACCAAAATGATTTGTTTGGCAGCACTGACTGGACTGACCAATACTCAGAACAATAGGAATGTCCAAGCAACTCAGTGAAGATCTAAAAAGTAGAACTGTAGATTTACACAAGTTGTAGCCATATCTGACACAGTGACAAGAGGTATTTTTGGAGGAGTAAAGGTGAGGCTTTCAAACCTAAGAAGACTGCACCAACTGTCAAACATAGTGGTGGCAGCATCATGCTCTGAGGCTGGTTTGCTGCCAGTGGTATGGTTATATTGCACAAAGTGGATGGAGTAATGAAGAACAAAGACTACCTGTAAATTCTTCAGATTTACCTAAAATCAACTAGATTGTTGAAACCTGGGCATAACTGGATGTTCCAATGGGACAATGATCCCAAATACACTTTAAATTAATTTTGGAATGATTGAAACAGGCTAGCATTAAGCTTCTGGAGTGGTCTTCCCAAAGCCCTGAGCTCAAACCTGTTTAAAATTTGTAGAATATGCTTAAAATTCTGGTCTAAGCCAGGAAACCAACCAATTTAAATGAACTCTATCAAGAAGCGTGGTCAAAAAAAAGAAAGTGTGATCGCTACTAAAACTGAACCTAACTAAACATTTGGTAACGCTTTCCTTTAAGGCCCGCCCTTAGGCCGTAACTATCCTGTAAGTAAATTTTAGTTATGTGGAATTCCGCCGTAATTATTTTTAATTACACCGTAATTATTTTTACTACAGCTGAATTATTTTTTAATTCCGCCGTAATTATTTTTAATTACGCCATAATTATTTTTACTAAGGCTGAATTATTTTAATTCCGCCGTAATTATTTTTAATTCAGCTGTAATTATTTTTTAATTACGCCGTAATTATTTTTTACTTACGTCGTAATTATCTTTTAATTACGCCCTAATTTTTTTTAATTCCGCCGTCATTATTTTTAATTCCGCCATAATTATTTTTACTACGGCTGAAATATTTTTAATTCCGCCGTAATTATTTTTAATTGTAAAATAATGAACAGTTAATTGTAAAAAATAATTACAGCGGAATTAAAAATTATTATACCATCATTCCACATAACTAAAATTTACTTACAGGATAGTTATGGCCTAAGGGCGGGCCTTAAAAGAAAGCGTTACCAAACATTTAAATGTGATTACCACTTGGTAATCCACCGGACTCTCACATTTTTCCCCATTTACTGCAAATGGGGAATGTCCACAGTCCTTGCTCAAACTGACAGTTTAGACATGCAGAACCATCCCAACATTGTTACATAAATATACAGTAACACACCATATGTCTGCTGACCATAATGCATCATGTTTATTCTGAAAAATGTTCTCAAGTCCTCTCAGCACAATCTCACCCACTATTTACACAAGAACCTTATATATGCAATTTATTACCTCATCTGCATTCACAAATTCATTAAAAATGCATGAATATAGTTTTTATTAAGTAAGCTGACAAGAAAAAGTGAAGACTTAGAATAAATGGAGTACTTACTGTTTCACTGCAATGTCAGAAATGATAAGTGTTAAATAAATATACAGCTCAGTATAACACAAACCTGCTGTGTTCATTCTGAATAACTTAAAGAAAGTGTAAAATGTAAAGAACAGGCTTCCACTCCCACCACCCCTTTTTTTTTTTTTTTAAGTCTAAGCAAGTACAATTACATTCTGAAAACAGATAAAACACCTGATGATGAACAGCCTTAATAATAAAAATGAGTGAAATTTCAATTGAATAGCATGTTTGCTTTACATTTTAACTCTGCAAGAAGTTTGATTCTTTGATAATAAATAAATACATATAAGCGTTACACTCAAAATTACTCACACTCGCAGTGCTGTATGTTTCCAGATTGGGACAAAATCTGCTGCTAAATAAAACTACACACATGACAGACCATGTTTTAGCTTCTCTAAAAAAATTTTGAGATAAGATAGAAGTTATTAGCTATAACACTCTGGCATGTCAAATACTAGCTCTAATCATTTAACAGTTATGTACTTCAGGATGCCCCTGGCAATTTTGTAGCCTAGACTAGAATATGCAATATTGTCTGCGGTGCTTCAGGTGGTGTCGACTATGCATGTCATGGTTTCTTCAAATTAGCTTCCATTTTCGTTTTAGCAACTAGTGTTACATTTCTCTCTTGGACGGTTGTGGTGATTGTAAATTACAAGACTGCCAAAAATCACTGCAAGAAGTTGTCCTGAATTCTCAGCATTGCGTATGTTTCCCTGCAATTTCAATCACAGCATCAACTAACACAGGGAGGGCTCAAATCACAGATGGAACTGAAAAACTGCTACCAACGTTCGGCCCCCAACTGATTACCTGCCAGTGTGGCTGTTAAAATGATATAACAAACTATTTTTAGTGCCAGCCCGCTCACTGTATTGTACCACTGAAATGATCATCAACAGCATTGTCAGTCAGAACCACAAATAAATCCTTTGGAGAAATACTAAACCACAATCGATAAATCAATAAAACTATGGGAGCTGCAAATTTGACCTGGTAAGAGCACAAACACATAGGGACTAACTCTTTAAATGTACTTTTAATTTCACCTCCACTGTATATGATTCACAACCATAAGTTCTGTTAAAAAAATTACCTACTTCAACTTAATGTTTACACAGGTCATGACACAGTGGGCAAAGAAATAGAACCTTTTATTCTGTCTAATCTTAGCCTGAATAATCGTGAGATCACCCAAATAGCAAGAACAACCAAGGACTTCTCTTTAAAGAGTAAAAGTGTATCCTTCTTGAACTCAAATTAATGTACAATACAAATTGAAAGACTGCCCCAAAAATACAAGGTTCGAGATTGGAGATCTTCAAACTTTCAGCCCATTTCTAACAGTGAAGTGGTACTTTTTTCTTCCTATGCAATATGAACTCAATCCACAGTGTTTTATATACAAAGCTAAAGGTTTTGTGTTGTTGCCCTGCAGTTGAACTGGTCTAATTTGCTCATATACAGTTTCAAATCAAACAACTGAAATGGCAAAAATAATTCTGTACATTAAACTGTGTGTTTACAGCGTATAGCTTCAGGTACCAAAAAATAAAAATATGGCCCAACTCCCAGTCTGGCAGTCTAGTATTTCAGTCCTTGCAAATTCTTATTGTATGTGGATATTTTTGGAATTTCTGTTCTAGAACGTTCTCTGCATTGAATATTTGTTCTAAACTATCATTATTTCCTAAATAAGTAGTATCCCACTTGATACACATGCTTTATATTTTATTATTTCATTTCACATGTTGTCAAGTATTCCTCAAGGAAGAGAAGTACCCCAGTACAGTATGTAAAATGAAAGAAATCCCAATTGTAAGTCTAATTAAAAACTGGAGGCCAGATGTTTTGCTACAGTCTTTTCCCCAAAGTATTATATTGGCAGCCTGCAGTCTCTGTATTTTTCAAGAAGCTGTTTGGATGCACAATAAAGCAAGAATCATTTCTTTCATTTTCAGCCAGTAGGTATTCATATGTAGATGGCATTTGTTGAAATTACTGATCAAAAATGCCCTGTAAGACATATTTTACTGTTCTGATCTCATGTTATATTTTTTTCTGTTTTATTACCAGAATGGTCAGCACTGGATTTGTGTCTCTTGTTTTGGATATGTGCCACACTGGCTCACACTGAAAAGTGCTAACCTTATTTGTATTATTAGTTTTTTATTTACAATTGTTTAACCACTGGTGATGCAACATACACTATACTGCCAAAAGTATTTGCTCATCTGCATTCATGAGCAGATGAACTTGAGTGACATCCCATTCTTAAACCATGGGGTTTAATATGATGCTGACCCACCCTTTGCAGCTAGAACAGCTTCAACTGTTCTTGGAAGGCTTTCCACAAGGTTTAGGAGTGTTTATGGGAATTTTTGACCATTCTTCCAGAAGTACATTTGTGAGGTCAGACACTGATGTTGGATGAGAAGGCCTGACTCACAGTCTCCGCTCTAATTCATCCCAAAGGTGTTCTTTCGGGTTGAGTTCAGGACTCTGTGCAGGCCAGTCAAGTTCTTCCACATCAAACTCACTCATCCATGTCTTCATGGGCCTTGTTTTGTGCTCTGGTGTGCAGTCATGTTAGAACAGGAAGGGGCCATCCCCAAATCGTTCAAAGTTGGGAGCATGAAATTGTCCAAAATGTCTTGGTATGCTGAAGCATTAAGAGTTCCTTTCAATGGAACTAAGGGGGCCGAGCCCAACTCCTGAAAAACAACCCCACATCATAATCCCCCCTCCACCTTCACCTTACACTTGGCACTATGCAATTAGACAAGTACCATTCTCCTGGCACCCGCCAAACCCAGACTCATCCATCAGATGGAGAAGTGTGATTCGTCACTCCAGAGAACACGTCTCCACTGCTCTAGAGTCCAGTAATGGTGTACTTTATTCCAGAGCATTCGATGCTTCGCTTGGTGATGTAAGGCTTGGATGCAGCTGTTTGGCCATGGAAACCCATTCCATGAAGGTCTCTACACACTGTTCTTGGGATACAGTCAACCCTCGTTTATCGCGGGGGTTACGTTCCAAAAATAACCCAAGATAGGCGAAATCTGCGAAGTAGTCAGCTTTATTTTTTACAATTATTATACAGTACTATAGAAGGAAACCAAAGATCAAAACCTGTTTTCAAGCCGAACACATTCTGTGCTGGACAGAGACGAGGGACGGAGGAGATTGATTGACACCCAATCAGGACGCAGAACACGATGCGCGTTCATACACTGTTAAAAAAAAAAAAAAAAAAGCATAAAAAACTGCACTAAAAAATCCGTGAAACAGCGAGGCCGCGAGAGGTGAAGCGCGTTATAACGAAGGTTCACTGTAATCTGAAGGCCACATGAAGTTTGGAGGTCTGTAGTGATTGACTCTGCAGAAAGATGGCAACCTCTGCACACTATGCACCTCAGCATCTGCTGATCCTGCTCTGTGATTTTGTGTGTCCTACCACTTCATGGCTGAGCTGCTGTAGTTCCCAGTCGTTTTCCACTTTGTTATAATACCACTAACAGTTGACTGTGGAATATTTAGTTGAGAGGAAATTTCAGACTTGTTGCACAGGTGGCATCCTATCACAGTACCACGCTGGAATTCACTGAGCTCCTGAGAGCAGCACATTCTTTCATAAATGTTTGTACAGTAGAAGCAGTCTGCATGCTGAGGTACTTGGTTTATACACCTGTCACCATGGAAGTGATTGGAACACCTGAATTCAATGATTTGGATGGGTGAGGGAATACTTTTTTTACAATATAGTGTAGCATGCCAAGGATGTTGTTCATTGATATATGAGACTATTATACGAAATTCTGAAAAAATTGTATTTTTCTCCTTGATCTTTTTCACATCATATTAATGTATTGCAATCAAAGGTCAAAGTGAGACTTAGTTACTTGCACAGAAATCGTTTTTCATTTACCTTGGCCAAAAAAACTTATCATTGTTGAAAAAACTGTCCTCCCTTTATTTGATTATGGAGATACAGTATATAGTAATGCATGTAAAGGGACTCTTCATAAGTTGGATACAATTTATCATTTTGCAATTTGCTTTGTCCCAAATGCTTCTTTTTCAAAGCATCATTGTCAGCTTTTTTCTCAGGCTAAATGGCCCTCCTTACATAATCGCCATAATAGTCAACTGGAACTTATTTCAGAAAACATTGAGACTGACTGACATTGTTTCACTTCCCATATCTAAGAGTCATTTGAAAAACTTTTTTAAGGATGTTTTATTACTTAGTGTGATTACTGTGATTTTTTCTCTTCAGCTCTCAGCGGAGACGGTCACACTTTAATTCTCTCCCCAGCCCTTCCTTTTTACCCTGCTTTGCTGCTTTGCTGCCTTAGCGCCTCTCTTCACACAACTTCCGAACTGGAATTATAATTATGGATCTGGTCAGCTGGTCTCTCAACGCCATTGTTTTGATCAAATTTTCACCATGAGGAGATTGGGGGAAGGAGAACCCTATTCCCTCTTATTAACTGACATTCCAGCTGGCTACGTTATGGATTCCTGGGTGGTGTGGAAGATGACGTGCCTGGCTGTATTGTCAATGGAGGACACACATTCGGCTTATTGACACTTGGATTTCTCCCAACTGGACCGGGAGATACCTGGCTTGTCATTGCAGTTCAGGAAGTCTAGGCAGCTGTCTGGCCTTGGTAAGGCTGCTTATGACGGGAATGCATGAAGGTATAGACTCAAACTCAGACTCTGTATATCTGGAGCCGATTCGGAGGGGTAAGATCTTGGAGATGTATGTATCTGTTTCTGCATGGCGAAGGAACAAACCAAAAAGATTAGGATGAATTGGATTTTTCGCCACAGAGAGGTGCCAGAAAGACTGAAGGCTGTCAACAAATTAATCAGTACAGCCTGTACCAAAACAAATCGTAGAATCAGGAATTTGGCTCCCTGGCAGCCTTGGACTGCCGCTTATCAAATTGTTTGTAAACAGATGCTCTACACCCCCGCTGTCCTGTCTTCTTCTGACCTGCTGGACTGATCTCCCTGACCTAGCCACTGATGAACTCTACATCTTATCAGAACTGTTAGCTGAGGAGGGAGTTTGAGAAAGCCCCACAGTAGCCCAGTAGGTGTTCTGGAACGTAATTTCATTGTATGTCTTGACGTATAATGACAATAAAAAAATCTTCTTCTTCTTCTTGAATTATCATTTGTTGTGTATTGTTTTGTTATTCATTGTTCTGTATTGTTTGATTCTCCCTGTTCCTGTCCCTTCAAAAGGCATTGCCTTTTGCCAGGTTGTAAATAAGAAATTGTTCTTAATCTGTTTGTCTGGTTAAATGAAGGTTTACATAAAAATAGATAAATGAAATTTTATCCAATTATTGTATGATTCTCAGCACTGGATAGCTAAGGAAGGGCCTAGCTTTTTCTATTTCTTAATTTTTGACATTATATCATTCCTATGTGACAGCATAGGTTGATTGTAGATGACTACCAAAGTGACGTGGTGACATTAGTCAAACTCATCCCCCAGGAGACTGGAGCTTGTGTCCTTATCTTTAGATTTTATTGATTTATAGTTTTTAAAATGTAATTGCCCTCTAAACCTAATAACCTGGTTGTGCCATCTTTGGTAGCCAGAACTGCAATCAAGTGTTTGCAGTAACTGACACTGAGATTTTCACATCACTGTGTTTTGAATCCTTGTCCTGCTGCATAACCCGAGTGCACTTGAGCTCCAGGACAGGAGCTGATGGCCGGACATTCTCCTTCAGGATTTTCTGGTAGAGAGCAGAATTCACGGTTCCATCAATTAAGGCAAGTCATCCAGGTCCTGAAGCAGCAAAGCAGCCCCAGCCCATCACACTACTACCACCACTATGTTTAAATGCTGATATGATGTTCTTTTTATGAAAGGCTGTGTTAGTTTTATGCCAGATGTAACAGGATGTGAACCTTTCAAAAAGCTTAGCTTTTGTCTCGTCAGTCCACAGAATATTTTCTCCAAAGTCTGGTCAGCAGTGGTTTTCACTGTGGAACTCTCACATGGATGGAATTTATGAAAGAAAGAAGAAACCTTGGTTAATTTTTATATTTTACTGAATATGCTGGATGTTATTGTCTACAGTAGTCAGAAAACATGCCTCAGAAATGTACTCCTCAAATTAATTTGTTGCTCACTCTTAAATAGTTAAATATGATGCTTTAACAGACCAAATGAACTATGTTGCATATTTTGTTTCAGCACATTTGTAGTTCAGCTGGCACAGACTTAGCTTTGCTTTCAAGGACTACTGTTTATCAACAGCAAACACTTTGCAAGACCTGTAGGATTAACAGTAATATGAACCTAGGTCATATTCAACCTCTGTTACTAGAAAGAAGATTTTGTTATTTAGACGGCAAGACCAAGTTTTTGAAAAGAAATAATGTCTGGCTACAGCGGCTTTGAGTAAAGTTGTGTGGGTGAGTTCAGCAGTGATGAAATTCTTTACTCTTAAGATTATTTCAGCAAAGATTTACCACCAGCTCAGGAAATTAGTGAATGTAGCCTTTTTTTTTTTTTTTAATGAATCATTGACTGAATTAACTGGTTTCATTGGTGGTTGAGGTCTGAATGGGCCTGTTCCTAAGGAAACACCCCATCTATGATCATATGCACACTGTAAATTCTAATAGATAAATTAGTTAACGTTTTACTTTTGATTTACAGTTCTATCAAGATTTAGATAAAGAGATTAATGCGGATCAAGAATCTACCTCAAGTACTTTGCCTCTTGTTTGGGCTGTTAATGTTTTACCCTTGCAATACCCTAAACCCATTAAAAACACATTTTTCACATTTATTCAAAGACGGATGCTTGGCTTGGGACAGAAAAGCAGAGACTTATTAAATCTGTAAATGTTTAGAATTAGCTAAGGTTTTAGAGTTTGAATGTAATTAAATACATGTCTGCAGTTTCTTGAAATAGTTTTACACCATCAGAAGTGTAACTAAATTATGCTTTGTGAATTTTTATATATAAATCGTGCCAACTTGGCAGACTAATCCTGTTTTCTGTCATGTGGGCCTCATCTGTGGAATCCGAATGGAGGTTGTTGGCACAATTTCACTTAATTCCAAGGTCAAACCTCCATCAACATTTGTGGTATGAAGAACAGCTTTATTACATGACCAACATGCTTCAGCCTGTGGATTATATTGCAGACTTTGTTTTAAATAGCACACGTGTTTGAATAGAAAAACAATTCCTTATTGGAAAATTGGAAAACGACCAATGATATGTGTCCAGTATACCTATCCACCAATCCATTTAAATGTGGGATTGCACAGGAAAAAATTATAGAAAAAAATTTAAAGCACCCAGTTGTCTATATCCAATATATATCCCTCAATGGAGCACCAGCAAGGATGGGCTGGGCATATGATTATGTAATATAAAGGATATAAAGCCAATTGGGGAGTGACTGATGTCAATCCTAGGCACATTTAGTACTTAAACAGGAAGAGTATAAATTTGGGATGGTGTTTCAAGTTTTAATTTTAATTTAAAAATTTATTTTCCATTAATTGGGTAGTAAAAAGACTTCATATTTTGGTGTATTGACAGTTCATGGAGGTACCACAGTTGCCATGAAGTTTAGTATTTAGGGTTGTGGAGCACTGACATGCTTTAACTAACTTGTCTCTTAAATTTCATTGTTTTGGGAGGTAAATGTAGTGTAGAAAAAAGGTTTGGCTTGCATTTTATGCATTTATTTATTTATTTTTTTGTCTCGTAAATAACTCTCTCTGCTTTTTAATTTATTTATGACTTTATTTGCTGCCCATACAAGCCAATCTTCTTTCTCTGAATTGAGCAAACATATCTGTTTTGCTTTTATTGTGTTGTTCTCATCTTCTCACAGGTTGGCTTTTCTAAAGTCAGATGGGATGGAAGCCTCTAACATGAAGTGTATTGCTTTATCTCGCTACTTAACTCAAGTGTAAGTCAACGACACTGAAAAATCCATTGTTAGTACAACATACATTTCCTATTCCACTTGTGTTTATTTAAGGTAATCAGATTGCATGCATTTTCTTAGTACGGTTGACTAATTAGAATTTAAAGTGTATGACGAGTTGAGCAACAGCGACTTGTATAGTTGGGTACACACAGACACTACTATTTTGTTCATTTGCATCCAAATAGAAAAACTTATTTTTTTTTTCTTTTTATCTCAGGTCTGTTGCAAATAAGGTGTTCATCAAGTAGACTTGAATCATTTGAATTTGATAGGAAAAGAAAGTGATTTCCTGCTGTAGTCATTTCCCCAGATTTCTTTAAAGGTCTGAGTCTGATTTTGAATTATTAAACTATGAACTGAGACATCATTTTATCGACATAACACAATGAAAATAACAATAACCACCGGTATTTTTCCCACATATTTCCAAGTCATTTTGAAGTTTTATGTATTGCAGCTGATGGAACTTTTACAGATTGTCAGATTCTCTGTTTTATGTTTATGTTAAGACATTTTTTTTTTAAATCTCTCAAAATATAGTCCACAATTCATTTAAAATGTATGCATCTTTTTTACCCATGAAAATGTACAAAAAAATATCCTCAATAGCCGCAGGTCATGATACATGCACGTGAGCACAGTCTAATTTTCCTCACTCTGATGTTTGAAGCATTTGTAAAATGAAATAGTGATGCAAGTTAAAGGTCTAATTTAAAATATTAAGGGGAGCTAATAAATACCTGAATACCTGGCTCATCTTCTGCTATAGTGCAGGAGACAAGCATTAATTTAGCCATGGTAACAGGCTAAAGTAACTAAATGCCAACCTGCATCTGCTGTTGTGTTATTTTATGAGTTCTACTACTGCTGCCTAGCTTGTCTATATTCCATTCACATTAGACCAGTATGACTAAATAGATATTCAAAGCAAGATATCTTGCCTGTCAACACTATGCCATAGATTTTTCTTTTTCTTCTTTAATTCACTCATCTCTTGAGCATCTGTTACTGGGTTAGAATCTTTGTGGCTGACGCAAAAAGAAAAACACATGTTTGAAAACTGAGGCAAAATAACTTAATCCTCAGTTCAGCTTGTTGGTCTCTGATTCAGATCGTGCAACTACAGTGAATGAATGATACCATTTGCTATTCCATTCAAATTGACAATCTTTATTTATGACTTTGTACACAATTTAATCTTTGTAAAAAGCAGATTCAAAATGCTAAGTAGCTTAATTTTCTCTCAATATCTCCTTCCCAGTTTCTGCAGATGATTTAGGGTTAGGAACTGTGCTCTGCAGCAAATGACTGCAGGGATGTTTAAAGCCTACTGTTTCACTATCAGAAGTGTTATTTTTGCTGCTTTTTTAATCATTTGAATATGCTCCAAACCCAGTGGCAAACATATACAATGAGCACAAAGAAGAAATGCAAAGTGCTCCAGCTCTTGGAAGGCTAAACACAAAGCCAACCACCATACTCCAATGAGAGGAATACTGACATCCACACAGTACCTGGAATAAATGTCGCCTATTGAATAACATAAGAAAGCCTTCAAATAAGACATGGTGACATGCTTACATGACAGTAATAGGATTACTCCCACATCATATTTACTAAAGTGTTAATTAATTTAAAAACAAAAAAAATCTCTGCATTTGTTGGTTGTTTGAAGTCCAGTTTGGTGAAAATGAAAGAGCTCTTTCCAAAGCACCTTGTTTTCTCAAATTCCAATATTTCTACACAAGGGAAGGATGATGTGGATCTTCCTGCCTCTGAGAGAGCACTTTCTGTTAATTAACCAAACCACATGAGCCTAAGCATAAGTCCAAGTGTTCCCTCTTTTTTAAATGCAAGTTAACCGTATAGCATCCCTACTGAATAATATCTAGACGCAAAAGCATTTTTTTTTTTTTGCCAACATATACTGTCTGTGTATGCTATAAGGTGAGGTGTGGGTCAGACCTCATACAGAAGGAAAACACGCAGAAGAATAAGCACAGCCTTAACCTATGACTGCAGCCAGTCTTGACTTTTTACTCATGCTGCCTTTGTAACTGAGCTCACTGGCTCCGTATTTTTTATTTTTTCTCTTTAAAGATTTTCCTCAAGAACATATAGCACCAGCTATTTGCTGCTTTCATGTATGTTACTGTGAGTGGGGGGAAATAAAAGGCATCTTCATGATGTGTAACGACAACAAAATCAGTAGCTGCTCGTGCAGATATTGCTGGTAAATTGTTCAGCCTTTCTAACTGCAGATCTTGAATGCACACCCGCACACGCACGCACGCACACACACACACACACACTCCCCCCACATCCAACGCCTACCACGCAGTCAGACACCAAGGTAAATCTTGACAGGAGTGATGGCGAGTTGTTCATGTGGTGCTGACAGCTTTATAAACACACATCTTTTAAATCTCTTCAGATGCCTGTCTGCCATTAGGAAATCAGCTGTCCATTACAACATTTTAGTTGTTAGATCATGGCCACCTCAGGCGACTGATTTAGTTTATTTATTTCATTTTTTTTTTTAGCTGTTTTTCTTATTGACATGAAAAACATCAAATTTAGAGTTTTATGACAAACTTTGGTTTGCATTGTGTGTCTGTGGTGGCATTTACACATCCGCAATGCTCGAGCAACATTTTAATTTCGCTATAAGCTCAACCTACCTTGCAGCCATTATAATGTAAATAATCCCCACTTTCAACTCTCCTCACCAAGGAGAGGTTGTGCGATGAATCAGTAATGCCAAAATCAAATCTGTGCTGTCTTGTGAGATTGTAAAACTGTTTGCTCAGCTGAGCTGAAAATTTTTGGATTAGACCATGCAGAATTCCTTCATTAGGGAGCTTCATGTATTGTGCTTCAGATTATGGAACTGAAGCATAAATTAGCAATAAAAAAAAACTAGAAACTTGGCAGGCTGTAAAAGAGTTGTTTCTATGATCTGCTGGTGATACAATCTTAACAAGATGACGGACATGATGGATGATTTCTTTCATTTCACCAACTGATGTCTACAGTTGTACACTACTTATTTATTTATTTGTTTTATGGTCTCATATTTTAATTTGCTGAAATTCACCTTGAACAAATTCAAATGTGCTCATGCAAATTCTTTTCGATTTACTTATTTATTCGTTTTGGTATTCAAATCAAACTGTTCTGTTTTTTTTTTGTTTTTTTTTTGTTCTTTTTAAATTGTGTTGATGTCAAAGTTGACAAACAGTCAGTGTTTGTATTTATTAAAATATATTTATTACAATTTGACATTTTAACCATTTGTGCAGGACTAATTATTGTCTCAAACTATTTTTCCATCAATCAGCCATTATCATTAACTATTCGTAACCATTTTTTCTCATGTATTCCTTTTCATTAGGCACTTGCTTCAGTTCATCAGTTTAGCTATTATTTCTAATTGGTCATTGCTTTTAGCTGTTTCACCATTTTATTATTTTTAGTCCACTATTTAAACCAAGTATCTATTAATTGAGAGTAAATATACTTAACATATCCCTGTGGCAATATTGAGCTATTTAAAGAATCAATGTTTTATATATATATATAAATCATATTTACATGTTTTATCAAAGCTTGCCTCATAATTTGTGCTGCTGGGCTGTGTTTCAGGGCTGAATGGCTAAAGAACAGTAAATTTTTTCTGTTCGCATCAGTGCTCCCTCTATCTGTCAGCTGACCCATATGCTTCTGCTCCACAAGTAGATTTTCTAAATATTTGAATGCACCATATTCTTCAACTCAGAGTCAGCACGAGAAGGAAAAGGAAAGGAAAATAAGAAAGATAAAGGATGCTTTTCCCCACAACTGACATATCTCACTTTATTTTTATTGGGGTGACATTTAGAGAGCAAAGCCGCTCCAGATCACATATGGCAGAGAACTGCTGCTGCACTGATGCCTGTGGGCTTAAATCTTGTAGTATGTCTGGCCACACCCTATGATGGCACAGTGGGTCTATTCAATCATCTGTCAAAAGCAAAACTGACTAGGATGTGACAAGAGTTACCCCACCCTTGAACATTTGTATCTGCAGAGAACAGTGGCAGAAGTTTTTGCCTATTATCATTCAGTATGGATTTGCTCTTCAAAGTATATACTGACAGTGTTTTTACCTCATTTTTCCTGCTTTTGATGTCCATTTGTGTTGAGTGTGCGTCACCTCGCTTCTCGCGTGTTGTCGTGTCTGTCGTTTCTCTGTGTGTGCCTCCCCTGAAAGTGTGTGTTTGTGGGAGGAGGGAAGGCGCTCCAGGTGTGGTTTATGATAAGAGAATAGATGTAAATGTATACAGATCACATTCACATGCTGTGTTGCTGTGAGAGCAAACAAAACACGAGCTTAGAATTCTAACATTCCGTCTGCCTGAAAGTATTCCAGCCTACCGAGCTTCCAAGTTTTCAGCATCAATTGACGTAATTGGAAATGGGTCCTGAAAACATATTTTCTGGAGTACTTGCCAAGTTCTTAATTGATGTTTGTTGAATGTGCTGGCTGGACTAGGTCAGCTTTGAAATAAATCAGATAAAGCCAAGTATGAGACTGTAATATTCAGGGTGCTGGCTGCAGACAATGTGCTGGCCAGATTCTGCATGGTGGGCAGGTCCTTTTGGGAAATTTGAGAGAGTTTGGGGGCATAATCTGCCTTTCTTCTGATTCACCTATTATCCTTCCCTTGTCCTCGTTTTTCCCTCACATCATAATATGGCCACCAGGAAAAGGAGAATGGGAATCAAACCAGCCTGCCCTCTTTAAACTGGCTAATAAAGACATCAAATGCAGTGTTTTAGCCCACACTGAACCAGTTATACCTGAAACAGACAATCGAAATGTTAAAGCATGGCCTTGGTCTGTCTCTTCTGTCTGGTTAAATAAATGCAAAAATATGAATCCCACATAGCTTATAAAAACCTTCTCAATGAAACTTTAACAAGGTCGCCATGCATTTAATCAGTTTCATTGCGGTTGTCTTGAAATGTTGTCTTCAACTTCTAACAGCATAAGACAAAATATTTAATTAGACAGGAAAAGATCATCAAGCAACCAAATCACATAAATGATGCTTTAACACATCTATAATGAAACATAACGATTTCGCTCAACTGGGTTGGTCACTTTGTTGGAACACTGACTCACAATCTCCTAATTATTTCATAATTGATTTTAATTTGTATGCATAAAAATGTTCATTTCTTCTCCTCCAACATTTACCCTTTCATTTTGTAGGCTACCTTGCCGTGTTCTCAGGAGCCTTCTGGGCCACCTGTGAAATTACTTAAATGTTATTAGTATGGCTGTTGAAAACCAGCATAGCGGTGGCGATGCGTGGGCGGGAGCTCTAATATGATTGGCTCAGGGACACTGTAAGCCTGAGTGGCAGCCCTTAATGGGAGCCCTGGAGAGGTAACCCAACAGCTGTGTGTTTGCAGCTAATGAGAGATGGGGGAGGAGTAAAGGATCACAGACTGGAAACACTCTGATAAACTCTTGCTTCTGAATGGATTGGGAAGATAGGAAATCAAGTTTTCTCCGGGGGACATTGCTTAAGGCTTTCCTTTGTGACAAAACCCTGCATTTGACTCATTACTCCTGGTCCATTGCTTTATGCCTAAGCAGTTATGATCACTGGCATCAGTGTTCAGGAAGAAAGGAAGAGAGTAACTGTGGCGTGGGATGAATTTCTCTCCCTGCTGAGCCATGCTGATTTATAGCCCTGAGCAAAAGCATTGTTTTTTTAATTACACTGCTGCAGTTTTAACAGATGATGCCACACATTACTAGTTTATTCAATTGTACACCAACAGCATAGTTTGTTTCATATGCAATTGATAGTCATTGTCTCCAAGAACGCAACACTGTAGTGCATATTACTCCTACATCAAGGATTATTAACATTAATTCCCGCTATTTCCTCAGCAGATACAGACTCTGCTGCTTCCCTTTCCTATTATAACCGCCTGAGGGTGGCGCCAAATGAATAAATAGTGGCCAAACAGCTTCCATTTTAGGCCGCTCATTTTGCCACATGTAATGCATATCAACAAGTAAACTGCCAAGGCTGGCTACCTGTTACATCAAATTTGAACGTTGTGCGATTAGTGAGCAGGTTTGAAAGGGAAAAAAAAAAAAAAAGACTTAACAAGAATTAAAATAGTGCAAGGCAAGCGCAGTGATTTCTTGATAAGCTTATTTAATAAGGTGCATCCCCCTGTTTGAGTTGACCCAGTTTAATAAGATCGTGTTAAACTGTAGGCATCACATAATTTCCTGGTAGGCAGCCCTGGCATAATGCAATGTAGAGTATGAAGTTGCTGTGTGCTGCGGTGGATGGGAGCCCCACCTCCTCCCACGCTCTGATGAGTAGAGAGAGAAAAGAGAGAGGGAGCTAGGGGAGCAAGTAAGGTACCCACTGTATCTCACCACTTGCCGTCTGGAAATGCTTCAGATGGGCTTCTTGTTTAGGACCGGTTAGCAGTCTCCTTTGTACGTTGCAAAAATGACGTTTCTTTTGCTGTCTTTTAGACATCCAGTGCGTCCTTAGAGTGCGCTCTAAGCTACTTAGATCAGGGCTGGAGAAACTTGGACCAAAGGGATGCGACAGCGAGTGCAAATCTTCACAAGGATCAGTTACTGGGGATTGAAAATGGCACACAGTAGGGGTATCTTTATGGAATGAGATTCTCCGTTTCCCAGCTCCATCATAAAACAGTCTATATAATATAATTGCTCATAACTTACAGCCGCATATTTCCCCGGACTGAAAACTGTCTCCGTTCTTCAGACTGTCGGATGGCGGTGGACGTAGGATTCTGAATTTTGATGCGGAAAGTTCAAAATACTGTGCACGGATTTTGTATCTGCTGAAGTGATTTTGATGTCAGCACTGTGACGGAGGTTTGAGGGTTAGACACCTGCCTCCGGGAGCACCGCTGGACATATCAGCTGCGGGAAGAATTGGCTACGCGACAAGCGCTCACATAAAAGTCTCCGGCACAGGTACTGAAATTACTGCAGGAATGATCAAGAAAGTTGGTTTGACTGGTAGGCATTGCAGGAGATTCATGTTGCAATGCGAACGAAGTTTATAAGAAAATATTTCTGACTTGTCTGAAGTGCTGTCTCTTAACACAGGCCACGGCTCAAACAGAACGTTTTTACAACAAGTTGCACTTTATAATAGACACACACACACACACACACACAGCACATAACAGCTGGCTGTGCGGTGTTACAGGTTGATAGGCGGCACAAAGGCTAGATATGCCACCCGCAATAAGGATCCGCTGCATGATAAATTAGACTATGCATTTTAATTAAAACCTATCCGAGTAGACACGAGTTCTAGCCTGCGTTAGAGATGGTATTAAGTCATTAACTCCGCATATCATTGCACTTCAGCGGCAATATGAGTGCATGCGCTTCAATCTGATCTGTACCGGCGATCGGCTAATTGCATTTTATTGCACCATTATGATTCTGTGAAGCAGAAAATGTGAACCATTTGTATCATCCTTCTTTCGCCATTTATCCCATACTAGCTACAAACACCACACTAATTGCTTTTTATTCGTGGATCTTGATTCGGCGCTGTTTACTCTGAACAATTTCTTGCAAATAATTCGGACTTCTCCCGTAGCCTGTGATGTTAGTAACTATTAGACAGCTTTTCTATGGAGAGATTCGTGCTTATAATTGGGGAGGAAAAAAATCTTTGATCAGATCATCGGCACGGGTAATCTCCTGTGCTCTCCAGTGAGAGTCTGGGGTGTTGTTTCTCGCCACTCCACCGACCACCAGGCACATTTTAATAGTCTGCTCTACATAATGATTGTCGGTCTAAGTTCCCACACATACTTTAGGCTACAAGGCCATCAAAACAGAGCAGATCAAACAGGCCTATAACCTACTTGTATCCCAGATCTGAGAAACTGTCTGTAAGACATGAACCTGATAAATATGATTATCTAAATCAGTGAAAGTTCTATCTATCTATCTATCTATCTATCTATCTATCTATCTATCTATCTATCTCTATCTATCTATCTATCTATCTATCTATCTATCTATCTATCTATCTATCTATCTATCTATCTATCCCACATAAGGATAGACTTGCCTATTCTATTTTAGAATTATTACCAGTGGGGAACTTTCCTCTGAATATTGCACAATAATATGCAATGTGCCATGTAATGGGGTTGCTGAAGGAAGGGTAAGTGTGTGGTAAATGGATCAAATTGTGGAAAGGGCACAAAAGGATTTTTTTCTGACTTCTCCAACAGGTATTTCAGCTTGAGGGAGTGAACCTTTACAAAACTGCACAAAAGCAGTACAATAACCCTGTAAGGAAATTAAAGTCTGTTTTAATCATGTTACACAGACCAATGAGGAATTCAAATTATATGAGGTGTCAGTATGTTTATATCTTCTATAAAGGAGCTTTTAATATCTGAATGTGGCCTCTTTGATTTTAGTGTATTTAATGGGATTTCTTTTTTTTTTTTTTTTTTTTTGGGTGACAGGAGTGACCCACTGTTAGTGTTTTGTGTCTCAGCGTGCATATATGCGTACGCCTTTAGAAAGTGTTTCTAACCAAAGGCTGTTGCTTGCTCATTACAGATAGCCACAGTTTGCAGTCAGTAAAAGAGTGCAGCCATACATTTGGCAGTAAATTTCATTGGTAGATCAGCAGTGTACGGAGACTCATAGCTGTGATACTACCCATCATAAATCATGCCGGTGGGAGGGTAATGGATTTTACCTGTTATACTAGCTAAAGGCGCAGAGTCAGCCAATATATCAAATCACATCAGTTGAGAAAATCATTAAATCATCTGTTATCTTTCCACACTCTAGCAAAGCGGGGAAGAGCATACAGCAGCATTCTACTGCACAAATTCATGAACGTGATTCACAGCATGTAACAGGTGAAAATTCAGATTCTGCTTTTTTTTTTTTTTTTCAGTTGCTGCAAAACAAGCAACTAGTGCAAAATAGCTTATTTAATTCCTGTATTCTGATGATTTGACTTTTTTTTTCACAACTCTAACCCTTTCATTATGAGTAATTTACTATTATGGCTCAGTTAATTCTGCATGTGAGTCATTTCTGCTGGACCTGTGGAGCGGCCAACTTAAAGAGCAAATGTCACCCAGTCAGTCTCTGAGTTGACTCAGTCAGAAGATAGTCTGTCTCCATGGTAACCAGAGCAGGCGCACATGCTCCGCAACACAATTATATTGTTCTTCATTTTTTATATCTACCTATTTTTTGATTTTTGGGTAATTTTTTTTGCATAATGACAAAAGTGACATAATCAGCCACAAACTCCTTAATCATTTTATTGCTTTTATTTCAAGCCAAATATCATTTTAAAAGTCAGTTTTGATCTACTTCAGTATCTTTCAAAGTAATGCAGTATATTTTGCTTTACAATAAATTGTGACACAATCGCACATAAAAGAAAGCTTGATGTGTTATTTATTTTTTAGCATTAAAAGAACTGAAGAAAAACATAATGGCCACTCCACACTTTATACAATTTTACTGTTAGATTAAGTACTGCATTAACGTTTTTATTAACATTTATCACCACATAATTTCTATTCTATCAAACTCAGCCCTGCTTATATTTCTCTCCCAATATTTATTTACATAATTTCCTTTATAAACACACAGATAACATTTTGTCCTCAGAATGAAAACTGTAACACAATCCTTTATAGTGGTAAAGATACAGTGTCTTGGCTCAGTCATATAAGCTTGGATGGTACCAATTTTTCAGAGGTCACTGTTATGACAGGGTTCAGCAACCAGGGCCTTAGTAAAGCAGGGACTTGTTTCCTTGGGAACAACAGTCAGATTTGAAAAAAACCTGCACACTTTGATTGTAGACATGTAGAAGTTGAAAGTTCTCTTGAATGGGGGGGGTGGGGTGTCAACTGGCTTGTGCACTGTGTGAGGGCTCAGTGTGAGACTCAATCAGACCTTGTAGTTTGATGTTTTAGCTGACAGTGAAGTCTGCTCTATGAGGAACAAGAATCTGGGGAGGGGAGTTGCATTTTTATCTTTAATTGTTTTGTTTTTTTTTTTTTGGGGGGGGGTGGGGGTAAGAGCATTGATGAAATGGGTTAGATTCAGGAGGTAAGGAAGACATCAGAAGGAAAGCAATAGAAGACATTGTCTGTAGACCACCTCGTTGTTTGGTGAATTTCAAGTCTTTTTACAGTTTGATTGTGAAAGCAGCATATTCTCCGACAGCTCCAAGCAATGGACACTCCTTTTAATTATCGCAGAGATATATGTTTGCATATAAAACAGAAACAAAATTTCAAAAGTAACACAACTTCACAATTTAATGCTTCTTATTAAAGACTATACACATGAGGTACTTGCAAAATTTTAGCAGAAAATATTTTAAGGTTTTGTTTTTCTGCCTGCAAGTCAAGGAGTTGTGTAGTTAAGTAGCTCTTCTACAATACAGTTCAGTGAACTTGAACACAAGTGACAATAACCTTCGAGGTGCGAAAGTGAGGATGACTGAGAACCACTTTTCTTCTTCTTTTAGAGACACTCTTATCTATAAAGGTCATTGACAGGTGAAGGAGTATGCTTGGGTGAGCTTCTCCAGCAAATTGTGAGTCTGTGTAATGATGGCCCAAACTGAACAGTCATAAAACATTGAGTCTATAGCCTGGACTTGCACTTACACCTGGCACCCTCGATGGTCCTAATAAGCTGAGGTTGGTCAGGCAGCGTTCTTGCTGTGTGGCAGGTCTTATCCAGACAAACCTTGGGGTTTTCAACTCCACTGCTAAGCAGTTTTTGCTTCGACTGCATTTTTTTGTTGCCAAAGTTAAACATCTTCACAAAACAAACAACAGACACTGGACCCATCGGGCAGTTTGAGGCTCTCTTTGAAAGTCCACCTCCATACTGTGGTACAGGCTGCCTTCAGCATTCGTTTTTCATTTTTTTCTATGTAGGAACCATCTGGACCATTGCGTGATCACAGCATGAGGTTTTGTGGTGAGTGCTGCTTCATGGTAGAGTTAAAGTTGTCTCCTCAGTCAAACAGTGGATGCTTTGATTGTATTGGAAGGATTTCTCATAAGAATATGTGTTGCTATGGATCACCTTCATAAGGGTTGTCTGGCTCCAGTATGCTAATTTGGATGTCTATTTAAATATGGTGCATTTTTTTTAAGGGGATTAGAGTCATGTAGGCCACACACAGCCTCAGTAGTTCTGTCTCCTGGACTTACACAACTTGTTTCTACAGTTGTTACCCAAGCAAGACAGGTTGAAGTTGTCCTGTGGAGCAGCTATGAAAACATATTTTATAGTTCTAACAGTTCAGATGGCAAATGGTAAAAGTTTATGATCAGTGATTCTTTTTAGTTTAATACAGCTGCCACAGCACTTGGTTGTTGACAGGGTGAATTTTAATAACCAAAAAGATTTCATTTTCTGAGCCTCACGCTTTCTGAATATTCCAGTCTTGTAATGTCTAGTGATCTAGTTTAATATATTTCCCCCAGAGCTGGCATTTTTATTGCTGATTTGAGTCATAAAGATGCTAAAATCTTAATTCTGGAAATGACTGAGAAACGTATTTGATTTTAGAGGCAGTTGAACAGGACTCTACAATGACAAAAACATTTATCACATTGGAAGAACTAACCTCTTTGTTCCTCCCTTTGATTTTCTGCTGAATTATGTATCGCGATCTGCCTGAATCGCTTGTAGTCTTACGGGTCTACCATCTGGGATGACAGATGATAACCGCGTTTTTTTGGAGAAAAAGAGCTGAGATGCAGGAAATGTCACTCCTAGTTGTGTTCAGCACATCTAATTTATCAATTTTGCTGCTCAGGTAGTGAATTTCAGTGAGACTTCCAGTAGTCCAAGAAGTTTCACATCCTCCAGTAGTGCAAATCTCCCGGTTTCCCTTTGCCACCACCTCAGAGCACTTTGAGATGAGAAAGGAAATCTGACACTGTCAAGCTTTTGATAAAATATTTGTGCGAAAGCTGAGGGAATGTGAGATAAAACCCCAAAGGCATGGATGGTGTCAATGATTTTCAGTGATAAGAGATTCTTACTGAGGTGATAGCAAACGCATATTTCAGGACCAACTGAATTTTAATGTAAATGTAAACAAAGAAAAAAGAACACCAATTCACTAGACTGTCAGGCATGGTTGCCATCTGGAAGACGGGCATGAGGCCCAACTGGAAAACATTAAGTCATGAGTGTCATCAACCATAACAATCATGTCACTTTCCCAAAACATGGCTTTTCATTGTAGAAGTGGCTGTAATGAGGGGGCGGGGCTACAACCAAACCATTATAAAATCAGCTATGGTTGCCATTTTTACATGCCATATTGTAAACACGCATTTAAACACTTGAATTTAATAGTGAACTTTATAATAGAAATGGAAAACAAGAAGGACTGTGCACACATCGAGTAGGCTAAAGTGAATTCTTCAAAGCACTTTTTATTAATTGGTTTTGCGATTGCAGTATAGACATGTAACCTCATAAGTTAACATATCTTAATGAAAGCCTGTGTTTAATGGAATGGGTGGCAGCAGTGTTGAAACGTTTACTGTGTGATTAAATTCTCCTAAAAATTATATCTCATTTGACGATGTTATCGTGTTAATGTCAGTTCTGGGTATAAGAAAAGTGTCTGGGGTGTATCTGCCGATTACATTTTTTACTTATTCCTGCCTTTTTATACTGCAAGCATGAACTGCAGAAAGCGCACTCGCTCTTCATGCCACATTGACTGCAGGTTCTCCTCGCAAATGTAAAAAGGGACACATCGATTTTTGAGCAATTAGTGCATCAATAACTAGCACTTTCAATTTTAATGTATTCGAAAGGAATTGGATTTTTTTATTGGATTTCTGTGTATTTGTGTTTTGCTGTCTAGCTTTATACTCATTTGCCCTATTCTTGTGTGGAAAATGTAGCATGCAATTCCATTTAAAATAACTCCATTTGCTGTTTTCTGTGTATGCTTCTATCAGCTATCACCCACACTAATTAGGGGTGCATTGAGTTCTCTTGTTCTTTTCCTAATCCCAAACCCACGATGTAGACCCACAGTAGACTGAGCACCTGTGCTCTCTTCTTTTTCTCTTTCAGCTTTGTGGAAATGATTGGAACTATTCTTCTATGTTTGGAGTAACATAATGCATTACTTGCACATAACTTTTCAGTCTAAAAGTGGCACATTTTTCACTGTAACCTTCTTTAAAAATACTTTTATAATTCAAGAAATGCTTTAAAACATCACTGTAGATTTTTGAGAGTATAACCGTCACATGAACCGCTGTTGTCTGATTATTACCTGAGTCATAAGAGCAATATTGATTCATATTCATATTGATCAGTATATTCACATTGATCAGTATATTGAACTTTAGCATCACTGAGACAAACGTAGCACAACAAACGCTACTGGATGCACTGAAATAAATGCGACTTGATTAGTGAGTGCAAACTCACTGATTCAGCACAACAAATGTTTTTAAATGTTTCCACTATTAAGTTTTCTAGAGCAGGGGACCTTGAAACTTAACCCCAGTGATTGCTCCTATTTCAATTACCAATAGGATTCAAACACAGAAACGACACACACACACACACACACACACACACACACACACACACACACACACACACACACACACACACACACACACACACACACACACACACACAGAAAGAAAGCGCAAGAGAGAGAGAGAGAGAGAGAGGAAATAATTATTCTCTAAAATCATTGTAGCATGGAAAAAAAAGACAATTCTTTTGCTAGAGGGAATCAAGATCAAAGAAGACACTAAAATAATGGATCGTAATTGCAGAGTTGAAAGGTTCAAAATCAAACATAATGATTACAGTGTTTGAGCTAGCCAGTAGCAATGGAGTGTGGATAGAAATGTCTATGAAATGTTGTGCACTGTTGTGTGGAAGCTGCACGTGATGATAATGGCAAAGATGCATAATTTGCATGAAAAGAAATTGCCTTTATGACCTCTAGTATGCAAGTGTTCATTGTCAGATACTTCTTGGGGAAACAAACTGGTCAAATATTGAATCTGTCTCAATAGAAAAAATCTTGGCAAGCTAGTAAGGGTGTATTCTTGAGGGTGGATTTTATGCCATGGGTTATTTTAGAGCTATATTGGTTCCCCTCTCAATGTCTAGCTGTGTAATACAAAAATAATGAGTCTCTTAGGCGGTGAGATTTTGTATTACATTTTTATTTGATTATTCAGCTGAAACAATCCACACTGGCCCTAAAGTTTGTTTTGGGTGTAAGCTCACAAGATATAATTTTGTTCTTACATTCATTTTTCCATGAATTTCATAAAGCTGAGATATTCATTGAAGCTCTGAGAACTGAAAAGAAGCCCTGCTTGGATAGTTATGATTGCATTGTTTTTGTTTTTTTTTTAAAAATGCCGTATTTTCTTTTTTTTTTGTTGTTGTTGTCTAATTATTTTGTTGTGCTTCTAGGTCTGCTGTACATTTTGCTAAAACTTATCGACAAAAATAATTAATTTTACAGCCGTAGTTATAATTTAAAAATACAATGTGAGTCCCCCACACACACTTTTCTCCTGCTCCCTGCTTTTCCTTCCTAATGTTTCACTTTGACCTCTGACTTGTTGATGTGAATTCTGTTATTTTTTAATGAAAACTTAGTAAATATTGCTTTATAGAGTTTGTTACAGCGAGCTTATAGCAGAACCCATACAAGTGATTTTTAAATGGAACCAACTTTTTGACACATACTTTCTTTTTCATTTTACAGGCAAATCTTCTGATGACCTAATGGAACTGAATTTACAAGTAATATTGTTTTGGGTCGTGGTGCTGCACTGTGGCTGTGCTGAAGGCAGTATCCTGTACCGGGTCCAGGAGGAGCAACCTCCAAATACTCTTATAGGTAGCCTGGCAGCAGACCAGGGACTGCCAGACTCAGGTCACCTTTACAAGCTAGAGGTGGGTGCCCCTTATCTTCGTGTCGATGGAAAGACAGGGGACATTTTCACCACAGAGATTCCTATTGACAGAGAAACCCTTAGGGACTGTCGCGCCCTGGCTAAGGGTAAACCCTGCTACCTGGAATTTGAAGTATCAGTGACAGATCTGATACAAAACCAGAGCCCACGGCTTATTGAAGGACGCATTGAAGTACAGGACATCAATGACAACACCCCACAATTTCCCTCTTCTGTGCTCACCATCTCAGTCCCTGAGAACACGATCATGGGAGCATTATTCTCCATACCTCTAGCAACAGACAGAGACTCTGACAGGAATGGGGTAGCTGACTATGCGCTGACTGCAGGGCCAGATGCTGCAACCCTATTTGGTTTACAAGTGGCTGATGACAGGGGAGGGAAGCTCCCACAGCTCATTGTCCTGGGCAACCTAGATCGTGAGTTAAAGGATTCGTATGACCTCACCATAAAGGCAGTGGATGGAGGTAACCCTCAACGCTACAGTAGTGCTTTGCTCAGAGTGGTGGTGACTGACGCCAATGATAATGCCCCCAAGTTTGAAAAGTCCACATATGAGGCAGAAGTTTCGGAAAATAGTCCTGTCGGACACTCTGTGTTGCAGGTAATTTAAGAACTTATGTTATATCATCTTGTAGTCTGGATTGCAAACTGAAATTACACCCAACAAATTTTACTGGTAAATGTATAGTTTGAAATTTTGGACTTTATCTTCAGCAGCTTAGAAATATAAAAATAACCAAAATACCTTTAACAATATATTTTTGAAGAGAGTATTACCACAGTTATACAGATAATTAAACTGTAGTTGCAGAAACAGAATTTGAGATAATATTGAGTATAAAATGCTCTGTGCAGGATTTTCTTTGCATACTGCTGTGAATTTGCGCCAATTATCATGAAAGAAATGGCAGCACTAAAAATTTATCATAAACCTACAAATGGAAAAAGAGAAAGGCCAGTGGTGTAACAATCAAAAAAGAAAGGAAAGGCAATAGCAAAAATATGCCTAAATAAAGTTGTCTACATGCTGTGCTTTGAAGTAATCAGACCCATGCTGAATCCTTTATTAATTCATTCAATGACCAATTATTAGTGAAGAAAGCCCTACACTGAATTTCTTTACATATAACACCAAATTGTTGCACATAATCAATTAATGCCTTTAACCAAAGAATATGTTTTGATTGCAGGTTAAAGCAAATGACTCTGACATGGGCCCCAATGGAGAAATTGAGTACACCCTTCACCAGGCAATAGACCCAGTGCCGAAACTCTTACGAATTGATCGGTCCACTGGCATTATCTATGTCAAAGGATCACTGGACAGGGAGGAAATCAGCAGCTTGTCCTTCTATGTGGTGGCAAGGGATAAAGGCCCTCAACCTAAAAGCTCTAAGACATTTGTGACCATTGAGGTGACTGATCAAAATGACAACGCTCCAGCTGTGGAGATTCGTGGGATTGGTCTTGTGACTCACAGTGAAGGAGTGGCTAATATTTCCGAAGACATGCCAGTGGGAACAGCTGTTGCTTTAGTTCAAGTATCTGACAAAGATGAGGGAGAGAATGCTGTGGTCACTTGTGTGGTAGCAGGAGACGTACCATTCCAGCTTCGCCCTGCCAGTGACTCGACCAGCGACAACAAGAGGAAATATTTCCTACAGACCACCACTCCTCTTGACTATGAAAGGGTTAGGGATTACCGAGTAGAGATCGTGGCTGTAGATTCTGGAAACCCAGCCCTCTCTAGTACAAACTCTTTAAAGGTGCAGGTGACTGATGTGAATGATAACTCTCCAATATTTTCCCCTACCCTGTTTGAGGTTGATTTTGCTGAAGAAAACCAACCAGGAGAAAAAATTTTGGATGTTATAGCTACAGATGCTGACAGTGGCACTAATGCTGAACTTCTATATAATATTTTGCCAGACTCATCCATCAAAGGCTTGTTTGAGATTGATCCAAATACAGGCGAAGTAAGAGCCAAAAGCTCTCTTGATCGTGAGCACAAAGAACAGTACGAGTTTCGGGTCACTGCAGCAGATAAAGGGTCTCCTGTCCATAAAGGAACAGCAACTGTTGTAATTAAAGTCATAGACCGCAATGACAATGACCCCAAGTTCATGCTTAGTGGCTACAGTTTTTCAGTTTTGGAAAACATGCCACCCCTCAGTCCAGTTGGTATGGTGACAGTCCTAGATATGGACAAAGGTGAGAATGCTCGTGTTCACCTCTCTGTTGAACCTGATGAAGGGAAGTTTGTTGTTCAAAATGGAACAGGTACCATTCTTTCAAGCATCTCTTTTGACAGGGAAAAAGAAAGCAGCTATAATTTCCGTCTAAAAGCGGTGGATGGAGGAGACCCACCCAGGTCTTCATATGTGGGTGTTACTATCAATGTACTAGATGAAAATGACAATGATCCTGTGATAACTAAGCCCTCCAACTCCTCCTTCAGGCGCTTATCACCTCTAGCTTCCCCAGATAGCCATGTTGAAGTAGTGGAAGCTGAGGACCTGGACAATGGGCTTAATGCAGAGCTGGTCTTCAGTATTGCTGGTGGAAACCCTTATCAGTTATTCCGCATCTCCCCCTCAAGTGGAGAGATCACTCTGGCAAAGGAGATGACACGCAAACATGGTGGATTGCATCGCTTAGTGGTGCGAGTGAGTGACAAGGGGAAGCCTGCCCGCCATGCCACTGCCCTGGTCCACATCTATGTCAATGAAACCATTTCAAATGTCAGCTTAGTAGAAGCCTTAGTTGGACATAGTCTTTACACTCCGCTGGACAGGGACATTGCTGGTGATCCTGACAATGGTTTTGCTGCACAGCGTAGTAATATTTTGTTTGGAAGCCTTGCTGGTGTAGCAGGTGTTGTAATGTTGATCTTGGTGGTGGTATTTATTCGACATCGCATCCAAAGAGAGACCAAGAGCGGATATCAAGCTGGCAAAAAGGAAACCAAGGACTTGTATGCACCCAAGCAGGCACCAAAAAACACCAAAGGCAAACGAGGACGGAAAGGTAAACCCCAAAAGTCTCCAAAACCACTTGGGGAAGAAGAAGAGGTCAGTCTTCAAAAAAGTCTCAAGTTCAACCTTGATGGAGTCAGTGATAGCCCCAGGATACACCTGCCTTTAACATATTCGCCAGGAAGCCCTGATATAGGCAGACACTACCGTTCAAACTCCCCTTTACCCTCCATCCAGCTGCAAGCCCAGTCACCTTCTGCCTCACAGAAGCATCAGGCCGTCCAGGACCTTCCTGCCACCAACACCTTTGTAGGAACAGGCGGAGATGACAATTCTACTGGCTCAGACCAGTACTCAGATTACAGCTACAAGACCAGCCAGCCGAAGTATAACAACAAACAGGTACAGTCAACTCTAGCATACAGTATGGTCTGTCTGAGCAGTGCATATTTTATTCTTAACATGTGCAGTGCTGAAACATATCATGGATCCATCAAGTCTCATTTAAGACTACTTTATCATTTATAGTAATTTGGTATGATTTACTTTGACAATAACAGTCACAAATTTGAATTATGTGTATGGCATTTTTGTCACTGTGCCATCTATCTGGATTGTAAAAATGTAAAATGATACTTAAAAATGTAATACAAATTTGTTACTGGCAGTTTTATTCGGTGCATAACTGTAAACTATCTGAGATGATAGATAGATAGATGATAGAAGAACAGACCAAATACAGTACTACTCCGATACTGAAATATTCTCTTAAATTCTAGCTGCCGCTAATAAAATCTGTAGCAACATGAACAATAAATTTCCTCTGGAAACAATTTAAAAAATGAAATATACCACCAATTGTTTTTCTTACTAATAATAACTGTTTGTTTTGGTTCTCTGGGTTAGACAAAGGCTACACAAAGAAAGTTGCTGCAAGTTTTTGTTCAGTTGTTGCAGTATTAAAAAACTTGAGATTTAGCAACATTTATGTTATTATTTTTTAGGGTAGGTTGGCAGAAGAGTTTAGCAGGGAAGGTCTGTTCTCAGTTACTTACTTCTGCTCTTCTGCTTGACCTCTAGTGTGCTGCAGTGATCTCTGCAGGTCACTTGCTCTTATCTCCCTGCTCCTTATGCTCTTATCTCCTCTTATCTGTACAACATTTGGGCTTGAATCACCATGGAAACAGAAATATTAATAGACTCAGAAAGGATTACGAACAGGAAGATTTAGAGTGTGGGGCTAGAAAGCTAGTGTGTCTCTAGGTTTCTGTGTCATCTGCAACTGTGTAAATGTGTGTCTTGGACTACACAAGCATAAATGTACTTGTGTAGTCCACGGAGGAGGGGATAAGGCAGATTATCATTATCCTTATATAGTAGAACATTCTTTATAATACAGCAAAATGTCCAGATGTCATGATCCCACCAGTTAAACAGCCATGCTTGAGCTGCTGAAACAGTGCTTTTTATTTATGTATTTTTTTTTTTAGTAAAATGTGAGCTCAGCTCACATTTAACACGGGGAAAAAAACCCACCTAGTGTCAGTAAGAGGTAAAATCTTTATCACACAACTTCAAAGAATACCCAGATCCAAAGACAGCCTTGTACGGGGGACATTCCATCACAAACAACCACATTCAAAAAGGCAGGGTATGAATAGCAACCCAACATGACGGATACCTCTGAACTGCACTGAGTGAAAAGTGACATATTTTTGAAACTCACACCAGCTAGATCTAACAATACTTTATTCATATCGTTACTGTGGTATTCAAAGGACGGCCATTATTTAGTGCTGAAAATATTTGACATTGATGTAAACAATTTACTTTCAACCAGGATGAGTTGACATGAGCTTTCAAGACACTTCCTACATTTCAGTGTCACACGTACAAAACAGTTTGACATTCTCCAAGGCTTTGCAGATAACGTTTGCCACATAAAAATTAGCAAAAATAGAAGGGGAAAACATGCCGCTGAGTTCTGAACATGTGTAGGTGACACATTTTCTGTGGAGATATCTTCAGAGCCAGTCTCACAGTTGGCTGGTTGGTAGTTTCAGCAGATGCTAGTTGACAGCTTAGGTGATCACAAGCCTTTGTGGGTGGAGTCAGTTTAGAGAACAGTCACCACTGTCTTCTTGATGGACAACATAAGGGACCAAATTGACTGCAAGCCACAGGGTGTGTCTCAGTATTTGTGTGTAGTGCCAATCTCTGTGTTTGTGTGTAGATTTGCTCTTAGTTTAAGAGTGTTAATTGTATCTGGCACAGATGTAAGCTCTCAGCATTTGACAGTATTTTGTGTGGTTTCTCAATATGATAACATAAATACATATGCAACATGACTCAAGTGAGTGACAGGCTGTTTAAAAACATGGACAGATGTTGAAGCTCATGTGACATACCTCAGCAGATGTTGTCTCGTGTATTGCATCCCCTCTCACATCAGGAAGAACAGATTGACCAAAATATATAATTAAAGCAACTGCCAAGTGATGTGACAGATCTAGAGTGGTGCCCTTGTTTTAATTAACTGTGTTACACTCGACAATAGTTTTTGTTTGTGTTTCCTGAATGGTCAGATGTCTATTTTTTTTTTTTACTAAATTTGAAGATATTAAGTCTGAAAGTTCCAGCTTGCATGTTCATGGGTTATGAGCATATGAATATAATAAGCATTTAGTGATCATTTTTGTTTAAAGCAGTATCTTCATGCTTTAAGCTTTAATTAGAGACAGTTTCACAAATCTATTGTCAGGTGGTATCTGGGCGGAAATTAAACAAGCTGATCGAAAGATCTGATCTAAACACCCGCGCGTGTGTGTCTGAGTGTGTGTGTGTTTGTAGGCTCTAGTACATGTCTTTGTGAGCAGTAGTTAAGGTATTAGACATTGATGCTTAGGTTACCAGTGTATGTATTGTATTGTATTGGTGTTAACATTCTAATATTTATTTGTATATAAATATTGTCCTCTCATTTATGTAGCTGGTCATTATAAGATGAATAGTTTGTCTTTTCTCTTTTTAATTGATCAGAAACATCTCCACCTGTAAATGCTGTTTTAATGAACAGCCCAAGACTGGAGTAGAAATTTAAAGTACTATATTACTCAAGAAAGGCATATTGAACTCCAACAGAGGTTTCAGATGTGTTAATTAGATCATAGTATTATCTAAGCATGTGCCAGCTTTATGTGCAAAGTAATATTGTCTAGTTTCCTACACAGGAGCTAGTATTGCTATCAGTTCAGAAACATTTTGATCTTTTCCCAAGACTCTGTAGAGAATTTTTCAGTCGTCTAATTGTTTTAGATTAACCCACTTTACAGAAGAAAAGGAAGGGGAGGGGGGAAAGGGGGGAAAAAAAAAAGGGGGAAAAAAAAAAAAGAAGGAGGGGAGAGGAAGGGGAAGGAAAAAAAAAAAAAAAAAAAAAAAAAAAAAAAAAAAAAAAAAAACAAAAAAAAAAAAAAAAAAAAACAAAAAAAACCCCCCCCCCCCCCCCCCCCCCCCCCCCCCCCCCAAAAAAAAAAATCACATTCAAATCTTTTTTTTTTTTTTTAAATGAGAAGGAAATTCTGGCAAGAGACACCAAATCCACTAATCACATTTGCAACTGTGTATTTCATATGTCTAGAACCAATAAAATTCAGTACCATGGACAGTGCTTTTGCTGCCAACTAGCTCCAAAGCTTCTGTGCATGTGGAGAACCATTGCATAAGTGGTGGAAAAAAAGATGATGGGCCTTTGTGACAGTAAAAATGTCGTTCCTCTGTTGTCCTTTGTCAACATCCTTTATAATATTCATTTGAAATGCTAAATTTGATTTTTTTGAGAAATGAAAAGTATTGAGCACTAATGTAATATCATAGAAACCCAAAATGTTTCTATAGTAGATTCAAACAAACATGCAGGACACTTCACATAATGGGGTGTTATAGTCACCATTGGGGAATAGGAATAGAGGTCCTCACACTTTCTGCCTGCACCTGTTTGGGTAATATTGTAATTAGAGTAGGAACACTGGGAATTTTTCTCAGGGTCTAGGCAAGTTAAACCATTTTCAGATGTATGTCACAATTTTATTCTTGGGCCTGGGTAGGTATTTACATAGCAATATCTTGTACCGAGTAAGTGAATAATATATAATATGGCACATGCAGTTACTAACCATAGACATAGTGGTTCCTGGATTCTTATTGAAAAGTAATTTTATATTAGATCAACACTATATTATTATTTCAAATAAGTGTGTTTTAATGATTTTAATGTCAAGTTAAACGAAATGAACAGTATTAGTCACCACATAAAAATAACTAAGCAAATGCTGCTACACAGTTGTATTTTGAAAATAAAACATAGTAAGCTGTGCATTTCCAACACAAAGTAACTCGAGGTTGCACCTTTTGTAGTTTACCCCTTCATCACCTTTGAATGTGTGATATTGCATGATGGTTGCTAGAGAAACCAGTGACTCACATTAGCCATTAGAGCTGATAATTAGCCCTGTTGGGTCCAAGAGCTGGCACCTTTTTTCACACTTCATGTAATGAGAATCTTACGTATGAACAAAAAGCAAAATGAGTAACATGAAACACTGAAAATCATGTGTTACAATCATTAGTGCATCACTGTAAATGCATTTTCTTATATTCACTCATGCTGATGAAATGCTCTTTTCATCCATAGAAGATGAGTGTTGTCCAACTCTGGCTTACTTGTTCATTTCCATACTCGTCTGCGGTAGAGGGTAGCAAAGTGAGTCAGTGTGAGTCTTAATTAACCTGCTTCTTTGTTAAGCGGGGCCCACACTTTGTGAACTTTAGGCATCCCTTTGAGCTGGGATTAGCCCGATTTAGTCCAATGCTGCTATTTGAAGTCAGCCGAGGTATATTACAGATGAGGCTGGAAGCACAATTTGCACTTGTTCTGTGAGATTGTGACACATTGGCCCTCATTTACAAATATGCGTGTGGAAATGTTCTTACCCTGCACAATAAACAACTACGTACACAAAATTACCATTGGTTTTATGAAACATGCACACTGGCCTATTTCATTCTAGTAAAAAAAAAAAAATTTTACAGAACACAAGAAAAAGAAGAAAACTGAGATGTGAAACTCATTGCAATGAAGTACATAAATAAATAAAATAATTGGGTAATGCCAAGAAATTAGACTAAGAAATTAGACTGTGAATGCAATGATCTAAGTAATGATTAATAAAAGATGAGATAATTTAAGATAAAATGAGATAAGAAATACTGGAATATTTTAAAGTAAAAGGTTAAAGCCTACAGCTTTCCATTTAATATACTGCTCAAAAAATGAAAGGATCACTTTTTAATCAGGGTATAGAATTGAGTCAATTAAAACCCTGGGATATTGATCTGGCCAGTTAAGTAGCAGAGGGGGCTGTTAATCGGTTTCAGCTGCTTTGCTGTTAATGAAATTGACAACAGGTGCACTAGAGGGGAGACAACCCCCAAACAGAAATGGTTTTACAGGTGGACGCCACTGATATTTTCACTTCTCATCTTTTCTTTTTTTTTGTTTTTGTTTTGTTTTGTTTTTCACTGTTGCATTTGGCTGGGTTCAGTGTCACTACTGGTAGTATGAGGCGATACCTGGACCCCTACAGAGATTGCAGTTAGTGGTACATTAGTACGTGCCATTGCTAGAAGGTTTGCTGCTCCTCCCAGCACAGTCTCAAGAGCATGGAGGAGATTCCAGAAGAAAGGCACTTACTGTGGGAGAGCTGTACAGGGATGTAAAAGGTCCTTAACCCATCAGAAGGACCGGTATCTGCTCCTTTATTGAAAAAGGAACAGGATGAGCACTGCCCGAGCTGTACAAAATAACCTTGAGCAGGCCACTGGTGTGAATGTCTCTGACTAAACATTTAGAAATCAGGGTGACCTGAGAGGCAGGCATCTTCTAGTGAGCCCTGTGCTCACTGCCTGACACAGTGGAGCCCAATTGTCATTTGCCATAGAATACCAGAATTGGCAGGTTCAACACTGGCACCCTGTGCTTTTCACAGATGAGAACAGGTTCACCCTGAGCACATGTAACAGACATGAAATGTCTGGAGAAACAGTGGAGAATGTTATGCTGCTTGCCACATTGATGGTCTGGGGAGGCATATCCATGGAGGAATGCACAGACCTCTACAGGCTAGGACAAGGCACCTTGACTGCTATTAGGTATTGGGATAAAATCCTTGGACCCACTGTCAAACTCTATGCTGGTGCAGTGGGTCCTTGGTTCCTCATGGTGCACGACAGTGCCTGACCTCATGTAGAGAGAACATGCAGCGAGTTCCTGGAGGATGAAGGAACTGATACCACTGACAGGCCCCACACTCACCTGAACTAAAGCCAATACAACACCTCTGGGCGATTATGTTTTGGTTTACCTGACATGGTCAGATTGCACCCCAAACTGTCCAGGAACTCAGTGATGCCCCAGTTAATGCACACAATCATGTGGGCGATGTGGCATCCTTTCATTCTTAAAACATTACCCATTCCATATCAGTATAGAGATCCAGAATTATTTTTCTTAACCACCTTTGGTGGTGTCTCCTATTGAGACTTGGGGAACATATGCAGCACAGATGTTCCTGTATACTATCCCAGCCACTTGGTTGTGCCTCTCAGTATACGCTATCCCAACTTGCATCTTACATCCTGTTACTATGTGCTGGATAGTCTCTGGGGCACCTTTGCACAGTCTGCAACTTGGATCCTGGTGGCTGTGGTAGACTCCTGCCTATCTGGATCGGGTGCTTAGGGCCTGTTCTTGTGCTGCTATGATCAGAGCCTCTGCACTGCCCTTTATGCTGCCCTTTTCTAGCCACTCGTAGGATTTCTTGATGTCAGCAGCTTCCTCTATTTGTTGATGTACAATCCATGCAGGGGCTTGGTTGTCCATGACAGTTTCTTCTCATATTCCTGATCACCATCTGTCTTCAGATGCCTATGGCATGCCCTATGTTTCATCCTGAATTGTGACTTTGACACTCACTAATTCTTGCCCTCTCTCTTTCCATTGGTCATAGAACCTCAGGATGTTCTTCGGATGGAGACTACAATGCATTGTGAGGAGTTTTTGTGTCTTGACATCAGTGGCATCAATCTCCTCACGTAGCCAGTTTATTATTCCAGCTGGCTTCTCAGCATCTGTTGTACCATCTGGAGGTATTTGGCTGTGGCTGACCTTTGTGCATCTTTATCAAGGTTTCTTTTGGTCTGTGGGATATCCAGGTGCTTGTAGCTGGTGTGTATATCTTCTATTCTGCCTTCTGGTAGCTTCACCACTTCAGTCCAGCTCTTCCCTCTCTTTGCAATCACTGGGCCATACTTATCCAGTCAGAATGATATCCCATTGTCCTCGCTGTCTTCTTGCGCTCCAAGATTGTGTTAAACAGTCTGTGAAAATTTCCACTGCTCTCTCTCATAGACATACCACCATACCTCTACAAGTATGTCATCTGGACCAATAGCCTTTCCACCCTTCATCCTCTTCATGGCTGTCCTCCTTTCTAATCATCTACACCTCCTGATTCACTAACGTTCTCCTTCTGTCCTCTTCTTTGATTACCTATATTCATCAGCTCCTCACGGTACTCTTTCAATCATCTTAACACACTCTCTTCACTTGTTAGCACATTTCCATCGCTATCCTTAACCATCCTAACCTACTTCACATCCTTTACAGCTCAATCACCACATTTTTCTTTTCCTTTGCCACCTCTCTATTTGCTGTAAATCTAACCTTCCAATACTCCTGTCTACTTTCTTAATTTCCTTGACTATCCTCTTGTTAACCTCTTCCTTTAAATAGTTTCCTGTACTTTCTCATTCCACCACCAAGTCTCCCTGTCTTTTTTTCCCTCTGTCCAGAGGATACACCAAACACCTTCTTGACAGTTTCCCTCAGCACTGCAGCTGTACTTTTCCAGTCACCTGGTAACTCTTCCCTACTACCCAGAACCTGCCTCAACTCCTTCATGAACTCTGTGCGACATTCTTCCTTGTTCAACTTCTAGCACTTAATCCTTACTAGTGCCTGCACTTGCTTCCTCTTCTTGTCATCCAAATTCATCCTACATGCTACCATCCAATGCTGCCTAGCTACATTCTGCCCTGACACCACTTTGCAGCCTACTATCTGTTGTTCCTCCCTCTGCTTAAAGTATGTGCTCATCACAAATCCACCACCTTCTGCCCTTCTGTATTTCTTTCCTTAACACCATACTTCCTTGTCACCTCTGTTTCCTTCACCTTTATGTCCATTAAAGTCTGCTCCAATCATTAATCCCTCCCCCTGAGGACACTATCACTTAATCCAGCTTACTCCAGAATTTCTCCTTCTCTTCTAACTGACATCTGACTTTTGGAGCAATTATGCACTGACAAGATTCAAAATCATGCCTTTGATTTCCAATTTCCACCTCCTGTTGGACATTGTCTTCACCTCCACAATTCACCGACCTCCACTTCACCAACACTCTTCATCAAGTTCCAGATTACCCCAACTCCATTTCTCTTCCTATCTACGCCATGGTAGAACAGCTTGAATCCACCTCCAGTGCGCCTGGTCTGGCTTCCCATCCACCTGGTCTCCTGCACACACAATAGCTACCTTCCTTCTCACCATCATATTAGCCAACTGTCTCACTTTTCCACTGTGTGTGTGTGTGTGTGTGTGTGTGTGTGTGTGTGTGTGTGTGTGTGTGTGTGTGTGTGTGTGTGTGTGTGTGTGTGTGTGTGTGTGTGTGTGTGTGTGCGTGCGTGAATGATGATTTTTTTCTGAGGCTTTGCTGCAGAAGTGGAGAAAACTGTGGCCAAAGCTAAAAGCTGCCCATGACAGAGGAAATAAAGCCATTCTGAAGTATGACAAGTTAATCATTCTGCCTCGAAACAACAATGGGGTGGAATTGTCATGTACCCCCATCCTTTTTTGACTTCTTTTATGTTTTGTTTTATTTCTGTTCAGTCATGTTGGCTCCAATATGTTATGGGTGTCAATGTAAATAATGCTTCTGTGTTATCAAGCCTGTCTGAAAAGGGCTTGATTATTGCACATTTAAATATATGCAGTTTAAGAATTAACAGTGATGAAGTCACTGGTATCTGTCATTCAAATAATATTTATATCACAGCTCTTTCTGATACACATGTTGATTCAAGCTGCAACGATTCTGAGCTGGCCATAAGTGGCTACAAGTTGTACTGCACAGACAGAAATAAGTTTGGTGGAAGCTTTTTATCTTTTTAAGCCCATTTTAATAAGATATTGTTACAGACTACCTAATGCTAATAAACAGTATTTTGAAACTGTATGTATAATGATGGGAAAAGTAACAGAAGGGAATTTGGACATTTTTCTTCTTCTTGACCTAAGTATTAATTGGTTTCATAAGAACTCTTCATTAAGCAAAAACTTTATCTAATTGGCAGAGATTTGTATGTAACCTTTCTCAAACTGTGACATGGCCAACAAGACTTTCTGTAAATAATCATGGTAATGATTTTTCTACATGTATTGATCACATATTTGCAAATATTAGAGAATTATGCTCAGGGGCTGTATCCGTGGCAGTTGGGTTCAACATTTATAATTTGATAGCTGAAACTTGGAAGACAACATTACTAAAACCTGGAAGTAGAATTGCTTTTTGTATATCATATAGAAATTTGAATGTGAATTTATTTTTGAATGATCTTAAAAGTCTAAATTGGTCATAAGTGTGTTGGGAAAATCATGCAAATAGGACATAAAAATATTTATGGATAATGTAATGACTCTGTTAAACAAACATTCTCCACTTAGGAAGCGCTCAATGAAGAGATGTAAAGCGCTCTGTCTTGATGGTGAATTAAGATTTCCCATGCTACAGTACATAGTAATAAGGCTAAAGTGATGTTTCAGAAGTCACGTCACATTCCTGACAGAAGATGCCACTGTAGATTAAGAAATATGACAACTAAACTTAGTTATAGCAAAATGAGGCAATAATTTCAACAAAACAATTCTGTAAATGACAGTAAGAGTTCATGGAAAATTATAAATATGCAGGAAATCATTTCTGTTTAATAAGTATATAGAGAGTGGTGGTCTATGTGTCACCAAACTAGACGATTTAGCTAATTATTTTAAAAAATATTTGTTGGTAAAGTTGACTACTTAAAATCATTTATGTCAGCTTATGATGTTAACCCAATGTGTAAACCTATCATGGAAAATATAATGAAAGCTAAAACATGATGTTTTGCATTTAATCAGAATATTCAAGAGTCTGTACAAAAATGTTACCCTGTGTGTGCATTGACAGCTTTGATGGAAACAGATTAAAGTTACAGTGTATAAAATTTTCACTGTTAGATGTCAGTAAATTGCAGATTGCAGTCGACTGAATTTTGTTTTCTTACCTTCCCAATTCAAGTGCATTATAATAGCTATGGTGGCTGCCAAGACAGATCAAAAACATTAGACTGTATCCCATAATGACTGTGGCCAGCCAGCATATTTCTACTGCTATTTTGTGTAAAAAAAAAAAAGAATTTTTGCACACCCTATATTTTAACATATTTGAATAACATCAACACTTTAACACTATCAACAAAATCAGGAAATAAGATACACCTACACCTAAACAAGTCAGTTACTGGTCAGTTAAATATTATTGTGGTATTTCACATTTTTGCCCCCAAGTTGCCTCAAAAACTCTGGGCGTCATTCATTTGTAGTGAGTGTATTCACATAACAGAGTGACTCTGGCCCGATCCACCCTGGAGTTTTTCCCTATCTGTGTAGGCTGTCAGTCCTCTGTTTACCTCAGCTGTCAGTGCTAGGTGAGAAGTGTCCACCTGTATTTACTCTGGAAGAGAAGTAAAACTTTATGAAAGGAGTCCAACACAAGATGATGAGTGAAGCTCGCTTCTGACCGATGACAGCAATACTGAGGTGAGTTGTTGAAGCTATCTAAACTTTTCTGTCAGTAAGTGCTGCTGTTTTTGCCCCTGTTAGCTGCTGTTAGTGAAAATTTGTTGGATTATGAAGTTTATTGAATAAACTCTCATACTATGTGAAACTATAATCAAACTGTTTATCGGAAGGAGAGTGTAATTTTGAGGACGCTCAAGCCTAACATTGGGTTGCATAATGTTAGCTTATAACCAGTTGTTGTTTGTTCGGGAATATGTTTATGCACATTTTTGTGTGTTAAAACCCTGACTTCAGTGGTGAGGAGGAAGCGATTGACATTTTATTAAGAAGGTCTGTGGCGCTATCTCTTTCCTTCACATTTTCGCTTCTTTGGTGAAGGGGACTTGTTCTCAGATGATAAAACATAGGTATGATCCTTCAGGTGCAGGCACGAATTTAATACCTACAACTACTCGTCTCCTCCCGTCTCTAGCCACATACGTAAAACATGAAAGAAGACGTCCTTGCCGACCACTGTATTCAAATATGGTTGGGGAACATGGCAGCTTTCACAAACCTGCATCCACTCCTGTGTATGTTTACTGGATTAATTATAAGTTTATGAAAATGCATAATTTTGTTGGAAGACATAATTGCACACTAATCTATGTAGATTTATGAGTACAGTATCCTTTTTTTCATTGGATGGGTTATCTTTCAGGAAGGACACAGTGTGTGTTCTACAGTGGTGAATTTTCTGATCGTCTGCTGGTATTCTACAGGGTAGTTGTAATCAATTTTTTATAAATGATTTACCTTACGTTGTCAAAAGCCTGATGCCTGATATAGTTATGTATGCAGCTGATTTAACATTATTTAGTTCTTCTTCAGTACCGCCTGAATTAAGGAAGAACTTGTTAGATGAACTGCAGAGTGTAACCCTGTGGGTTAAAAATAAAAAAATAGTATTGAATACTGCTAAAACTGAATGTATTCTGTTTGGTTCCAAGTATGCTCTTGCTAAATACCCTGTGTTGAATTTACATGTTGATGGAACACCCATTGATCGAGTTACAAAGATCAACTAATTGGGTGACAGCCTTCTTTGTTGGAATAAGCAAATAATCTATATAATTTCAGAAATGGCTAGTGGTCTAGCTTTTGCTAGGAAGTACAATAATGTGCAGTATTATATGATCTCTTGTTTTATGTCACCTTGAGTATTGCCCTGCTCTTTGATCCAGTGCCTCTGTGACATGCATGAAAAAACTGCAGGTGGCTCAAAATAGAGCTGCCAGATTAGTTTAACGTTGTTCCTTTTGCACTGATATTAATGAAATGCATAAAAAAACTGTCATAGTTAACAGTGGATGCTAAATTAAAATCCTGTTTTCTGTTGTTCATGCAAAATGTCTTATGGAGTCATACACCACTTTTCTGTTTTGAATCATTAGCTTACATGGGAACTCATCATGATTATGAAACTTGTCAGGGCAGTCAGCTGTTGTTAGATCTCACATGCACTAAATCAATTTACATGAAGAATACAGTTCTTTATTGATCTTATGCATTGAATAATATACTTTTGAATATAAGGTTCATAAAAAAAACAGATTATTGTTCAAGAAGCATATAAAACAACTAATAAATTTGACATAAGGTACATTTGACTGTTAATGTTTGTTTTTTGACTTCAGTTTTACTGATCATAGTTTTTTAATTGTAAATGGTTTGCTTGTTTATGAAGGGTAAAATATAAAAATTGATGGATTTGATGTAAGTTCCACTTTTGTTATTAATATTATTGTATCATTGTATATTATGGTTATAAATAATCTGTTCAGAACTGTTGGTTGATTATCGATAGACTGTTTAAGGAAAGCACAGTTTGACGTAGGAACATTTTGGAGGAGGATTTTATTTTTTTCATCGTTGTTTTTGGTTTTATGTTAAAATTTTGACCTTTACTGTTGTCGTTTTGTTTTGTGTCATTTTGACTTGTGTTGACGTTTTCTAAGATAGACAGGCTGGTCATGTACAATGTCTGGGGCACTGAATTTATTTGAAAAGTACAAACATATTCAAGTACGAAAATACCGATAACTAATTTGTGCACGAAACATTCGTACGCACAATTTGTGCGTGTTAGTAAATGAGGGCCATTATTCTCTCTTACTTTTACTGAAGACCAGTGAAACCTTGAAATCACTGAAAATATGTCATTTGCATTTGACTGAATAGTTGGGAAAGCATGGCGTGCTGCTAAAAATTATCTTTTCCTATCTCACTTTCCAATCTGCCTTCCAGTATTTTACACAGACACAGGCACACACACACACACAGACGCTCACCCACGGACCGACACTCTCTCGCGCTCTCTCTCTCACTCTCTCTCTCACACACACACACACACACACACAAACACACACATACACACATACACACATACACACAAACAGCTCTTTGTGCACCACATATTTGCCCTGGCTGATTACTCAGAAAAAGAAGGCTAGAAGGAAAGTGAGGTAATGGTGGAGTAATTTGCCCTGCCTGCACTGCATGTTTTCTTACTGTTTTATAGTGTCAATGCATGATTCAATACACTGCATCAGTGTTGCATTGTAGTGAAAGCACTGTACAATGCTGCTCTTTCACAGTTTAACACAGTCAGCTTAACAGAATTATTTCCCAACGTTTGTTCAGACAATATGCCATTGTGCTCTTAGTTCAGAAAAACAGTTTGTGTAATAGTCTATTTTTAATATAATTACAACATGTTCCTTTTAAGAAAGGAAGTACACTTCAGTACACTTATACCACTTCAGCACCTACCTTTTTTTAAGTAGAGATTTCATCTGAATCACTTGTCATAAACATCAGTTTAAAGGCAGCATAAAGATTTCAGTGATTTATTTATTTTTTTACACTTTTGTTTTTGTGTGGCAGAATAGTTATAAAACATATACATAATTTGAAGCTTATAATGAGTGTGGCTTGGGCCTGCACAATAGAGCTTGCAATCATACAGGACACCAACTGGAGATCAGGTAAGTTGCAGACAGGCACAGAAAAAAGAAAGCAGATACTGTAAGAAACGAACATACCACAAGAAGAATGGTTAAAGGCGGGAAGGTAACATAGCCAGGCACTGAGCAGCCTTTTACCCGCACTGTGACTAATTGCTGATAAGAAACAGCCTGGTGAACAGGTGACAGCATCAGGTGATCTACAGCTGGGAAAGACAAACACGGGAGAATTCTGAGAAAAGAGGCTGTGTCTGTATATGTCTCTTTGAAGCTGAAAAGAGAAGGAGATGATGCAAAAGGTGCTATGACTTTTGCTAGATGTGTAGCTAAGCTGTGGGTGTATGAGTGAGACATACTAGAACTTTATAGGATATATAAAGGCTGTATATTAAATATATCTCTAAGCCTGTGTAACTCATAGGTAAGGACTCACAGGTCTTACTGTACTACAGAGGATTCAAATATAATGCAGTTTTGACTGAATATGAATTTAGCGTTTGAATTGTGTTTGAATTAGCACACCAGCAAGCTAAGTGTCGCATTCCAGTTCAGCATAGGAGAACAGAAAATACTGCATTCCACACAATGCACTGTTGAGCTACATGGGTCTCTTGCATTGTTAGCATTTAAACTACTCCCATCATGTCTTTGTTGTTAGAGAAAGAATCCAGAGACATCAGAGCCTGTTCATTATTTTCTGCTGAAGCATTGCTTTTAAATACCGTGTGCCTTTAATTTCATTTTGTTTAGGATGGGTGAACACAAAGACTCAACTGGCAACCTCCCTTGGGATGATAATTAAATTAAAGCATAATAAAATATTCTTCATGCATCCCAAAACGGTTCGGGCTATTTTACACATAACAACATTCACACCAAAGCTTCATATAACTGTTTCACCAAAACAAAATTTAAAAACCTGCACATGAAACATGACAAACATTCGAATCACCTGCTTCAACATTTTTATGTTGCAGTTTTTTATCAGTGCAACTTACTGACACTAATTGCAAGCTTTGTACTGCAGCAGTTCCTTATTACTACATGTTCATTGTACAACAGTGAAATGACAGACATCAAATCTCAGAAGTTTATTCACTTCATCTCCAGAATGAGAACAATACAATCACTGGCCAGTGTATTAGGTACACCTGTTCAGCTGTTTGTTAGTGAAAATATCTAATCAGCTAACATCATAGCAACTCAGTGAATTTTAGGCATCTAGACATGGTCAAGACAACCTGCTGAAGATCTGAGCCTCAGAATGGGGAAGAAAGGGGATTTAAGTCACTTTGAATGTGGCATGGTTGTTGGTGCCAGATGGGGGTGGTGTGAATATTTCAGAAACTGCTGATCTACTGGGATTTTCCTACACAACTATCTCTAGGATCTACAGAGAATGATCCAAAAAAAAATAAAAAATCCAGTAAGTGGCAATTCTCTGGGTTGAAAATGCCTAGTTGATGCCAGAGGTCAGAGGTGAATGGCCAGGCTATGAGCTAATAGGAAGTCAGAAGTAACTCAAAAAAACCACTCATTACAATCAAGGTGCACAGAAAAGCATCTCTAAACACACACCGTGCTGAAGCTTGAAGCAGATGAGCTTCAGCAGCAGAAGATCACACCAGGTGCCACTCCTGTCAGCTACGAACAGGAAACAACTGAGCTTTGCTGAAATGCTACAGCCTACCTGAGTACTGTTGCTCAGGTAGGCTGAGCAACACTGTACTCGAATGGCATCCACAGTCACCAGATCTAAATCCAGTAGAGCACCTTTGGGATGTGGTAGAAGGTTCACATAATGGATAAAACTGACAAGTCTACAGCAACTGTGTGATGCTATCATGTCAATATGGACCAGAATCTCAGAGGAATGTTTCCAGCACTCTGTTGAACTCTGAAGGCAAAATTGGGTCCAACCTGGTATTAGCAAGGTGTACAGTAGCTGATAAAATGACTGGTGAGTGTATTTAGGATTTATGACTGTAGAAGTGGAAATAAGGCTTCTGCATGTGTCTATTTTACAATGAGTGAGATTTATAAAACAGTATAAGGTGAACATAAAGCTTTACATTAAACCTTTCATTACATTTACAGTTCATTTACATTAAATCATTGCCAAGTTTAATTTTAAATTTAGTTGCTTTGTTTTTCTTGATAAATTGATAAATTAAAACTTAACAGATGGTAGAGTTAGTAGTATTTTTATTAAATCACTATGGTGGTCAATTAGGCTTGCTAAATTAGTAATCTACATTCATTTACTTCCAGTAGGTTCTGCACTTTTTTCCCCATTTTGAATCAAAAATTTGTTCTTGACTTTCGTCTTCACTTGGAAAAAAAAGAGCTTTTTCTTGATTATGCAAACCAAAAAAAGCAAACAAACAAACACGTTAATGAAGACCTCAAGCAGTCAGCAGAAAATCTTACGCTGAGAGAACTTGAGATGGCATTTTGTGCATTTGACAAAGCAGCTAAGGACACTGGGTAGGTGTAGCTGTCAGTCCCCAATGCTTGGGATTAGTGCCAGTTATTTCAAATCCACCATGAGTTGCTAGTCCTTCTGAAAGACATTAACGAACCAACCTATTGTAATTATCTGAATGTACAGCCGACATGCTAAGCATGGCAATGCTTGAACTAATTAGAGACTAGTATACTTTAAGCAGTGCAACTCACTCTGTCACCATAACAAGTATATAAGCCACTTTTGTTTGTAATCCACCTTTATATACACTTTTGAAAGGGTCATGGTGACAAAATGTGGGGAATGAAAATAAATATTTTCTTTCTTTTTTAAATTTTAACAATTTATGTAATGTTTTCTGTGACTTAAAGATGGTTGCTTTCATGTCACAGCACTGTACAAATAATTATACTGTAATAGTCATCTTAAATTTATCAAATTTAAGATATCACACTTAAGATAACACCAACACCGAGATGTGGTGAATGCATGTAGTGCCTCTGAAGGAGAATCTGTTCTAAATAATAAAGGGAAGTGAGAGTCGGGTGTTTTTGCATTGTGGAAGCCTGAAAAAGAGTCGAGCAATATTAATTACATACTTCTTTATTCTATATAATGTGCACAAGCAGAACAGCTGAGAAGGCTCCACTGTTTTAGCCAATGATCAAAATAAACTTTAATAACATAAATAGGTCACTACAATCTGAGTTGATTATGACTTTATTTCTGTCTAGTAATCATTTCACTGAATAAAGCTCGTGGGCAGTTGCCTTAAACTTCACCCATGTCTAGCTTCTTTGATGTGTCTGCTAATTATTATTTAAAAAATATATTCGGCAGGTAGAAATACATGCCAATAATATTCACATAACATCCACAGACATCCTTTGAAGTATCTTGCCAGGATAGAGAAGGTGTGTTACCTTGAGTTACAGTAGACGGAGATGGATGTCAGGTGTGATCTGACTCTGCACAGTGGAAAAGATGGCACACCTCAATAATCAAGGTTTATGCGGAAACACTGATGCACAGGCTGCCTGTTATACTCAGCACATTTACAGTTTCTTGGCACCCTCCTTATATCTATCTTTCTTTTTCATGTTCACTTAAAGGCTGAAGCACCCTTAAGTTTGGGATACATTCTAATTATGAGCCAGTCAACTGTTGAAACTTTAAGCCACATTGTTTCTTGTGAGATAAAGTTAAATCTTATTTGAAAACTTTTTTTTTTTTCATGCAGTGCTCTGCAATATGCATATATCTTGGCACTGGCAGACCACTTGAATGCTGGGTTTGTTAGTGGGTTCCAGGTAGCTGAGGATATTAATCTATATCATGTATAATAATGTGAAGCTGGATGTCCCTTGGTGAACGTATTCAGTGCCTAAACGGCACATTTGGCAGAAGACTAGTGATTTAGGTATAAGTGGACTTGTATCTTAAAAAAATCCACTTTATCCACTTTATACATTAATTAAAAGTTACTGAGATATTAGTTGGCATTCTATCTTCCAACCTGGCAAATCTACAGAATATAATATAATACTATTATAACAAAAGTTTTCCAATAGGAGTCATTCATTCAGAAGGCTGCACATGAAACCCTGTAAGGGCAAGAGAGACACCAGAGAGGCAAATTTCATTCAATTAGCAGTCTTGCCTTAATAAACGACCATCCCTTGAACTAGGACATAGGAATTGATTTTATTTGCACCTCTTAGATGCTTATCTAAGTGTCTGCTTACTAGAGTTGGCCCTTTGAGACTGTTTTCCTGAAGTCCTGATGCTGCAGAAATGACAGATGTAGCAAATAGGCAAAGATCATGTGTGGGTTGGATAGAAGTAAACATTTTAGTTTGTAAAGGATGACAAACTTATTTGCAAAATGCTATCTGGAGTTTTCCTTTTACCAGGTACTCTGTCTTCCTTAATCAGAGTTTTACAAAAAGTGGGAAATGTGCCAACGAAGATCATAATGTGAACAAGAGGCAATCTCTGGAGCTGAAAATGAAAAATGAGGCTGGCCCCAAAATCACATTTATAGCCTGGCACAAAAATTGTTTTGGACTCTATAGATATTTTTTTTTTCTTCCCCTTAACAACAATTATAACTAATCCACCTATAATTGAATTAGGGGTGTGGTTGATGTAATTGCTGGGGCCTTTATCTGAATACTATGGCTTGCTCTGGGGTAACAACCACCCAAGAAGTTTGTGCTTCACTTCGGGAAGTGAAATGTTAATAATTTTTCAGTCCGTTACTTAGCACTAATTAGCTGATATATGTGCATTGCAGCTTGCCAACCAAGGTAACTAGCAGATAAAGTAACACCACTCTTTCATCCATATTAGACCAACATGGTGGGGTCCAAAATGTTATGGTTGAATGTGGGATCCAAAAGCAATGGGTGATCTCATGGTTGCTATGTCCATCTTCTATACTGTCTGTAAGAATGACTCATGTTACTTGTTGTTTTATAGAATATGCTGGCTTATACACTGACAACATAGCAAGGTGGATCAACATTTACACTGCACCATACAGACTGTTTTCATCCCAGGCAAATGTCTCGCTGTCGTAACACCCCGACATCCCAAACATTATGAATCTCAGCTAAATGAAAATACAACGTTTCCAGAGATTCTAACAATTATACTTTTCACAAACGCTGTTGCATTAGGTACGTCAGCTTTGATGTAGTAATAATCCATTAAAAACATTTCTAATAATATAACAAGGTATTGATTTATGTAAAATGAGCCATTGCCAAAGTCTTCCTGATAAATGGCACTTGTAACTTTTTGTGCCGAGTCCTGACTGCCAACCATGAGCCCTCTTGATGTCATCAAGATGCTCAGCAGTGCTGACTTGCTCTTTGATGTAGAGGGAAAATAGACCTGATTAAAGTGATGCTGGTGATCTATATGCGTATTAAAATGTGATGGTCTCCCTATTGATCAAGTTTAATGAAATAGCTGATGAAAAGCTATTGGTTGCTGTCATTTTTCCTTAGGCTCAAATGCTTTCTGCAAGTGGCACATGGTCAGATTCCATCTTTTATGGAAAAAAATAAAATAAAATGAGTTCTTCTTTAGGTAAAGCTGTGTGGAGGCTCAGCTCCCTGATGGCATTGCCTTTAGCTGAGATATTATATCACCACACAACCCAGCCTCCTTACCTTCTGCCAGGCAGATTAGTGCTTTTATCAATAAGCAGCTTAGCACCAAAGTGTCCCTCAATAATATGCCATGGTTTTTTTTTTTTTTTTCTCCCACTGCTTTAACTCCTGGGGTTCTTTTTAAAAGTATTTTGCACTTACACATTCTCATACTCTCACATTTCTTTATTTTCAACCCACCTCCCTTTCCCCCCAAATTCTTCACTTTCTATAAGTCAAAGATTTACCCTCTGACTTAGACAAACAGTGATACATTATGTATTCTTCTCTTCAGGTCACATTAAGAAACTAGACAGGACCCAGGAGGGCCAGAGAGCCGCATCCCCATCAGACATACTACCCCATTAGAAGCCTGAAGTTCACCATAAAACCCATTAAGATCCATTAGGGAAGTACTCTGGTCCACAGACACCTTTAAGGCCAGTCAGCCACAAAGGTGCACAGTTACAGATGGTGTAAAACTTATTTGATTTGTCACTTGAATACCATTCATTCCTTAGGCTATTTATTCAAAGCCATGTGTCAGATAAGGTTGCATTACACTGTGCCACATCGCAAGTAAACGTTGTGCATTTTTCCACAAGATTCTGACACAGCTTCTGAAATTTTATTGAAAGACTCATTTCTCATTCTAATCACGCTAAAGTTCAGTGATGCTTGATGACAGCTGGTTTAAATATGCAGTTACATATATAGCGTATTACTTTTTTCTAGTTAGCAAACAGTACATAATGCAAAATATCGCTATAAATATAAATTAGCATAAGCGTTACTGAGCCTAAACAGATCCCAGCTGAGATTTCACTCACTCTTTTGTAACTGCTTGAACAAGCTCTCCAGCAAATGGCAGCTCTTTCACCCTCCTCCGATTGGAACAATTGCATACAGCTGCGAGGTTCCAGCATACTGCCTCTCTTGTGATTAGAGCGCTGCTTATTACGTTTGATGAGCCTGACCCAAATCTTCCAGAGGCAGACACATTTTCCAAAGTGAGTTTAAAATTTTAAATCCTAGATCAAGTCAAAGGTGAATCCCTGACATGGCCACAAATTGCTATTTCTGACACCTTTCTGGGCATAAAAGGTTTGCAATGACATGCTGTCTACCATTTGGTCTTTAGGAAGAGTTTCATGACATTTAATAAGTATTATCAGCAGCCACAAATATGTATACTAATTTAAAGCAACTTGATGTATCACAACCCATTAACATTTGCCATATGGAGCATTGCCTAATGAATGGTTTTTCATTAGCTTTAGGAGTATTTCTCTTTCTGACAAACTGTTGTGGAGTTTTGATTAATTGTGTGCTTTTCTTGCTTTGCTTGCTAACTCATAGATTTTTTTCCCAGTACAGTACATTGTTGCATTCCTTTTATATGATTCTTTAAGAAGAGTTTAAAACCATGGGCACATGAAGGAAAATGCATCCTTTGAAATGAATGAATATGTTTTCTATACAAGAGTGTATAGCCCCTTATTGCAGTTGTCTTGCTTTAGAGTTCCAGCGCACGGCTGCAGCTCTGAGCACACACTGTACCTGGAAGCATGGTTTGATCACCCAGTGGGCAGAAAAGCCAACTACCCTGAGTGACCCAAAAAGGTTTACTACATACTATTTAACTTTATATGCTATAAATTTGGAATGCATCTTCAATGAAAACATATCAGTTTTGTATGCAGTCAGTTTTGTACACAGTCTATGGACTACTGTTTAATTCTATTTTATATTATTCTATTTCAGTATTTTATACATTAAGTGCTTTGTCACATTCCTTGTGGCAAGATATTTATAAGACATGTAAAGCTAAAACCAACTATTATTTTTATATTTTATTATCAACATGCTCTGTAATCATTTCACTGATAATTACATTCTTTGGTATGCAAAAAAAAAAAAGGGGGCATCAGTATGTGTCCAGTCCATTCTCATTTAACAGCACCAAGCTAGCAGCCAGTTTCACAGTGACTGCTAGCAATCTTCAGTAACTACTCAGAGCCAGATGGAGAGCTGGTGGTTGCCAAGCGGTTGTCAACTGGTCTCTACTCATGTGTGACTGGAGCCTAATCTGCTTCACTTTTATGGGTTTTTTTTTTTAATGCCTTGTCCAATATGAAGTCATTTGGATGGACAGTGTTCATATTTTGGTTGCTGTCTGACACACTTATTTTCAGTATATGTTCATTGACATCATCCAGGGATCTTGTGACAGCATGTGCACAACTGTATCCAACTATGCTGGCTTCAAGCCTGATGCTCATTGACTGCAGCTCATTGTAAACTCAGCTGTACGCACACTTATTACCACATTATGTAAAGTTGTTCTGGACTATATTTAGTAACCGTGAGCTGTTTATTTGATTACCAAAGTGGTTATGTCAAGTCAAGTTCAATCAAGTTTCTGTTTGATTAGGAGGAATTAGCATTATTATTATCATTTATTTATTTAATTTAGTTTTTAATAGAGACACATGCACACTCTGACATGTTCCTTATAACTGTCCTCTTTTTAAAATAGTAACAAGCTTAATTTGGCCATTTTCTTTTGTTTATTATAGTAACACACACACAAGACAACTCTGCAAGGTAAGATGAAATGATGTCTATGCACATAATGTCAATCTAGATAATGTAGACCAATAAGACCAAAGCTATTAAATCACTGCAGTTAAATGTTGGCAGGTGTGCCTTTGCTGACGCTTCTCATTTCTCCAAATTACTTTAATCACTCACTGCAATCAGCCTGTTCGGAACAGGCACGTTCTGAACAGGTACAACACTGGTGACTTAAATGATTCATCAAGAATTAAAATTGTTACCAGTTAATTCTGTCAATCAAATAATCAGCGAATCAACCAATCATTTCTGCTATGGAGTGTTGGTTGTTGTTGGTAATCCAAACACAGGTGGGTGGTAGCTCAAGAACTACTTTGTAGTTTGAAAAGGTTACCTGACAGAAATCCATCCATTATCTTGTATGTAGTAATATGTTTGAGAATTTTTGTTATTGTTTTATTTCTAAAACAATGCCAGAGAAATTGAGATGAGTAGCATAATAAAGAAAATTACTTCTCTGCGTAAAGTATCCCACTGAGAAAGTTTCTCTTTATGATTACAAGTGGAGTGCGACATTCCTCTGGTGTTCCACTTCCCACTCTACACACCCATGATGTCTCTTACAATATCTTTAGCTGACAAAAAATCAATTTAAATCAATTTTTTATTTGCCTTATTGCATTTTTTTTCCTAATTCAGCATGCCTTTTATATAGGTTGTAACTTGTAATACATCTTTAATTGGCCAAAAACATTGATGTGCATTTAATCTAACCTAATCTATCCTGTTTAACCTTTGAGATGAGAATAATGAGGGACACCTTTATAAATAGGTGTCCCTCAACATGTACTGAACAAGAGTGATTTGTTATTATCAATATCAGTTTAAAAAGCATTCCAACCTAGTTAATAGAGATAATCTAACAATCGAATTTATGTGATCATACGCCTTACTGCTCACGTGGCTTTTAACAGAAAACAGAAGAAAAGACAGAAAAAGAAGATTTTCAAAAGAAAATAATCTCATTAATTATGATGGGCGCAACATTTAAATATGACTAAAAATGTTACATCAGAATTTCTCAAAAAGGTGTCACTCAATTAGTGGAACATGGTTACGTTTTCAATTAACATTCATAAATTTGTATTTCAAGTCTGATAATGTCAGGTTTATTTTAGAAAATTTTATCACATCCAACCCACCCTCCACGTTTCCAAAACAGAAACGGCCATGAACCTTTTTTTTTTAACCTCTGAAACTCAACTGCTTGTCAGGAAACTACATGAGGAGCAGAAACATCTCACAGTTAGGTGCAGTAATTGCAGAGTTACCTACATGCCACAAACAGTTCAGGTTAATTACACCCGGTAAAATATGCGTAGACACATTACCCACAGGGGACTAAACATGCAATATGATTGCCAAATACATCACGCTTTCTGAGCCAAGAAAAGTGTTTTTTAACCTCCAACTGAGAGATTTTTACTGAGGAAGCACCACCACGGTGCTCATTACAAGGCCCAGGTTGGTGTAGACACTCAGCCAATAAAGGGTTGTCGAATTTTGCCTGTGATGCATCCAGGAGTGCTATATCAGCATGCTGCCTCGATTTCTCTGCAGTAGGTACAGGTACATATAAAGAAGAAAGAGGGAACATGGTCAAAAAGAGCTATAAGTGGCTCTTCTGTATTTGTATTATATTTAATTTAAATTAAGCAATCGTCTTATATATACAGTGTGACATTTACAACCGTCTGCAGTTGCATGACTTATTTAGATCTGGTATATATTTTAGACATACCAATGGATCAAGGATTTTACTGCAGGCTATAGGTTGTTACGTTCCTGATTAAGCTCAGTGAGCTTGTCTACACAGGCAGGCAGAATTGTGTGTGTATTGTGTGCACTGCAGCATGGTTTGTATCCTCCATCCAGTAATAGGAGAGAGGGCAGGTGCTGGCAGAGGTTGGAGGATAGATGGTGATGGGTGGTTGGCTTAAGAACGGGGAAGATTGGGGCTGGGTTGTGGGCCAGATCTCGTCCTTGCAGTTATGAAGGAGAAACAAACTGATCTGACAGTGACAAATGAACCATCTCTGCTTCCCCAACTGCCAGTTTTATGCCTCTGAAACTCCTTTCTCACCCTCAGTCTCTTCCCTGTCTCCCCCCCCCCACCATTTTCTTCTTGATCGCCCTCAACCCCTATTCTATTCATTCTCACCTACCATGCTCCTTTTTCTGCCTCAGTTTCCCCTGGCCTACATTTTTTACTTTTCTTTTGTTCTCCCAGTGATGCTCTTTCACTTCTCCCACCATTACCTTCCCCATTCTTTTTGCTCTGTTGCTTGAGAAGTATGGAGGTTTTTTGCATCTGAAGAGGTCCTGCTGCCTCCTATTATGCAGTAATCGTACTGCATTATTTAGTTCATATAACTGGCACTGATTCTAGCGAATCATAATTTCCCTGCTTCAGTTTTATGTCACCAACTAACAGCATTTATGTACTATAAATTACTTTCCATGTATTAAAATTTGACTTCGTTTGAGTGGAATTGTCATAACTGAGTGCCATTCACGAAGAAACACTGAAGTAGCACAATGGATGAAGGCATAGCTCAGCAGTGATTATTGTTGAGATTTAATGACTGTCCTGCTCCTGTAATAGACCTTCTGGGGTGTTGAAATGAGATGCCAAGCAGAGAAGACAATTAATTGCTTGGTTTCCTTTTGTCCCCGCCCCCATCCCATGTGTATTGGACTGAAACTTGATAAGATAAAGGCTTAGGGCCACCCAGTACCTTAAGAGACTCTTCTGTCTTGCATTATTGTGGTTGCATTGTGTGAGTTAAGTTACCCCACGGTGGTGTTTGATATATGGGAGAAACAGCACCTTGTCAAAACATTCTACTATATCATTTGCTGCTTCTTATAAAGACTGAATGATCTACTGGCTGACTGAGTAACAGCTTGACTGACTCATACTGAGGATATTGTGGCCATATTGTTATTGCTGTAAGGTATTGATGAAAGATGAAGCACACAAAATGATAACATGATAAAGGGATCGTGCATCCCTTTTCCGTCCTTGTGCAATTTGTGGAAATGTGGCATACTTCAGTGACAGGTTGTTAATGTAGGGATATTCAAATGGCAAGCCTGATACTTCTTTAAGGCGAATCTAAAAATACTCAAATACAGTCTTGACAGGCATAATTTCCCTATGTGTTTTTTTTTTTTTTTTTTAATTCAATTAGCAGTATCTGAAATACATTATTATGTGTGACACATAGAGGAGTGAAGAAGTGCCATCCTGTAGCGCCCCCTCGGCCTAATTTAAAGCAGTGACACAGATAATTCCCTCAAGTTCTGTTGAAAGCCGATCATTTTCAAAACAACAGTTCCCCTCCACCATGATAAGAGAAACACTATTAATTATAAGTTTCTCAAAGGCAAGCTTACAAACATATCCAGTGTTCTTCAAGCCTATGACCAAAGTCCATGTAATTTAGTGCTGAAGCTCACTTCTGAAGCGTCTTTGTATTTTCGCTAAAATACATTTTTCATCACGATTAGTCTCATTCAGAAGCAAGAGCAAGTCCATACCAAGGAGCTGGTGCAAATCCCACGACTATACACAGTTAAATGGTGGCGTAAACATATTCTGTGAAAAAAAAAAAAAAGCCACAGTACACACTCTTGTTTATGAGCATTAAAAATGCATTGGTGTTCTAAATCATTGTAATGCAAATTCTGAGTCTGTTAAGCAGCAGTACACTGCACACGTTAGATGAGTGCAAATCCATCAGGCAGGGCTAAAAAATACAGCGTACTGAATGTAATTGGAATAACAAATAGTAGGCTGTATTATTCAACATATGGTCAATACCATACGGATTGGAAACAGAGTAAATAAAATAGCAAAATGTGCATGTTTGCCATACCATTTCCTTTGGGCAAGCACAATTTGCAGTGCTATTAAGAGAACAGCTCGCCACAGCTAATGGAAATTCAACCCCAAATAAATGCTGTCAATCAATTAGACGTAAAGATTAATAATAAACAAAGCAGGTCTTAACACCTTCATACAATTTCACTACATTGTTTTCACATTTATACACTTTTGCACTTTTTAACTCAAGCAAACCTGACAAACAGCATTGATTTTCAAAACTGATTTCTGCCTCTTCTTGCTTTGTGCAAAGTGTCAGTACAAACAAAGCACTTAGACTGAGGACTAAAGCATGGCAGTGTGGAATTTCAGCTCTCAACATAATGACTCTCAGAGGCTGCAGCAGCTCATACAGGGAAGGATTGTTTCTGGTTTGCAGTCATATGAAATGTCATCTGGAATTTGACAAGATATGAAGAAGCAATCCCCTTTGAGAGCTCCACTGAACTGCACATTTTCTTGTATTGTTCTCTTGTTAAAATCAGGCCCTTACGGCTGACCCATGTCATTGTGTGATAAAACTAATTATTTGCCAGAAGAATTATTGTAGGCTCTGCTGTCTCGAGGTCAGAATAACTGGCAGCCTTCTTATACTATTAAACTGATTATACCATGTCACTGGCCAAGAATTTGAACACTGTGTTGATATCACATCCAAGGAAATTCCAGGCTTATTTTTTTATTAGCCATATATTCTCATTATAAGATGTTAGCAACCCTTTTTTTTTTTTTTTTTTGTTGTTGCTGTTGTCATCATCTTTTTTTTTTTTTTTTTTGGATGGGGGTCCTTTTAGGGCATTCCCTTAGGCAGTTATGCGTTTTTCCCTTTATTAGTTCTGCTAGTGAACTGACTATAAAACTTCAATGTAATTAGGGTTAGCTAACATCCAGAATGGTGAAATGTTCCCTTTTTTCCCTTTGAAGTCTTGCTCACAGTTGAATTTATACTTGGCTATAAAAAAAAAACATCCTCTGATCACAGTGCCCTGATCAGATCTATTTCTGTGATAAATACATCTGTAGAATCATCTTACTTCACAGAAGTGGAGATCAGTAGGTGTCCATTGTTCAAATCTCTATCCAGTTTTTTTTTTTTTTAGTTGTTTTAGTTTAGTTGTTTTTTTCAATTTTCAAATTAAAATTTATAATTCATACATTCACAAACTATCCTGGCTCTGCCTAAGGAAACCGTGTACTCATACAGCAAGGCAGTGATAATAAAATAGGTCTTGGATGTAGGGTTCCAGCTGTTGAGCAGTTCAGTGGCACAGCTGGATTAGGTTTCTGTCTAAAGCTTCTTTTGCACATTACTTTTGATATTCGCATTGCTGCAAAGTTTGAGCTCCAGGGCATCCTACAGTAGGACAATTGTCCAGGTTCCACTTCAGTTCAGCCACTACGCATCCACTGCAGATGCATTCACTGTTGCATACTGAAAGATATGATTTTGTGAATACAGTCACAGAAAAATGAATCTTACATTGTCAAATGGAGACTGTCTGTCATAGGGTTAACATAATAAGCATAGTGTTCCTGTAACTTCAGCAAAACGTATTAAGAATCATGGAAGACATTTTATACTCCCAGAAATTCAAGTAGAGGAGACGTGAACGAGGGGACGGACATTCGATCACAAAAAGTGTTGCAGTAGCAGCATTTTTTGGTTCCTTGCTTATTGTGCTGCAAAAAATGTAGCTTAAAGCCATTAATTCATTGCATGAATCGAACTGCTTAGCACATAAAAGTTTCATTTAACATTAAATTTTCTAGTAGTCTTTGCTCAAGTGAGCTTTTTTCCCCTTTTTGTGCTTTCAATTTACAAAAAACAAGCAAACAAAAAAACCCCAAAACAATAAAAGCACAAAAGTAACATGTTTGCTATTATTATGTTTAAATTTAGGCCACACAATTCAATGAACGACTATGATTGCTTGTTCTTTATTACTTCTCCAGTTCTTAAAAAAAATGCTCTGGAAAATGTCATGCTTCAGACACTGGTTCCACTGAATATTTGACAGCACAACTCTGACAAACTTAGCAAAATGCCATTTCATCATCTGTTTTAAAGCCTGTTATTCTCCAAAAATAGCAGTGATATCTGAATTTTACAATTTAGGAAGCAAAAAACAGCACACACCAGGTCCACATTTTATCACTTGCAGTTGTGTGACTATTTATTTTGACTCCCCATACACCACACGGTAGTTATACCAAAAACATGAAGGCTTTAACAGCCATCAGGTGGTAAGTTATCGAAAGGTTCCACAGGCTATGAGAACAAATAGGTTTTCTTGTTCTTTCCATTGAGTTTCTGAAACCAGAAAATCTTTCCTGGAATATGAAGCAAGTGTTCTTGCCTTTGAGTGAGCAGTAAAAATTAAATAATCTCTCTTATATATGTCTTGAGTAATACTTAATTTCTTTATGTTTTGCTAGGAAAAAATGGGAAGTAGGTGCAGTGATTTATTGAAACATCTGCAAACACACATGGAAATAGAATGCAAAAGTCCAAAAGAGAGTTTGTACAATTGCAACAAGCTTGAAAGTCAATATTTGGTATGATCACATTTTTTTATTCAACACTGCCTGAACTCTCTTAGACAGGCTTTCTTGTAATTTCTTTAAGTAGTCTCCAGGCTTCTTGAAGGACATTCAAAGCTCCTCTTTGGATGTTGGCTGCCTTTTGTTCTGTTTTTCTGTCAAGATCTCACACTGCCTCATTCACGTTGAGGTCCAGACTCTGTGAAGGCCAGTCTGTGACTGATAGTATTCTGTTGTGTGTTTTTACTGCATTAGCAGTGTGTTTGGAATCATTGCCATGCTGAAAATGAAGCCTTTACCAATTGCATGGTGGATGAAAATGTGCTTTTCTGCAGTCATAATTCCATCGATATTGACAACACCACTGGCTGAAATGCAGCTATGACAGAGCCTCCACTGTGTTTTACAGATGGCTGTAGACACTCACTGTTGGAGCTCTCTCCTGACCACTGATAATTTTAATCAAAATTTCAGATTTGGATTCATCAGTCCATCAGAACTCTTGCCACTGATTTTCAGTCCAGTTCTTATGAAATTTTACATACCTCAGTCTTTTTTGTTTCCCTTCCTTAAGAAGGCTTCTTGACAGCCACCCTTCCACTGAGATCATTGGTGATAAGGTTTCAGCAAACAGATCAACTGAAGAGCCAGATGTTTCTCTCCTGTATCAGGATTTTGCTTCATTTATTTTTTCCATTTCTTTCAGATACTGTTCATCTGATGCAGATGGTTTTTGTAGGCATGACAGTTTTTCTTTTGTGCACTTGTTTCTCCAATTTTTTTAAGAGACACGTATCAGTCCAAACTTTTGACTGGTACTGTATATGCTACATTTTTGGTTAATAGCTCTTTGGGAATTACCTTGTTGTGCAAAAATGCAATTTTTCATGCCTTTAAAACTGTGTTATCATTGGCATTTTTTGTGGATTCAACTAAAGAAACAGGTTGCTGATAACAAAGTGCCTAAAGATACTATTTAAAATTGTTTCTTTGCTAATACAATTAGCTATTTAGTGATTAGACTCCTATGGCCTATCAAAGCAATAGAGAATCCCAGTAGAGACCACCCCAGAGTCTAGACACAGGTGGTGGTGGAGACCATGATGGAGGCTTGTAAGGAACTCCTGGGTGGTGGAGAAGGGGAGGAGGTGGGTTCCACAAACGAATCTGAAATGGAGAATGACCTGCAGGCTCAGGTCCTCTACAATTATCTTAGCTGTGCCTAGAACTGCGCTCTTCTGGGTAGAGATCTCAGATGTTGTTCCTGGAATTTGCTGGAGCCACTGTCACAATTTGGGGGTCACTGCCCCAAGTGTTCCAGTTATTGCTGTTACCTTCACCTTCCACATCCTCTCTAGCTCTTCTCTCAACCCTTGGTATTTCTCAAGCTTCTCATGTTCCTTCTTTCTGATGTTGCTATCGCTTGGTATTGCTAAATCACTACAGCCTTCTTCTTCTGCTTGTCCACCACTACTATGTCTGGTCAGTTAGCCATCATCACTTTGCCTGTCTGTATCTGGATCTTAGCTCTGTCATTCTCAACCACCTTTGGGGGCATATCCCATTTTGACCTTGGGATTTCCAGGTCATACTTGGCACAGATGTTCCTGTATACTATGCCAGCCACTTGGTTATGGCATTCTATGGATGCCCTGCCTGACAGTGTCTTGCACCCTGCTGTTATGTGCTAGATTGTCTCAGGGACATTTCTGCACAGCCTGCACCTGGGGTCTTGCCTGGTGTGATAGACCCCAACCTCTATTGATCTTGTGCTTAGAACTTGTTCTTGTGCTGCCATGATTGGTGCCTCTGTGCTGTCTTTCAGCCAATCTTTGTCCAGCCATTGGTAAGATTTTTTATATCAAACACTCCTTCTATTTGCGGGTAGTTCATGCCATGCAGAAGCTTGTCCTTCCATGATGGTTCCTGTTCTTTCTCCTCTCCTTTCTCGGGTTTCTGTTTCCTGAGGTATTCACTAAGCACATGGTCCTTTGTGGCCATCTTCCTGATGTATGAATGGATCTTTGTTGTTTCATCCAGGATAGTGGTTCCGACACTCACTAGCCTGGATGAAACAGCCTCAGCCTCCTTCCGTCTGAGGGTGCTGGATTTGGGGTGAAACGGTTTTCCGGTTTTCACGGTTGTCATTTTTCCTCACCCCTGTCGCTCTCTACACTGCCTGTGTGTTCTTGTATGTAGTGTGCAGGGCAGAATTTCAGCAACAGCATGAGTGAAATTAGCGTAACAACCACATGTTTTCTGTGAAAACCATGTGTCGATACCCAAGGGGGACCCCCCCCGCCCTGGTCGTCTGATCAGGGTTCCCCCACCTGCCAAATCCTCTCTTTAACAAACAGACACTTTGTTAAATTGGTAAAGTACTGTTGTGCTTGTATCTCTGTACCAATATATATATATATATATATATATATATATATATATATATATATATATATATAGCCTAAATGTCAACTTGTTTCACAGATTGACATTATGTCTGGTTGTAATAATAGAGCCATTTGGCTTATGGTTCTGATAAAAATCTATCAGATATAAGCAGAGAGTGTTAGAATATGTATTTGATTTTAGCCATTTGCAGTTTGCTTGATTCTATGATTTGTGCATGTATCTCTCCAGCTGGGAGCTTGTTTGTGTCTTTCAGCTTGTCTGCTTCACTGTCGGAAACAGTTATTGACTCAGAAACAATTACCCTTATGACTTGAATATAATTCAATTAATTTCCTTCATTTCACATGTAATAATGCATAACAGAGTTCATTTTCCTCATTTCTATAAAAGACATAGGGTTTTCAGGAAAGGGGTACTGTTGCTGTTAGCTTGTGTTTTGTTTTGTTTTTTCTGCTGTCACTGAGACACAGCTGCATGGAAGTCATACGAGAATATTTATGAGTTTGCAGTGAGACTTTAGTTTGTTTATCAAAATGTCCAGTAATGTGTAAGACAACAAAATAAGCACACTGTGCCTTTTGCCATCTTTTAACCCGCTTTATAGTGTTTTCCTCCTGCCAGTCACAATAAACACAATTGGATAGGTTAGGAAAGAGAATTTCCCTCACATTTCAGTGTGAATTTGACATCTATTTAATAATATGCCACAGGCCTTTTCCAGACAGCTTGACACTTCTAATCTGCATCTTGATGAACTTCGCTGCTATGTAAAGAATCCAACACCAGTTGAATATTTTCAAAGAATCTGTGAAATTGATGTGAGCCAGGGCTTTGTGACAGTATTTGATGCAATGCAAAACATTTCATCAGCTTAATCTTTGCCCTCCCTGAAATCAGCCTTCTTATCTTATCAAAGTGAGCTTTTGGAATGTAATTTTCTTTGGGATAAGATCAGGGATTATGTGTGTGTGTTTTTTTTTTCTTTTTCTATCATGCCCTCTGCTTTTGGTCATAAGTGATTCCTTATTGTAGAAATTCTGCTAATAATTTCAGTGTCGATTGTGTACTTGCCTTGAGCATTTTTTTGAGATTTTTATATATATATATATATATATATATATATATATATATATATTTGAAGCAAATGTCCTATAATTTTGTTTTCTACCTTCATTGCACCCCCCCCACCCATTTTCCAGTTTAATTTCCACATGACTTTGAGCATACTCACTCTCAGAATTTGTAGGCAGAATATCATTATGAACCACTATTGTCTTTTTCTTCCTTATTTATCATTTGATTCATGGAAATAATGGAGATGCCTAATTTCAGTTGTAAAAAAGAAAGACATGTTTATGAAGCAGAGGTGTCAGAGTGGCTCCATTTACTGTAAGTGGGTGGTAGCTGAAGAGCATACATACCATAATGCACTTTAACTGTCTTAGTGCACAGAAGAGAAAAGAAAAATCATACACTTTATGTATACGGTAGAGTAAGAGAAGAGAGAAAGAACAGCAAAGGATCACTGAGGTTTGTGTTTGTTCTTTTATAGACGTGTTTCTGTAGAAAGAAATGAGCAGGTTAGGGTGAAGATGAAGAAATAGTTTAGTAAGAGTAGCAAGAGATTGGAGGAAGCTGCTCACCTGGGGATGGGGTCAGGTGCAAAGAGCAGAGACAGTGGGCAGGGAGAGGTATGTGGGATTGTTGAGTAGGTGTATGTGTGAATTTTACAGTATTGTTTGAAATGGATGGGGAGTTGCTAGGATACAAGGAAAGAGATTAGATGCACTTGGAGAGCATACGCAATTTGTCGACTGAATTTTGGCATGGAAAAAAAAAGAGAGAGCCAGTGATTAGTACTTGTTCAAGAGAAAACTACCAGATTTTAGCAATTTTGTAATCTCAAAGCCCATTGCAAAATCAGCACTTTACCACCTAAAAACATGTACAAAAACATGTTTATTGCCAAGTTAATCAAATTGGAACACTCTCACGCTTTATACAGAAAAAAATAAAACACTTTTTCAGGTAACAGGTCTAACATTTGGGGTCTCATGTTAGTGCACACAGCAGATGGCCAGTATCATTGTGATACACTAGAATTGAATGGGTATGTTTCTGAGACAAATAGGTAGCTTTTGCTGTGAAGAAACAAGTCTGACACAGCAGAACACTGCAACGTGTCAAAAGGAGAAATCACTACACACAACCTTATCAGTTCTGTATGCATAATTTAAAGGGGAGATGTTCAGTAATTGGCAAGGTTTAAATATCTTGAGCTATAGTAATTGAATAGTCTCCCCACTAATGGAAATGTGTCAGACATGCTCTTACATCCAGCAGACCGCAGACAGTGAGTGACGGAGCACCAGGGCAGGAAAGTGAGGCATGGAAAGAAAAAGAAAAGAAATGCTGTCTTATTATTTGCTTGGCTGTAGAGAAGAAGATGTCATGAGGAGAAAGAGTGGCTAGGTCATATTGTTCGGCTGCCATCAAGCTTGGAATTATTCCATCTCTTTCTTCTAATATTTATCTTATGATAAACCCACTGTTAGCTCCAGGGCTACCCGAGTCCTGTTGGTTTTGTTCTCATCATAACCCTCCTGGCTATTTAGTTAGGTCCTACTGCAGACTGAGAAGAAAAAAAAAAAAAAAAAAACAATTCTGTTCTTTCTCTCGGGAGTTATCTTTCCAAAATGAAAAAAAAAAAAACATTTTAGAGATGCTTAGGAAATTTTGAATTTGGCTTAGCTGAGCTACTGTGTCAGTCAGAATCTTAACTACAACACTGCAAACTGCCATGTTATAAAAGGCAAAACAAAATATCTGTGCTCAGGGCTACAGAATGACTACTATACATAGTCATGCTTAAGTATTTGGACAAGAACACAGTTTTCACAATTTTCCTTCCCCACACCACCATATGATGCTCTATTGGATTGAGATCTGTTGGTTCTGGAGGGCATTTGAGTACAGGGAACTCAATGTCTTGTTCAAGAAACCAATTTGAAATGATTTGAGTGTCATGACCTGGGGCGTTATCCTGTTTGAACAACCATTAGAAGATGGGTACATGGTGGTCATAAAGGAATGGGCATGGCCCAACAATCCAAGATAGGCTGTGGCATTTAAACAACGCCAGTTGGTACTAAGGGCCCCAAACTGTGCTCCACACCATTACACCACCCCTACCAGCCTGAGCTCATACAATCCAAGATGGAGCCTTGTCATGTTGTTTATGCCCAGTTCTGATCCTACCATCTGAATATCGCAGCAGAAAGCGAGACTCATCAGACCAGGCAAAGCTTTTCCAATCTTCTGGTGTCCAGTTTTGGTGAGCAAGTGCGATTTGTATCGTCAGTTTCCTGTTATTAGCTGACAGGAGTGGCACCCAGTGTGGTCTTCTGCTGTGGCCCATCTGCTTCAAGGTTCAATGTGTTGTGTGTTCACAGATGAGCTTCTTGATAACTTGGTTGTAACAAGTGGTTATTTGAGTTATTTTTGCCTTCCAATCATCCAATCAGCAGCAGCAGTGTGGCCATTCTCTGCCCTCTGACATCAACAAGAACTGCTGCTCAGAGGATATTTTCTCTTTTTCAGACCATCCTTCCATCCATACATTTTCTTCCACTTGTCCTGCTCAGGGAGGGCTGTGGCTTATCCCAGCTGTCATAGGGCAAGAGGCAGGGCACCCCCTGGACAGGTCACCAGTCTATCACAGGGCTAACAGAGAGAGAGACTGACAATCATTCGTTCTCACATTCACACCTATGGCCAATTTAGAATCACCACTTAACCGAATCCACGCATGTTTTGAGACTGTGGGAGGAAGCTGGAGTACCTGCAGGGAACAAGCACAAGCATGGGGAGAACATACAGACCCAGGACCTTCTTGCTGTGAGGTAACAGAGATAACCGCCGCGCCACCATACATTTTCAGTCCATTCCCTCTAAACCCTAGAGATGTCTGTGTGTAAAAATCCCAGTAGCTCTGCAGTTTCTGAAATACTCAGACCAGCCCATCTGGCACCTGCCATACACCCTTATGTTCAAAATTACATTTCTTCCCACATCTGTCTCTCTGCCTGTCTGTCTGTCTGTCTGTCTGTCTGTCTGCCTGCCTGCCTGCCTGCCTGTCTGTCTGTCTGTCACTATTGTAATTGTATAAAGTAGTCTAGTCACAGTCTGAGACACCTATGATCCATGTAATAATAACTAATATTCACCAGCCCCAGTTTTCATATTAAGTCAGAGATATAAAAATTTCAAGGTGGCATTGCTCTTAAGAGCTCTTTGTCTGTTAGCAATATTGCCTACATATTGCCCAGACACAGCTTGTTTTTCCAATGTGGTGACTGTGAAAATTAAACCTGTCTATCAAAAGTTGTTGTGCAATATAGCAGCAATCACAAGGTTAAGTGGTTAAGTCTCTGTTATAGAAAAATTCTGCAATTCTGAGCAACAAACTTCCAGGCAAAAAAAAAAATCCTTTTGAATCCATTTCCACCAGGACTTCATGAGAAGAGAGACACATCTTAATGTGCTGGTTTTGAAGGATTGTTACCTACAGCCTCCTGCAAGCCAGTAGCTTGTAATATTTACTCTACAAAGCGAGTACTTCATTTCATAACTGAATTTCAACTCATATAGTGTTGTAAAGTTAAGTTTTCCAGGTAATAATTTTTGTCATTTGAAAAATGTCAAAAATCACAGTGTGAAGCTGAGGAGAACAACCTCGATCTGCTGAAATTTGAGACAGACCCACGATGATGGCTTGAGTGAAAATTAGCAAGGTTCCACAATTACAGCTAAACTATGAAATGGTTCAGCAAGAACAGATTAGACCATGAAACTGGATTAGAATGTAAAGGATGTGTGCAGATCTGCATATGTTTTCTCATAGATCAAAGCTGCAGTGAGGCACAAAATGGGTTTTTGTGGGCGTGCATAGAACGTATCTGCAGTCATTTTGTACCACCCTTAGTAATTGCTAGGTTCAATACATCTTGTTCTTTATAAATCAAATTAACACATGGATCAGCCAGGGAGCTGTCTAATAACAACGGAAAAAGGGCCAGGAGAAAGTAGTCTCTTCAGTATTTGAAGTCTGCAGCACTTGCTTCTTTCATAATTAATGCAAATACACGTTTGGCCTTATTGAAATGTTTTTTTTTTTTTTTTACTGGTAGATTTCATTAGATGAGCTACAGTAGACAAACTGCATATGGTTATAGTTTACAGTACACTAACCAAGTTGTGCACTTGAGCATAGTCAAGTAAACAGATTAACTAGCAAGCAAACAAACTGGCAGTGCACTGTACTTTGAAAACAAGCAATTATTCACATCACTTTTGTTTTTCTTTCTGCTTCTCTTACGCTTGCGACGTATGAGCAAATGATTAAGGTATTCTCACTAGAGGTCCTAGTTAAACTGCTCGTCTTTGGTGAAGTGAAATGCAAAATGTCAGCAGTCTCTCCTGTCAGACAGTAGTTGCCTCAGAATCTGTGTCGGGAGGACGGTTCAAACTATTTCTGTTGTGATTGACTGACATGCCAGCAGCTGAGCAACCATCAACAGCTGCAGAAATAACCCCACATGGGGTTATAGCTGTTTGTTTCATGGTTTGATTTTTGTGGGTCAGAATGCAGAAGAACATTACTTAGAAAGGAATATTTAACAATCTGCCAAAAACTGAATATCTAGGGACACACACTGTTGAAACCAGGACATATTCATCTATTTCAAAAATTTCTCTGGACACCTACTGTGTCACTGAAACTGGAGACACAGGCTATATTTCAAGTGATCTATCTAATACTTCAACTGTGACTGAATGTGGCATGATTTTTGTCATTTAAGCCAATCAAATAAATGGGCATTCCCATTCTGTCATCAGGACTAAACAGCAAAAAAAGCAACAACAAAAAAGCCCAGATCTTGCTATAGAACATAATTGAGCTTTGTTGCATTAGCAACACCAGATATACTGTTTCACTCACTCTTTGAACCTTCGATTGCATCACCCTGCAGGATAATAGGCCCGCTATTCCTTTGGTGTCGGTCCCCAGTGTAAGTAATGAAACTCTATATGTGCTTAAAAACAAGCTAGAATTTGACTGGTGCTGTCTGAATCATTACCACCACCACCACCAACATAATATAGACTACAGTATATAAGAGGGTTGCTCTATTGTAATATTCAGACCATTTATCAGTTTGAGGACAAATAATTGTGCTTCACCTTGTTTAACTAAGAAATGTGAGTCATTGTAGATAGAGAGCAAAAGAGAGATGGATTTGATGGGGGTTGGGAATAACAGTCTGACACGAAAGAAATTAATCCTCAATACCCACTGCTCCCAGTGCACCTCCACAATTGCAGGCTCAGGCTGTCTAGTCCATTCATGAATCACTGGGCCTAGGAGACACACTGGAGAAAACCACCAGCTCTCATAAATAAAGCAGGAACCTACTACTGTAGTGCCAATGAGTCATCCAGGTCTGTTCTCATTCAGTTTTGGAAAGGGGAAAAGCACAACAAACCACCTCGAACACTCATGAAAACTGGCCATGACCGTATTTACTCTGAAACTTAACCTCCCTGCCACTGTTTCCATCAGCCCAGGAGCTGCACCAGTGCCAAAATGTGAAAGTACATTGTAGTTATGAGAGGAACTCTATTAAAATTACATTTAAAAAATGCATTAGATTTCCTTTTATTGATTGAGGGTGTTCATGTGGAATTTGGATTCAGCAATTGATCTGCAGTGATACAAGGTTGTTATCAGGCTCAGAACACTTTTTTTTTTTTTTTTTAATTTGAACATAAATATAACCTGCTGTATGTACTAGATTTCTCCCCAACTCAGAGATACTTCACATCGAAATGTCACTAAAATGCCACCTGGGAAATAAAGGTATTTGAGAAAATATTTCTAATATATGAAGGAAAAGAACAGCTAAATTCTTAGTGGGGTTGTTTATCTCTATTGAATAAAACGATAACATACATAATTTGGTCTTTGACGGCAGTAAATAGGTTTAGATTTACAACAAACATAATGTAGTTAAATTCTAAAATTTGATAAAACCATATGTAACTGTATGTAAAAGTGCCATGTTATCCATCTGTTGCAGTGTGTAGGGGCAACTACACAAGATTGTCTACAAAAATTAAAGACTAGGTTTGCTATTTTTTGCACCAGGACAAAACCCTCTTTTGGTGTAAAAAAGCCATTCTAGGTATTTAATAAAGAGGTGCAGTGTCAGTTTTGTAACTGAAAGGCACAGACAGTTATTTTTACAGCTGGCCTTATTGCATATGTATTTGCAGAGTGGGAGGAAATTATGTAAATGAATCAAACAAACGTGATTTATGGCACACAGTTTTACTGCAAACTGCACTGAATTTAATGCAGAAAAAAAAACATGTCTTATTCAACGGGCAACCTCTGGAGCTGAGGAATGAAACCAGCATGGAAAAAAAAAAATAAAAAAAACTGCACTTCCTATATCTGCCACTTGAGGCTGACTCCAAAAAGGAGTCAATCCCCTTAAAATGTCCAACTTTACAAGGTTAAAAAGTCTATTTGCATCCTTTAAAAAAGTTTTTAGCCTCAATGGATCATTTTCCCCATCATAACAATTCTGAGCGGGGGGAATATTTTTGCAACTTGGCCACCTGGCCACTCCCCTCACTGGAGTTAGGGGAGTGGCCACTTTGTTTGACAGGTGTCCTGGTACTAGCACATGGAGCCTTTGGGTGTCTGCTAGGCCTCATCTACTACTACCGTTTAACTGGACCTCTCAGAAATATCCGTAGTATTATGGCAACATGGCAGCAGCTAAAACATAACACTGAAGCTTCAAACTGCAGAATCCAAAACCAGGGGGTGATGTCAAGGTTGCTACTTTTGCAGTGAACAGTGGGTTTTGTAGATTTTTAGTCACATTTCTACACAAAGATCAGTACACAACTCTTTTATGCGCACACAGTGCACTTTTTTTTTCTCCTCCTACAGTTACACAGTAATGTCTGCTCATTTTTGACCCCCTAATTTTCACTGGCCTTGGTAGATGTTGTTGGTCATAGCTGAAATTAACTGGCTGCATCTATTTTTATAGATTATCACATTGTTAATAGATCACCCACAGAAGTTTCCATTCCCATTGGTGTGGGATTGGAAAGTTCAGATTCTCATTGCAGCCTCACACTAATTTGCCCTGCTTACTGTAGGACAACTTTTGCTGACTTTTCAATGCTAAACCTACTGTAAGTGTAACTGTATAAACTGCACTTAGTGAGATTTTGAGTCAGTCAGAGGTTTCTGTCTTGGTTGTTCAGGGAATTCTCTACTAAAGGGATCAATATGTTGATCTCAGCTTAGACAGGTCTCAAAAGGGCTCATACCAGAGACCATTTAAAGGCAATCTGAAACTGTTTCTGAAGTTTTGAAGTTTAATACACCCCTATCAGGCACTTCCATTTCAAGTTGTACTCTTTCTTTTTACAATCTGTGGAAAGACCTAAAAATCCAGGGCTGCACGATTATGGCCAATGTTCTGCTCATGATTATTTTGTTCAATATTAAGATCATGATTATTTGTCACAGTAGACAGAAGACTTTTTTATTGCTCCGTAATGTAAACAGAACACTGCTTTCACATCTGTACAAATCTGTGCATCAAAATGAAATTGGTGCTCATTAACCTAAATTTGGTGCGTCGCTTAGAAGGAAAATAAAAATATTTAAAAACAAACAGCTGTACCAAAACCCAACACAACATTAAATCAAGAGGGTACTGCTTTCACTTTTACACTGTGCTACATTTGTGCTAATTAATCTTTTTAAATTAATCTTTGCCGACAAAAAAAAAAAAAAAAAAAAGTCTTTCACTTCATTCATGGTGTGTGTGTGACGGATATGAATAAAACTCCTAGCAGCTGGCCAACTGTGAGAATGCTCTGCATTTCTTCTGCAATGCATTTTTTGAGTTTTTTTCACCACTTTGAGAAAACAATTGCATGAGGAAAACTTATCTTTTGTGCAGTATGTTGACCCTTTCCAGAAATATTTGTTACTCTGGCCACGTGGAATATAATTGTACTGGTTATTTCAGTGGGTCTTTGTGAGCTGGATAGACACACTGGCAAACTCCACAGGCTTGCTATTATGGACGCCTGAGTTGATGTTGGACAATTATGTTAGCAGCAGTTTTTCATGACCTTGACTGCAGGTTGTAGTGTCTTTTCAGGTGGTTGAATAAGCTAGGTGTGCTGCTTTGTGGTACAGACAGCACTCTTTGGATATGATATGTTCTTGGTTAACATATTTTGTGTTAAATCCAAAGTATTTTCAAACAATGGATGATGATCTGCTTTGTGGGAAAAGCTCTTCACCTTCTGCTCTGTCAGAAATTTGATTTTTGTTGCTGTCTTTTAATGTAGTGTTGCTCATCCAGACTAGCCCAGGAAGCCTCAAGCTGCATGGTGCAGGGAACACCCATGATTGGTTCTTGCAGGCACACGGTCAGACAATGATTTAGGGAGCGCTTGATTTGCTATTGCTTTCTATGTTAAGTAGTGAACTGTGCATTTTAAATATTGCTAAATCATTCTCATTTAATTGTGGGAAGCCAAAATTGCGATCAAGATTAAAATCATATTTTTGTGCAGACTTACTAAAAATAATGTCCTGCATTTAAGTGTTGAAAGTCTTTGAAAATGTTTAGAGTTGTGGCATTGATTAGTTTACCACTGATATTTTTTTCTTTTTTTGGGGGGGGTGGGGGGGGGGGGGGTATAGACAGTCAAAATCTTGGCTCATGTCAGATTGTGAGGACAATAAAATAGTTCCAACCTGATGAAACTTAAACACACTCTCAAAAGCCCTTTCAAGCCCATTAACTTCATTCACTGCAGCTTTGTGTGTTTGTCCTCTGGAAAACTGAGCTAAAATTGTAATTAAACATTGGGCTATTTTTTATTCAAAAAGACGTGTCTTGTTTATAGCATTAACGGACAGCTAAAAGTGATGTATTTACCCAATAAAGGTCATATTGCAATGTCAAAAGAACATACTGGAGGTCAGTGGTTTAAGCATTAACAGTATGTTCATGGCTAGACAAGTAATATCCTTGTTTTGTAACCACTGGATTCCTGTAATCTTGTGATGTTAATTCCTTTCAGGTAGTACAGAAAATGTCTAGCAGATGGTGATCAGTATTGACATTTAAGGTTGTTGTTGAATGTTATGAGGGAACAAATAAATATGGCATGCTGGCTTTTAGGAAGCCTATTGATCTGTGTGACATACAAAATATTTCATAGCAGGCCTCTGGGCAATTCAAAAGCAAGTCTGAGAGTTAAGATGAAGAACATGCTTTTGTTTAATAGATCAAATAAAAGGTCAGATAACTGAGTGAGATACTGGAAAATTCTGGACTCATAGTTAATTTCACCCCTGTTGCTCTTTAGGTCTCGCAAACTGGTGCTATTATTTAGAGTTATTGAAGTGTAGCCCTGTATCTATTAATGACAAAGGTTCTGACTCTGTAGTGTAGAAGCCGCGAGCTTTTCCATGTGCTGATGGACAGGGTCAAATACCGTGATCTGTATTTATCAGCAGGATACTGCTCCTGTGCTGTAAATGTGATTTTAAAGCCTCTTTATCCTCTTTTTGAGGATTTGCAGTATAGCAGATCACATATGAGTCTCCCTGCACTTAAGCTACACTATCAGCAGCTTGGTAGGGTATCCATAACACACCTCCTCTTCTCGTTTTGTTTTTCTTGCATTTACCGAGCCACTATGCTCATTGGATACCGTTCAAATTCTTAAAGCAATCTGCTAAGTGCCTTAACATTAGTGCTTAGTATTATTGTGTACTACTTAGAAGTATTGTGGAGAAATATCAGAGGTGCATCTTCCTATTGTAGCTAAAAAGCTCATTCAACATACTTGTTCACTCTAGAAAAAGAAGGAAACAAGATTAGATGAAAACAAGTTTTAGTTTGTGCAGTAATGAGGCAAATATTGGGCTTTAAATTAAAAAGGCTTTCTTCAGGAATTCTGAACCCACTATAGTGTTTGTGTTAGTATAGAGCAGAATGAAAACAGATGGAGACTAAAGAGAACAGGAGGTATATTAATTTGATGTTGAAAGCATCACAAAATCTGACAGTTTCTTAACAGTATTTGGTGAGATAGATGATCTCAGTTGCTTGGTTTTGGTTGTGGTTCATTACAGGATACTCAAAAGAGTCTTGTTTACTTATTTATGCAAAGATTAAAGCTTAGATCTCTAAAATCAAGTTTAAATCAATAGCCCACTAAAAGCACTGGGAAAGTCAAATGGAGATCATATGCAGAATTGCACTGTATGCAGGCCTCTCACAGTAATTACAGAGTACTCTATGCTAAAGATGTAGTAATGAACGTCCATTTTATTAGACCATGATTCACTAAGCCACCTGAAATTTCCATATAAGGAATATTCACTGATGTTTTAGCATAACCAGCCCAAAAAAAAGGGACATATTTGAATTGTAAAGGTTAGATTTGAATGTATTTGATGGCCTGTTGGTTTGGATGCTGATCTGAGACTTCCATGAACTGCTGCTGGTACAGAAGCAGCTTTTGGATATGTGTAGTTATAAATATCTGCTGATGGCAGAAGACTATGGAACTCCTATAAAATAAAGATTTTGTTGATCAGGGCTTGTGGTTATTATTGTTACGTCTCTCAAGCTTCTAAAGCTCCTCAGCAGTGTCATCTTATTGTAGAGATGGCTTTCTAACATGACATTATACAAGCTTACAAAAAGCAAAGGTAATATGTAAGTGAATCTATTTTGGCAGCGTGTTCTGTAACCACCCAAACAGACTTCATAGGGAATAAAGAAAGTGGGGAAGCTGGAGGGGGAGGCAGCCAGTGAGGAATCATGGGCTGTCAGAACCGTGTCTGTCTAAGCTTCAGGAATCCAGGAAGCTAATGCTGTTTGATGTATTAACCATGATGGAGGGGGCAGTGTCTGTATGTTCGTGCGCAGTCCTGTAAGGATTTGGGTACATTGTGTCTGTGTGCGCAGGAGGCTGCATATGCATGTATGTGTGCGGAAGTTCGCCCCTATAAAGTGTATGTGGGTGTGTGTGTGTGTGTGTGTGTGTGTGTGTGCGTGTGTGTGCGTGCGTGCGTGCGTGCATGTGCGCACTCATTGACAAGTGGAAAAGGAAGGAGAATTGATGTTGTTTGATGTATTAATCATGCATATGTGGGATTGAGAGGCTCTGTGATGGGTTGCTTGGGCGCTGATTCTATCTTCAATCAGTGGCTCATTTGGGTCCCTTTGTTTAAATGCTTAACACTGTTGGAAAATAAGCAGTCTGCTTATTTGTGTGTGTTGCATTTGAGAGACAGAGGAGTGGAGTGTGTGTGTGTGTGTGTGTGTGTGTGTGTGGGGGGGGGGGGGGGGGGGGGGGGGGGGTAGAAAGTGTTTCTCAGATTTTTCATCTCGCTTATACATAAAGCATTTTAGAAGCGTTGTTTTTCATGAACCAGTTTTTGATATGATATTTATCAAGCCAAATGCCAAATGCAAACAGGAAATGTGTTACTCAAACCGCAGCTCTGCGTATGAATTAATCAATAATTTCATAGAAAAATATGTGACACTGATCTATATGCTATTTTGATTTATCAGCTTCACGCCCACCCTCATGATTGTTCCCAGATTCTCGCCGAAGGCAGATGAATAACAGCATCCATTAAGACAGTCCATTTAAAAACTGTACAGTTAATTAGTCGTGCTTATTTTGTGCTCATTCAACCATCCATATCAGGTACCAGTCTGTGTTCAGAAAGTTATTAAAGTGCAGAAAATTATTTGCCTTTTCCAATTCACTTTGCCCACCTTAGCTATTGAAATCTTGTCCAAGAGGCACTCCTACTGTCTAAAATTTAATCCATGTTGCCTTTGGATTACAAATGTATTTCATTTGACACTTTAATTCACTGCAGAGCTCTAGTTCTGTTGCCAGGCAACTCTGTTAAGGTGCACACAAAGGATCATTATAGATTTCGGGGGTGCAACTGTTAACTTGTGCTCCTTTTAAAATATACTGTACCATTCTGTATCCTGATAAGGCTTCTCTTGCATTGCCCCATGCTTTCAGTACACTTCTCGCATACGGTTGAATATAAAGCAGTCAGATTTTTTTTTTTCTTTTTTTAAATTTTCAGCTAAATAGACTTCCTTGCAGAAATCATTCCTTCCTGTAAATTTGCCAACTCTGTGCTCCAGCTTCTCCACAGCACAGTGAAAAAAATCAAGTCGAGTGCCTCTTCTTATGCATCTATCAGACATATGTTACTAACAGGAGATGACAGCATGGCCCACAGTATTTAAGTGGTTCATGGTGCTTGTACTCTGATGGCTACGATATGACATGATGAGCCATAAATATGTCAGATATGACTCAAATGAGCTCTGAAAGGATATAGCAATAGAGTATTCATACTACATATTCTGCTTTGAGGCCCTGTCTAAACCCCATTGTGGAGCACTCCACTAAAATTTCATCAGTAGATTAATCAAATCTGTCATCAATATCATTCCATATCTGTATCAACTGAGTCTTGTGGGTTCCTCCTCAGTGTTATCAAAACTGTAGAGAAGCTGTGACACAAATGTGCTTATATTTTTCAGGAGTTCAACATGCGATTTCTCCTTTGCTGTAGTTAAGGCAGTTTGTTCGTCTATCTCAGGAGCTCTTTTTTCAAAAGTTTTTTTTTATAACTATAAACTTCACCAAGCCTTGGTAATATTTGCTGCATGGCTGTATGTATGCTGAAAATTTGGAACAGCTCAAGCATTCTCCTGTGCCTGGAAATCAGCAGGGCATCATCAAAAGGGCTTTTTTGTCTGGATGGAAGTTGTAAGTCATCTTTTGTTTGAAGACTCCAGGAAGATCAATGCTCAGTTGCAGACTGTTGTTGTGGATAGCGGAGAGCAGGGATACAAAAGGAGGAGAGATTGAACACAGAATTTGATAATGAGAAATGCGGCGGGATTACATGTGCATGTCTGGCAAATGGGCCATGAGACAGAGGGCAGGACTTGATACTTGCGTGAGTTTGTGTGCACAGTGATTGAGATGCAGTAGGTGGATTACAGAGCTCTTCTCACAAAAACACACTAACTCCTAAAGGCCTCAACAGAGAGCAGCTCATTCAAACAGAGTAATCTCTTCATCTGATGATTTTTGATATGATGTTTTTCTGCCTCGTTTCACTGCGCCATGGTCTTCTCAATCCCCCAAGTCTGCAGAAAGATCAATGTTGAGAACACATTCTGCTTCAGCAGTGACTGGGCGTTTGTAACCAGAGATGAAAAAGGTCACTATGAATCTAATTAACCATGATTTTTCAGTTCCTTGATAAGATGGCAGAACATGAGGGCTCCCCATCCAGTTGCACTGAAAAGATTACTTTTAGTGTAAGAATGAGATGCAGACACATTTCTGAAATCGTCTAGCTCTCGGAATGTATTGCCAATCGGCACATCTTGGATGCAGGGTAACAAATCAAGACAAGCGAGACCATGAGAGATGCTATTTATAGCAACACATAGATGCCCATGCACAAGCTTTGCACATGCTGAAATACCAACTTGCACACTCCTCATGCACATATTAGAGGAAGTTTTAAGTATGGTTGAAGGCTTTTTTATCCCACTCCCAAATCCAATTATGTTCCAGTTCAAACAAATGGAAGTCTATGCATGGTTTTCAGCCAGATGCTGCAGCAATAGAGATATGAACTCTGAAGATGGGAAGTTTGAGAGGCAATAAGGTACCCAGCAGGGACTGGATATTGAGGATTAATTTCTCTCATGTCTGACTCTTTCTGACTTTACTTCCTTCATCAGTCCATCCTCTTCAGTGTCTATCTTTACCTTCTGGCATGATTAGGTTTTGATATTTCTTTCACGGGGACAGTTTGGAGGTTACTTATATTTTACAGAACATCATAGATAAGGGAGAAATTACATGTGTTTAATATCATAATAGACAATCCACCATTTGCAATGGGAATCAGAGTATCAGAAGTATCAGATGATTGCTCAAGAAAATTAAATGAACACTTTGAAACATCAGATCTCAATGGGACAATCATGCTGGATATCTATACTGATATGGACTGGGTAATGTGTTAGAAACGAAAGGAGCCACATCGTTTGATGGAAATGAGATTATCAACTTATAGATGGCTGAATTCAAAGACACCATGAAACACTGTAAAACCAGATGAGTTACTTCAACTCATTTGAGGAAACCGATTGCCTTGAATCATTTAAGTTCATTAACTCAAAAATTTAAAGCATGAAAGAATTACTCATTATGAGTAAAAGTAATTTAGATATTTTGTGTTAAAGCAGCTTGGATGAATAAAGCCAAAAATGCTCTGATATGATAAAAAGGAAACATAATATGACGGGATGCGAACCTGTGCCGTTGACACCACCACGTGGCATGCATGGTCACCTGCTCTTCCATTGAGTCACCCAGGTGCTCACGAGTGCATTTTTTTAATCTACAAATGTACTTATACAAACATTATTTGTTAAAATTGTGAATTTTCTGTGAATCAATTTATTTTACAGTTACTGATTTAATTAATTATTCTACCTTTTTGTTGTGACCATCAAATCTTTACACTTTTGGGGAATTGTTAACAATTACCTGCATACATATTTGGTATGTGATTATTTAAAAACTGAAATAGAAACAACAACTGAAAGATGAAAGATGAAGTGGTGTTTACATTTTTTGTAATGATATGAGGTAAACTCCAAGAAAATGAGTCAGTGTAGTTAACTGGAAATATATTACCTATACTTAAAATGCTCAACAAATTTAAGTGTACTTAAAACAAAGGAGTTAGAACTTCAACAATTCATTTTTAATTCTATTTAATTTATGGGAATGAGTGGCTCTAACTTTTTCAGCAGATTAAGTTAAATGAACTTACCACTTTTATTAAGATATACTGTTAGGTTTTACAGTAAAAACAAAGGGAAAAAGTGATAAGTAATAGTCCATTTTACTGAAATTTCATTGCAGCAACTCAAAATGGTACTCAGTAGTTTGTATCACCCCCCACGTTCTAGCATGCATGCCTCACAACAGTGGGGCATGCTCCTAATGAAACGACAGATGGTGTCCTGGGGGATCTCCTCCAATACCTGGACCAGGGCATCACTGAGGTCCTGGACAATATGAGGTGCACTCTGGTGGCACCAGAGGTGTTCTGTTGAATTTAGGTCAAGCGAACATTGGGGGGGGCATTGTTGTGCACCAGGAGGAACTCAGCACCCACTGCACCAGTGTAGGGTCTGACAATGGGTCCAAGGAGTTCATCCCGATACCTAATGGCAGTCAGGGTCTGTGTGTCCCTCCATGTGTATGCCTCCCCAGACCATCACTGACCCACCACCAAACCAGTCATGTTGAACGATGTTACGGGCAGCATAATGTTTTTCATGGCCTTTCCAGATTCACATCTGTCACATGTGCTCAGGATGAGCCTGCTCTCATCTGTGAAAAGCACATGGCATCAGTGGTGGACCTGCTGATTCTGGTATTCTATGGAAAATGCCAATCAGACTCCACGGTGCCGGGCAGCGATTATAGGACCCACTAGAGGATGTCAGGCCCTCAGGTCTCCCTCATGACATTCACATCAGTGGCCTGCTGGAGGTCATTTTGTAGCTCTGGCAGTACTCACAAGAGTTCCTCCTTGCACAAAAGAACAGACACTTGTCCTTCTGATTGGGTTTAGGAAATTCCATGCCTCTGTCCAGATCTCCTAGAGTAATAACTGCCTGTCTTCTGGAAACTCCACACAGTAAACCTTTTGGCAATGGCACTTATTGATGTGCCATGCAGGAGGAGTGTCCAACTGGTACTGTGTGTGTGTGTGTGTATGTATATATATATATATATATATATATATATATATATATATATATATATATATATATATATATATATATATATATATATATATATATGCGTGTATGTGTGTGTGTGTATGCTGTGACCTCTTTATCCTAACTATGGTGGAAAATAGGCCTTTGTCTTTACTCAGTTTCACGTCTTTCTGTTAAAGTATTGCCTTTAAATTCTGTTTGCCTTTAATTCAGTTTTGTTTAGCACCACAGCTCTTGGAGATTGAATTGGAAACTTGCCCTAGGGACATTTATTTAGATGAAAAATACAGCTACAGTTGACCATTACAGGGCTCTCAATCCACAGCCAATCACACACAGATACTGCAATTTGCAAAGCTGCCAGAGGTTCTGGTCAGCAACATTACAGTGTATGACCAGATGTGATCTGACAAACTTTGGAGCCAAAAATCAGGTAGTTATGTAAAATGTGGTTTCTTTTTTGCTTGTGGACTAGAAAATTAGAGATTCTACTTTAAAATGCCCAAATGCTGACTCAGATTTGTAACAACAGAATAAAACACTGCCTACCTGCAATTCTGTAATCAGGGCCAAGTATAGATGAACTGCATACATACAGTACATACATACATACAAACAGTACATACTGCATACATATATACATACTGTATATTTATAAATAGGTGGTACATACTTCTATCTTACCAAATAAAATCAGCTTCTCTTACTCTTACAAAATGAGTGAAGTCTATACCAGTAACAGAGTTCTGGCTGTTACTCCAGATGAGCTTCACACAATTAAGTGATTTGCTTCAGAGGTGTGGAGTCAAAGACTGGAAATATATGCCTCCTAAAATATCCTGTTGAGGTCAGATGGTTCCACGTTTAAAGATGAAATCATTCTGCAATCATTAAAATCACTGTCACCCGGTTTTTTATGTGTGATGATGTGAATCCATAGTTACAATAGCAGGAGACAATAATTTTCACAATTCATAATATGAAGCATTTCCATTGTACACGCAGGTTATAAATAAAGTCCCTGTAAAAACCATACAGTTAAAAACCTTCTGCCTTCAAATACTGCAGTTTTCTAATATTTGTCTACTTCAGAGCCCTCCCTGCTGCTCATTTACCCCCATGCCCTCTTTCCAAGTTAGTCACAATGTAGCCACTTTAATACAGTGGTTCTCTTTTAAATGCAGTATTAGTGGCGGTTGGAGGAAATTATTTAGTTTGCAAGTGTACATAGAGTGTTGATGTCTGGGTTCAAGAAAAGAGACTGTTTTTTGAGCTTAATCACTCAAAGAGAAACTGAAAAAGATTCAAATTTAAATAGTCAGAACAGCCAGTGAGACCATGAGACTTTTACATGAGGGAAATAAAATAATACATTTAACTTATATAACACCTTTTACAGTGTATTTGATAATAAAACAAAAACACTGGAGAAATGAATAGAGGTACATTTGAGGTCACAGTCTCATGACTCATCAAACAGATAATTGAAGAAAGAAAGATTAAAATGTGGAAATATTTTTTTTTTTTAATATAAAAGCACATGAGATATAAAGAAAAAGTAAAAAAATTAAACAAACCTTGATTACGGTAAAGAAAGCTCTTGGTTACATCTCTGTGTTCTGCTCTTGTCTTTTCTACACTGTGCCCTCTGCTGCAAACTGTCCGCTTCTTTTGGTTTTTATTGTGGTGTGAGAAAAATTTTTTTTTTGTTTTTCCTTTCAGTGCATAGTAGCACTTTGCTTGTAAAGCTTCAACACTAAAAACTGTCTTCACTGTATTTCCCATTAGCTCATTCATATTAGCATATGATATTAGCATATTTAATCTCCACAGTTTAAGACAATGAGAGTGTCAGACAACACCATCTAAACCCTAAACCAATCAAAATTTTAATCCTGTGCCCTTCCCAATTAAGTTTCAGCGCTGATCCTTTCTCTTGTTTCCCCAAAGCTTATCCCTCGCTTCTAAATCTGACACCAAAGAATATTCCATTTGTGTTTTCCCAATCCATCATCTTATGTCATTATGTCAGAAAAATACCAATTAACTAAATATAATGTGCATTATAAACTAACTGCGACTATGTGATAGTCAGAGCTTGCGGTTGTTAATATTACATCCACCCAAAGTCAAAGAAATAGTTTATCATTTGACTTAAATTACAAATAAAGAGATTATTTAAATGTTTGATTAACCATCATTCTACGGACTGGGGCCATGCAGACCCCAGAAGTAATTTTTTTTTTTGTCATTTCTCACAGGTGTTTTTTTTTTTCTTTCTTTCCAGCTTTCTATGACTTTGTCAGTTAATTTGTCCCTAATGATATGACATAATTATTTTCTATTTCGTCTTTGATTATTGCTTTTAAAAATGAAAATTTTGCCATGGCTCCTAAATTAAAGTAACACATAGTACTCACGTGAGTAGGGGTACTCTGTCAGCCACTTTAAAGAAGAAAGACTCACATGCCATCGCTGCCTGAGGAACTTCCCAGACTGGAAGTTATCAGAACATTGAAGACACCGCTGGATCTACTGTACCTGAGAGAGCTGGGGCATGCCCTGGTCATGCCACACATGGAAAGGAAAGCTGATTTTGCTGTATTTCATGCCCCAATCTGAGCAACGACCCTCCTGGAAGTGGGGAAATTCAGTATTCAGTATATAATATTCAGTATATAATATTCAGTATTCAGTAGACTCAAGATCTCATCTCTGCTTTTTGCAGATGATGTGGTTCTGTTATTATTCACTGAGAGACAACCTCCAGCTTTCCACTGGGGTGATTTGCAGCTAAGTGTGAAGCAGGTGGGATAAGAATTGCCACCTCTAAATGGGGTAGCATGCCCACTCCAGGTCAAGGATGAGTTGCCGGTTCAAGTGGAAGAGTTTAAGTATCTTGTCTTGTTCATGAGTGAAGGGAAAGTTGGTTGACAGACGGATTGTTGCAGCATCTATAGTAATGTGGACACTGTGCCGGTCTGCTGTGGTGAAGAGAGAATTGACCCTAAAGCTGTCAGATTTAGAGGTTGATCTACATTCTGACCCTCACCTATGGTCACAAGCTCTGGGTAGTGAATGATAATGTGATAAAAGCAGAAATGAGCTTCTTCTGAAGCCCTTAGAGTGAGGAGTGCAGTCATTTGGGAGGGTCTTAGAGTAGAGCTGCTATACCTTCACATCCAGAGGAGCCAGTTAAGGTGGTACGAGCACCTGACCAGAATTGCTCCTGAGCTCCTCCTACGTGAGGTGTTTTAGGCATGTCCTTGGAGGCAGAGGCAAGAAGCTGAGGAGGTCCCAGGGCAGACCCAGGACATGCTGGAGAGATTAAACCTCTGGGTTGGCTGGTAGTGTTGTTATACTGGGGTCAAAATGATCTGGATTGGTTTCAAAATATACAGTAAATAAATCACAAATAATGTTTACTTGAAATGTCTGAGAACTAAATGATTCCAGAGTCAAACGATGGTAAATGCATTTTTAAAGGATAATGTGGAGTGTACTTGGGATAAAATCTGAAGTTGTATTAAAGAAAAGCACACATTTTCATTTTATAAAAGTTGCAAATTAATTTTAACTTTTCAAAAATAATAATAACAGTTTTTCTTTAGATAACATTAATGACATAACTCATTTAAGAAAAAAACAAGGTTTGCTATTATTATTTTGTTAATATGATTCCCTCTCACAATAAATTCTTAGGGTCTGTTCTTGAGGGTCCAGTCAGTGATTCACTTATGTGAAATATGTTGGTAAGATTAGAGTTAAGAGTAGTCACTATACCTAGAATGGCTGGTATTAAACAGTACTGTCATTTTATCAATAACTGTGGCTTAGGAACAGCTACAGCCAAGATTCAATTTTTGGGCTATATTTATGCAGTTTAGGATCTATGCTCACATAATAAAGCCACACATACTCAGTGTGTGGTTTTATTATGTGAGCAGAACATCTATACATGTGGCCTGTGGAGAGGAAGAGTTCAGAAACTTGTTCTGCATTGACACGGCTCTCTACTGCACTCCTCTTCCTGTCAGAACAAATGACTGCACCACCAGAGCAGTCTTGGCATGCTCCAAAATTATCAAATGAGCGCTAGCGGGGGGGAAGACTTTTGTTCCCAGTTTACCAAGAAAAGATTACTTTTTAAACTATGATTTGTTTTTTGGCATTTTGTGTCTAAAGCATCTCATTTTGTGCAACCAATCGGTAAATGAGTGTAATTAACGTCAGATAAGGTCAGGGAAGGTGGGAGGTTTGTGTTTGAATCTGTGGCACTTGTACAAGATCATTGCTGGATGATATCATGCGGCTGACAGCAGCGAATCGACCAGAATCAGGTTCGTACATTCACTTGAAATGTGTTCTGTAGTAAGAAGTGTTTTGTAATGGAAAAAAAAGCCCAAAAAACAAAACAAGACATCCATAGCTCATTGTGGGACAGAGAGGCTGACGGAGAGCTTTTTGTCGAAGGGTGATGCATTCACACCAGCACTCCCACATCCTGTCATATGGAATGGCATGAACAGTCAGATTTGTCATTAGATGTGGCAGCTATATTCACACTTGGTGGGTACTGCTGCAGTAATACTTGGTTTTACTGTGACAACATTATGGTATTTCAAGGCCAGTGCTCCCATTGAAATGTAATTCTGTATTAGATCCAAAAAAAAAAAAAAAACCTCCAGAATAGGCAGCAGCACAGACAGTGAAGAATGCAAATCCAGTCTTGCCTATCAAGACCATTAAGGTCTATGTGATTGTTTTTTAATGCATTAACTCAGTTTGCCCCCCCACCCCACCCCCACCCCCGTCCATTTACAGTATGCGAACAAAGGGACTTCTGGTCTTTAACCACCCCTCACCCCCACCCTTTCCCTGTCTGATCACTTCATCCTCCACCCAAACCCATGCTGACTCCTCTGCGCTCTTTCCCCCTCCCTGCCTCATGCTTATGTTCTTCCCTCCCCCTCTCTAGCGTGTCCCCTAGTTTTCTGGTAGCTGTGTCTCTTTGATAATCCAAGACTCTTTGAAGACTCCAATTCCACGCTGCTTGCCTTGGAGCTATTGCACCTACAAAAACAACTGTGTGTGTGGGTGTGTGTGTGTGTGTGTGTGTGTGTGTGTGTGTGTGTGTGTGTGTGTGTGTGTGTGTGTGTGTGTGTGTGTGTGTGTGTGTGTGTGTGTGTGTGAAGAGAGTCAGAAAGAGAGAGAGAGAGCAGTAGATGGGATGAGAATGGAGGACATAATGGAGGAATGGAAAATAAAAACAGTTCCATATGCATTTGCTTTGCAACTGCTTCTGTCTTTATGGTTTTATGCTTGCTGCATACACTGAGAGGTGCACTTCTTCATTGTCATATTTGTTGGTGCAGCTCATTTTTTCTGTGCCTTCAGAGGCAGCAGCTCATTGATTCCTGCATACACGCCCAAAATGCCAGAGCCAGGATGTACTCACAAACACTGTAACAAAATGAAAATTCTTGGTCCCAGCCTGGGAGAACGCTCCCAGGCTATCAATGATGCACATTCTGTAGCTAATGGTACACTTAGAATAACACATGTATGTACTATAGGCTTACTGTGAACCACTTTGTACACTGCTTCACAAAAATTAGAAGTTTGTCCTGTTAGATCGCAACAAAAAATGACTTTCTCTCCTTCTGTCAGATGCTGCTAAGATGTAATTAGAGAAAATTAGTTGGATTTACTTAAAATGCCACAGTGATCAAAATAAATCATTACTAAAACATTTCGCTTCTATCCACTTCCCCTCCACTTTGTATTACTGTCTTCTCCTCTTACCTTCCGCTAAGTGTGGCTGCTCTCTTTGACTCGTCTCCATTTCTTCATTGTTTCAGTCTCAGTCTTTAGTGCTTCTTTTTCCATCTTAGTCTCCAACCCGCCCTTTTTGTCTCTGTCATTCTGCCTCTCTTTGGCAGAGGAGCTTGCCATTGGGATTTAGAAGAAATTGAATTGAATTATGAAGGAATTTCTCTGCAGTACGATTGGCATCATTTCCTCCACACAATAGAACATCATTCTCATATCTCTCAGTGTGAGGGAATGAAAATAGGCCGTGCACCATTCTTTCTCTCATCCTTTTAAATTGAATTTTTCATATCACAGGGGCACTGAGACATCAGCCGTTTCCTTTAACATGGGCAGAAAACCCATTTCATAATATCAGAGAGACACATAACTGTGATTCAATAGGAAAAGTCTGGCTGCCAGCACCAGTACACACACGATATATGTCAACTCAGGATTGATAAACAGAGCCACATAGGTTTACTACAACTTGAAAAGTTGAGAGTATTCCAGTAGAGTATACTATTGCTGTTTGGCCTCATAGCTGGTTAAAAGTATTCCACAGTAAACTAAACAACATCTTCTTTTTTTTCTCTCCACCTGTCTTTTTGTGAAACACAGTCTATGTTCTTTATCTCCTGAAGTCTCCTATTTACTTTTATTACAAGAGCCTCTTTTTGTTCCCTAATTATCTTTCCAAAAGCTATATTTTCCACTTTCAAGTTGCACCCAAGATGCTATTATCCAGTAATGATTGTGTTTAGTTCATTATTATTGCCATTCATGTGTCTCGTTCAAAGTTATGAAACTTGGGCTCTTGTTGTGCTTTGCTCCTCCAAGTGAAATTCTGAATATTCAGCATGTTTCTCTGACCGCAGTGACTCAGCTAGAACAATACCACTGTGTAATAAAAAATTTAAATAAAAACATTTGGCATCAAACTAACTGTGACAAATACAGCGTTATCCATTGGACTTGAAGGGCAAGAAGAGATTTAACTTTTCTTTTTTTTTTTTTTTTAGCATTGTTACATTGTAGTAGTGAAATAGTGGCATATTTTGATTATTTTTTTCTGCATTTGGCATATCTATTTTTACTATTCTACACTGATTTAGCACAAATTGTTATTCATCACTGAGATCAAATGAAAAGTAGACTGATTTAAAGGGATTATTTTAGGATAAATTAATTGGAAAAGACAATAACTGATTATGAGCCAGATAGGTTTTAGCAAGCTACTAGTGTACACATGGAGATGCAGTCAGATGCAGAGTGGCATGGTTGGCATCATTTTAAATCACTTTTCAGATTCAGAGTTTGATGTGTCTTAGATTAAATGCTTACTCTAGAGGCAAGTCTTAGGTTAAATATTAAATGTACATTTGTTACAATTGATAAGAAATTATGGATGCCTTAAACCACCAGAGTCTCATCTACTATGGCAACCTGTCCAGAGTGTACCTTGCCTCTCACTCTATGGCAGCAGGGATAGGCTCCAGCCCTCCTGCAACCCTGAAAAGGATAAGTGGAAGGAGATGGACGGACGGACGGATGGATGGATGGACAGATGGATGGATGGATGCAAAGATGCATGGATGGATGGATGATAATAATCACATCACCCAGTATAGTTGGGGCAGCATGGTGGTTGTTGGGGGCTGTTGCCTTCTTGCTGTCCTGGGTTCAAATCCAGGCTGTGTGGAGCATGTTCTCTCCATCCTTGTGTGGGTTCTTTCTGATACTCCAGCTTCCTTCTGCAGTCCAAAATCAAGCATAGGTTTGTTAAATGGGGATTCTAAATTGGCCGTAGGTATGAATATGGCACTGAATGGTTGCCTGTCTCACTGTGTGAGCCCTGCAACAGATTAGCTAACTGTCCAAGATGTACCCTGCCTTTTGCCCGTTAATAGCTGGATTAGGCTCCACATGACCCTGAACTGGATAAGTGGAAGAAAATTGATGGATGAATCTGGTATTGTTGTATTTGTTAAATGTACTTTATGAGCATGTAAACAAGCCTCTACACTGTATATAGGGTTATGTGTTATGATCAAAATCTCATATCCAAATATAAGTTGTGCCATATTCTGATAACAATACATCATGATATAGTACATTTTCTATAAGTTCAGTGAATTATTAGAAATAGACCATGGAAATAGACCTTTCCATGTGGTTATTTCATATATATTTCTTTTTTTACTTTTGAAACTATATACTCAAAAATGAATGGTACACATTCATGTGTGATCATTTTCCTCCTTTTATTTAGAACTTCTGGGCAAATGTTTAATTTAGAATTTTAAAATGTTACTGTTTAAAAAAATTAAACAGTTTTCTAAAGCAGATAATTACATGCCCAACATAAATCATTGCTCTATAAAATAGCAAATGTTTAATGTTTAAATTCTAATGTTTGACTCTAGGGTTTGTTTTGAGCACCTGACTGTTCTTTTGTGCTTATTCCTAAACCGTCTCTGTACTCTTTCACACGGTTCTTGCACGTAGGGGGTAGTAGAGGTTTGTAGTGTTTGAGCCTGCTGTCATGACTGGCAAAAAAAAAAGTTTTCTGGTTGGTATCAGATTTTTGTAACCAAACTACATCCATGGTAGCCCCTCGTTTAGGTTCATCCTCAAGTTCCCTCGGCTGGTCCTTGTCCTGCTCCTGTTCTACCTCATCATCAATCACCATGCTGGTATTCATGTTTCCTCCTGCATCCATGTGGTGCTGTGTAAGACAGCAAACTGTCATCCAAAGGATGAAAATACATTGCTGTAAAGTATTTTGTGACACAATGAAATACACAATAGCGCATAGTATAAAATGAAGGATTTCATCATCCAGTATAGATAGTCATATAGTCATATTGCACAGCCCTAACTGTATAAGTTTTGAAGTACATACAATTCAGTCAACAGCTTGATCACCATATGTTCACTCGTAGATGAATTGAAACACAAATACAAACTTAGGAGCAGATGGGCATTCAAAAACTCAGTGTACCTCACCTGAGATTCTTCTGGGAGTTTGCTTAAAAAGTGTCTGAAAACACGGGAAAACTTTCCCATCTGCATAAGCACCAGCAGTTCCATCCCTGCGCACTGCGCTCGGGAACGCTTGGCTGAATGACAGGGCAACCGACAACGTGGTGTTGGGTAGCCCCAGGGCATTTACAATGAACTGAGACCTCCAGCGCAAGAGCACAGCAGTATTGGGGTCTGAGGTCCCACCAGGGAACCCACCAGGGAACAGTAGTGCAAATCAACATTAGAGATGCTCTAAAATGCTATCCTTTTTGATAAATCACAGCTGTGCACCACCAGAATGTCTTTCTATTCTTTCATTCAAGCTGCAAGAAAATTCATTATTTTTTTTTTTTTTTTTTTTTGTAATCTCAAAACCAATGGTTGAGACAAACAGTTCACACTATTCCAATATAACCATTGACGACAACCCATCTGCGTCAGTTGCTATGGAAACGACATAGGCGCAAGTACATTCACAAACTGGTGGTGCATTTTTTTCCAATGCAGACACAAAACAGCATGCCACACACTGGGTGAATAATGGAGATGTATTCTCTCACTCTTCACACTTTAGCAATATCTAGTCACAGTGCACAAGTCTTCTATCACACCAGAAAACATTAGTGACAGTCGCACCGAGCTAGCAGCTCTCTGGGTGTGACGTCACCGCTTATGTGTCAAATAGAAAGTGATGTAAAAGGATGGTTTGAAAGCCAGCTTTTAAATCAGATATCAACCCGCTTGGGAATTTGGTTTGAATCTGATTTGAAAAATGAAATATTTGTTCTCATATCTCAGTGTGCAAAAAAATTTAATATGGGCTGCCAGTTTCAGCATAACCTAAAATGCACTCTTCGGTTCAGACCAGCAGGCTTCCTTTCCCTTAACCTCACACTCAAGATTTAACTCACACAGATCATCACTTGCGATTATCTGCTCCAGACTATTTCACTCCTTATCAATTCAACCATAACCAGTTCTTGTTTCAGGCAAGTTATCTCCTAATGTTGTCTTATTCGGTTGATTTGTTATCTGATATGTTTTATCTAGATGAAAGTGCAGTCCTTGCAGTTCAACTTAATAGATTTATTCCCCACATGTTATATGGGTTGCTTCTACAAATCAATGAAAGGATGAGATGAAGAGAAGGTGTGGTGCTCATTACTTTCTTTTATAACATCAATAGATAGTTAATTTAAAATGACAGGCTCCGACTTGCATAAGAGCTTCATACACAAGCACATCAAAAGACTTTTCAAAATAGATTTTTGTTCTTTTATGTGACAGTTCTTTTGTATTTGGCATCTTTACATGTATGTTTTCAGAAAAATTCAGATGTTAAAAGTTAGCCTCATATCACATACATACGCTGTTGTTAAGCAGGCCACCCAGGTATATTACCTGCCCATTACATGATGCTATTTACAGTCATTTTACCTGTGGACCTCTATGTAGTACCAACCATGTGCAGAGATGAACAGTGGCTGCTATGTCTCCAAGACATTACATTCAGGTCACATATACACTGAAAAGGCTATTAATCTGTTATGTATTTATCACAAAGTTCTTTGTTACTAAGGTATTTGCAAAGGAGCGCTGTATAAATGTATAACTGAATCGTCTGTTTAAGAAAGCACACGCAAGAGTGCCTTCTTTCACGAGAGTGTGCCATGATCATGTCAGCAAAATGTAAAGAAATTAAGAAATAACATCTCTATCTAACTAGCAACTCCTCTTTCTAGTGATCAGTAATAAGTACGCACTTTCAGTTATAACCATGTTCAGCTTGAAATTATTCTGTGACAGTCTGACAAAGACTGGGGTGGGGGTGGGGGTGGGGGCTAAGTAGAGGAAGATTGCTGTTTTACTATGTAAAAATGCATCTTGCTCCTCTTGTAAAGACAGAATATCTTTCCATCTGCTTTGGGACTGCATTATTATAAACAAGGCCATTTTAGCCAAATCTAAATAGGGTTATGAATTCTAGATGTCATCATAAATGTCCCCTCCCTCATTCTCAGCCCTGTAGCTTCTTTCTCCTACAACAATGCACAAACAATCCCACTCTCCCGCCTCCAGTCTCCCCGAATCTAATCCTTCTGCTTGTCCCCTCTAGCCAAAGCGCCGTCCGTGTCTGCCTGACCAACTCCCCACTCCTGCTCAGCCGCCCCTTCCTTCCGTCTTGCCGCATCCCTGCAGCCCCCAAGGCCTGGCAAAGGATTTTTGTTCTGACTAAAAGGAGAATCTATTTCCCATCTCTGCAGTCTTTGCTGGTTATCATACTCAGGAAACATGCTGACTCTCTGGAGTGATGCCTTGAGGAGAAGTTTAAGCAAGAATCCATATTTGAACAACTAAACGCCCCCACACATTTAAACGTATGAGGAGCCTAAGAGATGACCAATCGTATTTTAAGAATGCACCACTGGACTATATAGTTTATTTAGTCCAGTCAGATGTGTAAAGAGCATGTTTCTAAAATACCATAGAAGTGACAGTAAAAATCTTTAGCGCCCAGGGTGATGGAGCGCCTTTAAGAATTTGTGTATGTTTGTACAGTATGGCCTATTTTCATGATTCATACTAATAATATTTTCAGAACTGAATTAGATCAGCTGATGCAAATGTAAAATTCTTCTTGAGTATAATAAACAGTGTATTCTTGCGCTGCATGATTCATTTCAAACATGGCTTGTGTGCACATTTTTAAGGTAAATTTTTTTTTTGTCAATCTACAATCAAAGAGCACATTAATAGAAAACACCCCCCCACACACACACACAGAGAGAGACACAACTCCCTCGTTCCTCATTTGTTTACACCATATCTGAAAAGAAAAGGGAAAAAAAAAAAACACGAGGCACCACAGAACTCAAATAATCATTATTTAGATAAAAGTCCAAGAGATGCATCAGTGCACTGAGAAAAAAAAATATGATGGGTTGGGAGGATGGAGAGATGAACAGTTTTCTGGAAACATTTTGGAGCCCACTAACACGCTGTTGATGGCACTTACCTAAGCTCTAAAAGCATTTCTCAGTATCTGGTGTGTACATACTAAAAGCTGATGGTTCAAATGATTTCTGGCATGGATTTGTTTGCCAGAAAAGTGGTTGAATGGTAGAAAGCGCAGTCCTGTGGTATTGATCGGGGCTGACTCGTGCAGCAGAGGCAGGCCTGTTCTGCTGTATCAGTGCTTTCCTGACTTTTACGAGAGGTGCTCGTTTGTGGGGGTGGGGGAAGATTGCATGTGCACTGCAAGGAGTCATCTTTCCGTTGGGGATCGGCGGGTAGGTAGCCATTAGTAAACTGATCTTTGGAAGAGGAAATTTAATGGTCTCCTAACTCTATTTACAAGCCATTCAATTTGATAAAGGGTGTGATCTCAAATGATTTATCATTTGTTGCTCTGCTCCTCTTCAAGCTATCAGTATTTTCATTCATTCATTTACTTTTACAATCTTTCATAAAATCTTATCAGCATAAAACACTGAAAGCAAATTTAATGAAATATTCTAATGCGGGCAAAATGATCCCTGTCACAAACTTTATTTCCAGTGCCCTTTTTTGTTAGCCTTATTCTGAGCTTCTTTGGATTCCTTTTTAGTGAAATTGTGGAAATATTGTCTAGCTTTCCACTCAGTTAAACATCAAATGCTGGGGAAAAGAGAAATATTAAAATATGGAGATAGAAAGTAGCTCACTGGGGCTACTGATTAGTGTACCAATCATTGCCATCAGAATTCATTTGGCAGTGGCAGATTTAGAGAATGAAACTTTTGTCTGACTAATAATGACAGTGACAGTAATAATAATGCTTATCGCAGTTACAGTTTCTGTGACACCCTGTAATGCTTGTTCAAAGTGTTTGCATTCATGTCAGTGGGAAATAAGTAAATGCAAACTTGGACTGTTCGCACTCTGGATCGATAATCAGCATTCAAGGATGCTTTGTTTAAAAGAAAAATAAAAGGCATTTGCAGGCACACTTCACCTCTTCACCATGCAGCCACCCAGACCTTTGCTGCAGTCACAAACTAATTTCAATCATCATTTATATAGACAGAATATTAAGTGCATGCCTAGATTCAGTATTGAATCATCTACTAATCTACTATAGAGTACTGTGATAGTTTTCTGTTGCTTATTATTGAAGTCCATCCTCACTCCTTTCATATAATTCTAACCTATACAATCTTCAGAATAATAATAGGCCAAAAAACTATTTAATATTTAAAGGTGTTTAATATTTAATACTGTTTTCTGACTTTTGATTAGTGAACTTTATACGGCCAGCAAAATTCAGGGAGCAATACCAAATGGGTGAGTTTTAAGCTGTGAAAGTAACTGTGCAACCACAGTGGGAAATATAGACCAAAAGGAAAAGAGTGGTGTGGGGGGGGAGAAAAAAAAAGTATCTTTACACTGAACAAATTCATTTGTTTTCTCTGTTTTTTAGCATCCCCATCGGCGAGTGACCTTTTCCACCACCAACCCTGTGCAGGACCTGCAGGATGCCTCTCAGCACAGCTACTATGACAGCGGCCTGGAGGAATCTGAGACTCCGAGCAGCAAGTCATCGTCTGGTCCTCGCATCGGACCCCTGACCCTGCCTGAGGACCACTATGAGAGAACTACTCCAGATGGCAGTATTGGAGAGACTGAACACCCAGAAAATGGTACATTGACAAGCCCCCTTTATTCTGGCATGTTCTTCATGAATATGTATTTAAATGTAGATGACTCTAACAGGCTTTAGTTGAGGCATAAATTATGTAGAAGATTTGTTTGCCCTCCCCGGCCATTTCAGCCTGAAAACGTTGAGGCACGCTTGACGTTGACTCGCTGTGGTTGTTGATGACCGTGTGGAAATGTTATTGGTTTTTGAGCAGATCTGTGCTTGTGTGGGTGTGTGTGTGGGGTACCGAGACTGGAGTAAGCAGTGTCTCCATCCCCCTCATCAGCAGGTCCTCTGTCAGGCATCCTTAATGACCCTCTCTCACAAGTGTGCTAATTAAAAAGCCCAACTAATGAAGCATTTGCCCTCTAAATAAATCTGAACCATGACATCTGTGCAGACTACACTATGTTTACTCATAGCAGTTCCTTGCCCCTAGTTGGACACAAGTTACACAGCAGCTAAGGTGTGCAGGTGGCATAATTTCTAGGTTTAATAATCAATCCACCAGCTGAACACTGATGGTCTCAGCATAGGTCCATCTAAAAAAAAAAAAAAGGCCAAGTCTATGAACTGTGCTGCATTATAATAACAATTTTGCTGCCTTAAGCTGCCAAACATAATCCATTACCTGTCTATGATAAGTGATACGTATGGTGCATTTCCAATTAATGTAGTATTTTGTATTGCACTGCTCTCTGGTCTATGCACTTGTAAATTGTGATATTTCACTTTTCACCTCAAACATCTCACCCTTCTGCTTATATTTGTAGATTATAAGTTTTCTTCTTTTTTTTTTAAATTTTATTTCAAAAGCATGGCAGGGCTGCACTTTGATAGCATATGAATTTTAAAGGTAAAACTTTAACTGCCCCATAAATGGCAAATGCATCATTGAGGACTTGATGAATTGCTGATCAACACTGACAGTTAAGGCGTCGCACTGTGAGTGAAACAGACCCGGATGCATCTTTTGTCAGTGCAAGTATACATCATGGGTGGAAAAAGATTAAGTGAAGAGAGAGAAAAAAAAAAAAAAAAGACTATTTCAGTCTCAAGCACTCCCAAGTTACAAAACATTGCAGGATCAAAGGCTAAAATGTGTCACTGTCACCTGAAAACAGCAGATGACAAAGTTCCATTTTTAGTAAAGCATCTTGCATTGTGATGCATCGGCTCAGTTTGTGTTGGGTCACATTAGTTAGTTTATTCATCTCTGTTGCAAATGTTTGTGTCAATTAGTGACACCAGAATTGTAGACTGGAGTGGTGGCGGTGGGTGTGCACAAGTGGATAAGTGTGGCAAATATTGCACTTCCATCTGCCACTATAGAGGTCTGAGTTTAGTAGACGCCTTATTTCATAGACAGATTAAGTCAGTTCAAATGCAGCCTAGTCAGGAGCAGTTAACTAGTGTATTTCTATCTTGTCTGTGTAACTGTGTTATGGAATATGTGTGTTTTCTTCTTTATATTGTTGTGGCTCTTCATTGCATTTTTACCATCTGCAGAACACATGTCTTTGTGAGAAAGGGCTGTCTTTGTTCTCAGCAGCAAGGGAGCAAGATTCCAAGTGGAGATGGAGCAGTTAAAGAATCAAAAGGTGGCACAAGATGGGGAAGATGTTAGATTGTGACAGGGTGTAGGGACTGAGAGTCTCTGACAAGATGGCAAAGCCCACAGGATAAACACATAGGACAGGGAGATGCAAAGATGAACCGCTAACCAAGGAAAGACCTAATTAAAATGTGATTCCCACTCCAGGGAGATAACAGGGAGCCTACATAAAATGAAAGATTAGACAGAAAAATCAAATGAGACAGAGGAATTCCTCCCAAGCTTCACCTGAATGGTGACATGAAGTCTTTTTTAAGCATTTGAGTGACAGAGTGACAGGTTGTACTGGTGCAGAGCTTTAGTCATTGCAGTAAAGATGACTGACAGGCAAAAAATGGGGAGGTGAGCACGATGTGTCATTCCATTTAAGTTGGATAAAACGCAATATATGAACCCCAGACTGTCAGCCTTTGCATCACTAGGCTTGGGAAATATCGACATGGATGTGTGTTTTGTTATACAAGTTGAACTTTGACACTGGCACATCTACATTTTCAGAGACTGTGTAGTTCAAAATCCACTTTAGTTTTGGGATTCAGTGAAATTCTGATTCTCATCGGGCTTTTCTTTCTTGTATTAAGCCGTTATTACAACATTTTTATCACTTATACAAATGCACATAGGGAAAATTATTATTGTGCTTATTGCTATTAATGTTAATACTACTATCAAGGTGGTAAACAATTTATTAGTTAAATATATTAGCATTTTATTTTATCTATAATTAGTGTGCTTTTTATTGATTGATTGATTAAACGCTTGCCAGTTAACAAGACATGTTGATTTTAAGCAGATTCTTTTTAATCCCCAAATCACTAAAGCATAATTTAATATGGTGCTGACACATGTATCATCATGTTGTAAATAAGTGAAATACCCAAGATCTTCACACCTTTCTATCCTATTGACACCCGACTCTAATGATTTCCAAGCTAAACCTCCAAGCACTTTAATCTGCACGTATATTCCCATGTTGCAGTCTAAAAGTCAATTTTTTGTTTCCTTAAATACATTTTTCTTCCTTAAGTATATAATTTAACTTAAACAGATTTAACACATTCCCTAAATCAGCCTCAGACAGTAGTGAGATATCATCTGCATATAGCAAAATGGCAAGAGTTAAATTGTCAACATAACAGCACAGTGATGCAGTGCTTTATAAGAAGAAAAATTTTTAATGCTCCCCAACATTATTAAGCAGGTAAGTCTCAGTACATGCAATCCAAAGCCCTTTGAAAGTTGAACAAAATGTTTTTGTTTTGTTTTTTCAGTCTGTTAAGAGTCTAGCAGACTAAAGTAATATGACCTTGGTTTAGTGGACTGGGTAGCTCAAAGGAAAAGTGTGTGTGTAGTGTGTAGCAGCTTCACTCAAGTGGGCATAAACATATTCTGTTATGATTCTTGGCTTTGGTATTAAGAGTTTATTCAAACTACAGTAATAAAAATTTCTGCTGTATGACATCTATGCTGCCTGATCTGCAGAAATTAATTTTTGGGGTTTCTTTTCTTTTTTTTTTTTTTTTTCCCTTCGCCCGAGCAGCTGCTCCCTCCTCCCACTTTTTCTAATTCTTGTCTTCCGGCTGTTTTAGAGTGCACTCCATTTCAGTTTCCCCATGTGTATTTTCCACTCTTATGTTCACGGTGTATCATGCACATTGCTCAACTGTTAATCTAATCAGAAATGTTTGTCCGTTGGATGCATGTGCTCATGCTGGGGTATGGGTGGGTGTGCGTATTGCACCTGAATACAGTACATGCATGTATTTGTTTGCAGTGGAGGGTGTTGCATCACACTCTAAATCTCTAAATCATTTTGATTACAGTGCTATTTTACTTTAATAGACTCTCATCATAATCACTGAGCTCTGTAATTCCATTTAAATTGATTGCTTCAGACAGCATGAAAACTGCTTATCTTGTATGTCTGGTTGCTGTCAAGATGCATGATTTGTCATCCACAGTGGAATCACAGAGAGACCGACGACTGGTCTCTGTCTGTCCCATCTGTCCATCCGCTGTATATCAGACACCGCTGCTTAGACTTTGATTAGTGGCAATGTCAGAGTGATTTACAGTATTAATTACTGATTGGCTCAAAAAGAAAATGCATCATTTTCAGGATTTGATAAACAAACAGACATCAATATCAAAAAACTGTGAATCACACAAGATGGCATCAGGCAACTTCAATCATCTTTAATCCTGAGTTCACTCGATTTAATTTAAATTTTTTCTAATCAGTTGTTTTCAATCACTCATATTTTATAAGGAAAAAAATAACAAAGGCTGTTTTTGTACATTAGCTCAACCAAATGAATGTATTCTGAGCCTCAGCTTTCAACTGGAGTCGCATAATACAAAACATAAATAACCTCCAACTGTCCCAAACCCCCCTTATAATAAATCCCAGGACCCACTACCCCCCCCCCCCCCCCCCTCTTAGGACACCGGTTTGACCAGCAGTCTCGTCATGTTCAGTCCAGCCTAGACAATAATCACTCTTCCAGGGATCAGTGGTTAGGGATCTTGGCTGTGATACAAGGGCTAGCGCTGACATAGGTGGATTGAAGACAGGTACTAGCATGCACACACATATACACACAAACCCAACTGACCACAGATGGAGAAATTTTGATGTGGCCACTTGCCCAGCATGAGGTCTCCCCGTGTCTTCCTCTGTGCGGACTCTCTGCCGTATGGGCTATTGAGAAGGTTGCGCTAAAATGGGAAAAAATGGCATTTGCATGATAATAAGGTTCTAGCTGACTGATTTTCCCTGCCTTAGATCTCACAGATAATGCATAAAGCGTCATATATTTGTTCCTTTTGAACTCCTGTCATGGGGCTTTCCTTTCCTGCCATATCACTATCACATAGAGCACCACTGTAAGGTTCCTGTCATTTACTCATTTTTTTTTTTTTCTGAGTACAAAGCATGAGGAAATTATTTAACAAATAAAGACGCAAAGAAAGACTGACTGAAAGATGGAATAATTGGGCCTGTTTGTCCTACGAGTGCCTGCTTGGGCTCCTGCCTGGGTGCCAGTATAGCATGCTGATGCAAGGGTGTGGGTTTCTTCCAACAGATGTCATTGTGCCTTGTCAGTGTCTCTGCCTGTTTATACTATTGAGTGGACTAGACTATGCCAGCCCACAACAGCACTGTGGCCTATGCCAGCCACTGTTGGAACTGCCACCACCCACAGAAGGGACAGGTCATGGGACTGGCAGTTTTGTGGAGGCTTCTGCAGAAAAAAAAGGCCTTACAAGTGGTCCCCTGAGGCATGTTGTCATGAGTAATACACTTATAATCCAGAGCTCATTCTAGCACACGCATTACACTCTGCTCACATCAGCTGCTGCTGTTTGTTACCCCCCGATTGTTTGTAGTTTTATTTCAGAGCAAATAGGTCACTGGAAGAGCCTAACTGGAGCAGAATTAAACTCAATAACCTGGATATGGCTTTGACACCATGGACAATGGTAAACTATAGGCCTTTTACAAATGACTTCATGGAACAATACAGCTGGATCCAAAATGGCACTGATGATGTGTCAACACAGTCACAGTTTTTAATGTGTCTAGATTTTCCTTTGCCCAATTTGAAAATGAAAATGTGCTTTCGCTTGTGTGATCACTAACAATGAGACCCACGCTCTCATCCCAAACTTTGGCCACACATATTACACTATTTGTCAAATGACTGCAGACCTTTGAAAGGGGCTTTGTGACAGAAGGGACATGTTATTACATCTCAGACCATTAACTGTAGCAAAGTACAGAGTTGGCTTATTGTCTCTTAGAGTGAACTGACTTATTGTGTGCCAGAGATTGCAGCCACATGTGAAATAGATGGAACCCGAACAGAAGTCCCATTATCCCAATAAATCAAGCCCTTGCATTTGATTTCAGACTACCTTCTTTTACACATAAAAGTGGTTTCTCTGCAGTTTCATCACTGTGTCCAGCTGACTGGAAGGCTGTGGTAACATCACTTATAATAACATGTTTTTTTTGGAACCTGGAATTTATTTGGGCTTTAGTTCTTACAGTTTTAATACTTGTCTCTGTTTTTATTTTATTTGTAAAATGATTGGAGATTGTTGAATTGCTAATAAAAAAAATGCAACATGTTTTGTAAATAATTTTTTTAAAAAAAGGGAGGATAGCAAAAGATTTGAGAATTAGTGTGAGGGGGGGTTTTTTGGGAGTATTTCATAGGGACAGATCCCTAGTCCTCCTCAGTATGATTTACACAAGCCACTCAACTCTTATCCACATGTATATAACATGGCTGAAAACCCAGATGAGTGTTCAGAATTATGTGCTGAAAGGAAAGTACATGCATATAAGCACACATTAGGTTCCATAAATAGTGCTTTTTACACCATGCCGCCACTGAAATTGTCCGGTTTTAGCACTAAGCTTGTAAAATGAATGAGTGAGCCAGTATGTCTAAGCCACTATCCCTAAGCTTTAGATGTGCTCATGTATTACTCTAACAAAAGTGGATAGCTCTCTGTACTTAGGCAAAAATTGGATAGCACGCTGCCTACTCTTGCCATGCCAGTGAGTCTGGGCAGCAGTGTGCTGAAGCAGCAGGTTCGGAGGTGGTGATGTGTGTGTAAATTTGTGCTTAAAACTACAAGTTTATAAAGACACATAAAGAAAGTTTACTTAATTAGCTTGGTGTCTATAAGAGATCCTCTTTTTAGCTGAGCGTCCACTGGCAGGTCCAGAGGACCTTGAGTTTAAACTTTAGGGATAGCTACGGAGGCAAAAATAGAAAGTGGTGGTAGAACTCTGTTGCTCTCACTGGGTCTTACCCACTCTCACCCCAGATGTGATTCATAAAGCAGGTAGAGTGCTGTGCACTGGGGGAGGAGATGCTGGCTAGGGGCCAGTTCCACTTCAACCTCAGTTGGTTGGGCAGCTCAGGCCGGCATCAGAGTAAGCCCGGGGGTCATCTTTCCATCATAGTATGATGGGGACCGAGAGCCGCTGAACCTCCCTCTAACTAGTGTTCTGCCCTTCAATGATGGATGGCACTTGAGGGACTTGAATTGTACTGTATGGGTCTGACATGCATTTCCTTATTTCCAGTGAGTCTCACAGGGACAGAGCCACTCTCGCTTTAAGGCTTTCTCACAGATATCGCAGAATTCACTACAGTTCAGGGACCATACAAACTCAATGAGGCCTGCATCCAGTGAAACTGAAACTGTCCTCTGAACACAAAATGAAAAGGAACAGTACATTTCTCTCTCTCTCTCTCTCTTTTCTCTCTCTGGTGAAAGAATCAATTCTTAATTTGCAGTTTTGTGTTAACATGGTATATCAGGCGGTCAATAGTATACATGCCTTAAGCTAAATAAAATGATCTGAATTAGTCTTGCTTATCTTCATGGCCAAATATGTTACAGTTATGCATTTAAGGTAACATAACTGACATTTTGCTGCCATATTGAACTAAATCATCAGAATATTTGCAGGGGTCTGGCACAGGTTTGGATCAGTGATGCATCTCAGTGATTATTTAATCAATTCTTGAAATCTTTGCCTTTCAAAACTCAGTTTAAAGCTACATTACGTAGCTAGCTTTCCTTAAATAGTCTTTGTTTCAAGGTAAAGGTATAGTAATTTTGAGAGAATATTGCATGATTACGCAGCTTGGTCTCACCATGCATTTTAGAGCGTGTATCGACTCCACTGTTTAGTTGTGACTGATATTTGCTCGTTGCCAACTTCAGAGCTGTAACCAAGACGTGTACTGCAGGTCTTCATGCAAGCTCTTTTTACTTTTAGAAATTATATCTTTTTTTTTTTTTTTTGTTAAATTTCCCTTTGGGTAACTTCCCCTTGGATGGTCATGCCATGTGCAAGGCCCCAAAACTTGTCACTCATCTTGATGAGCTGTCTACTGAAACAGTATCTAGCCTGGAGATGAGGTAGCCATCAAACATACAGCCGCCACAGGCCCTGAGAAAACAGATGGCCAGAGAAGACACTTTAATGAAAGAAAAACCTTCAGATATTTACTCTTGTTGTGCCTTTGGTATTTTTTCCCTTCACATATTGATTTCCCACTTTGTTATTTTTATTACCATGGCACTTGATTGCCCTAATCCAGCGTACCACTAACCATGATTACATGGTAGTTAAAATATAACACTAAAAGTCAGCATGTTTTAGCCAAACAGAGGCTGTATGCCACGCACACCCAGGGTCACAGACAGACCCAGACGACTGCTGTGTACATGACCCAATTTGCCCATCAGTGCATTAAATTTTCATTTTATTACCTACTAATGAACTGTATGCCCTGGCCATTTATGACATTTTTAAGCTGCTAAAACATTTATACCACTTCTTTAAAGTGCCTTTAATATATAAGATGGTACTTAAGTGAAGGTTTAATTCAAATAACCAAAATACATGCCAGACAAGTACTCCTGTTTTTTAAATGTGCAAATATTAGGTTAATTTTGTTAGTGTGTTGGATGATTTTTTTTCAGTAATGTGAAAAAATAAAAAATAAAAAACATCAAAGTTGACCATTCCTCACCAAAGCAAAGCTTTTGAAAAGTCAATCAAACAGTGGCAGCTGAATGTAACAGATCAGTATGGAACAACAGGAGAGGGAGAAATCAAGCTGGTCTTAAAAGCTTGATGACCCCCTGCTGCCTTCTGTGTTTTGCGCTTCCCTTTAAGTCCATATTTAAAGACTGAAATTTCCATTTTCCCTTAATAATTATATATTCAATCATGTTTTTGAGTCCATGTGATATTTTTTTCCCCCTCTTTCCCTAATCAAAGCCTTGTTGGAAAAAACTATCGTCTGGCGATGAGGATAGATGGGTGGAGAAGCACTGGGAGGTTGCCGCTGTTCTGTTCCGGTAGCATTTCTGCTACACAAAAGGCAATTTTCATATTCCACCAAGTTACAAATTTGAATTGTCCTGCTCCAAACACATAGCTGTATTGTTCAGAGCATTGCGGTAACAGAGCTTTCCATCTGACTGCGTTAGTATGCTGACTTTCCAGAGAATTGTCAGTCATGCAGCAACTCTCTATCTACAGTAAATAGTCAAATAAAGCTTTGCCTCTCCTGGGTCATTATTTATCAGCCACATGGGCAGTTTACGCAATTCTAAAGATTGGATTTTGTGAGATTATGCCAATGTTTGTCCATACAGGTGGTGAAAATTATGTACCTCCTGTGAATGTATTATTTAAATCTTTGCGTATTAGCTTTAATCAGTTATCTATTTATATCACTGCCGATACACGCATTTGGCCTTCAATACATGGAGATGACATGAGACTCTGATATACATCTAAGCCTGGCCATTAGAGGATACGATGTAGCATCAGATGTTAAAAGTCATCATAAAGCATGCCCATAGGCAAGTTTCTGGAACCCACTAAAAATATGTCACTGCAGAGGAGATGCACTCTCTGAAAGTCTGTTTATCATTCCTATTTTTCATTCAAACCCCTGTGCAGGTATAGGCTAATTAGCAGCTAATGTTAGCTCTCCCATGTTAACCATGTCTCACATCGCAGACTGCGGAGATCAAAGGCAGAATTAGTGAAGAGATAACATCTCGATCAAAAGGTGAGGAAGAACAACAATTGGATTATGGAATACATCCGTGTTGCATGTCAATAAGATAAATGAGTGGAAGATAGTGAGCATGAAAGTTCTGCATAGGAATATACTCCAGGGGAAAATCCTGAGAAGAAAATAATTCCTCTTTGATAATTAGACATGGACATCACATGTAAGGAAGACTTTGATTTTCTTATTGATGGAAAAAATATAAAGTTTCCAATGCACCCACATTTTTTTGGTGTCTTTTGAAAACCAGACCATTAATATTTATTAAGTATATTGTGCTTTTTGGAACTTGAATTCAACAAACATTAGCAGGCTGGGGACTGAATGTTTAGATTTTCTTTTCAGCTTTTACAAGATGAAACATCTTCTACCTGCTAGTATGAGGCCATGGAGTGCTGCCATTCTGAAAGGGGCCATAGAAAGGGCCTAAAGCAGGGAAGGAAAGCTTCAAAGCCAGGGACCAAGAAAGAGACATTCAGACAAGAGGAAGAAAGAACGTTTGGGTATGAGACAGGAATAGACAAGTGACTCTTCAAGTAAATGTCACACAGTAATCAGAGAATGGCCTGGGTGATGAAACGCTCTGTTTAATTATCATGACAATATTTCCCAACCGTAAACTTCACAAAAAAAAAAAGGTATTTTTGGTGTTCAGATTTCTCTGCTTCATCTTCTCTTCCAACCTCAGCACTGTCACCAATCATTAAACCATATTTTCTTGTTTTTGTGGGGGGTTTTTTGTTTTTGTTTTTTTAATTAATCTGCTCCAGTAACAGACTTCAGACAGACACGTAGGAGCGGAAAGGATAGCAGCTGATCAGGTTATTAAGTTGAAATGTAGTTTTTACACGCTGATGATAATCACAATGTTATATAGTTGTACGGGGTGGGGGGAACATATTGAGCATTCAGTCACAAGCCCACACCACAGGGATTTTGTCTGCATCTCTAGCAGTATCTCTAATTAAATCATAAAGTGAATTTGAGGCTTCCTGTTTCAGGGGTAAGAGAAACACAGACTGGAAGAAGCAGAGTGGGCCTAAATATAATTATACAAGTATAAATATATTATAAGGCTGCAAAAAGCACTGCCAAAAAAACCTATGAAGCTAAAATGTTTATGCAATCAATTTAATTCTTATTTAAATTCACGTTCTTGTGCCGTAAATTGACATTGACAAATAATTCACGATGTCCCTTTATATTATATTTACTGTGTTTACTGTTGTATTTAACACATTAAAAAAAAGAAGTTGTAAAAGTTGATATTTTAATTCCAATCAGTGTCTCCCTGCTTAGCATTACATCCTTCATCAAGTGCGGCACAGCCCACAGTAAAGATTTAAATGAGCAGCATTAATAAAATACCTATACTGGCCTGAAGAACATATGCAAATTTCTAGATTTACAGTAGATCACTGATGTCTAACTAATGCAAATCAAACTCAATGTGAACACTGAACTCTGTCCCTGAAGCTCTCGCTGAATGAATGAGAGTGAATACAGCATATAGCGTAATACTGTTTATAAATTCCAAGCTGACTGCTTTAATAAAAGAGATACAGGTAGATTTTTATTAGTATAAAACATCCCGAGTAAAGAGTAAATACATAATGTGCTGCAAATGGCTTAATGTCTTAATGCAAATTAATCAGGAGATTATCTGGAGGCCTGCTTTGTATTTTGGGGTGTTTCCATTCCGTATATTGTTACATCACCTCACTTCATATGTACCAGGGCACTCTGACATGGGAACTTATGGTAACTATCTAACTACCAGTGAAGCAGCTTACGAGATAAGTGATGTACAACCGGCAGCTGCAGGGCAATCAGTTTACTTAGAAAATAGTATAAATGGTGTCACCGTGACTAGAAGAACTCATGTTCCAGGTTTGATGTGTTGGCCTGCAATTTCCTAAATTTTGATTGGCTCAACCTGTCCCTTAATACTTTCATTTTATTGTTCTGAGGGGTTTTGTGTAATGACATAATCCTTAAAAAGAGAAAACTAAGCATTGTAGGCTGCTTGTTGGCTTCATATAAGATTTACAAGTACGTCTACTCACCCTTTGAGAAAAAAAAAAAAAATCTGTAGTGACTCCTAGACCAGTGCCCATCAGTCATCAGCAGACAGAGTGGAAAAAAGAAAGATGTAAGCAGCAAAACGGTGGCAAAATGTAGGGTATATATTGTTATAGTGACCTATTGTCAGTGTGTTGGCTGTTTACTATAAAGTAAACATGCATTTCTGAATGAATAACTTGTATAAATAATGTGCACAGTGTTACAGTATGAAGCACAATAATTTAAACAAAGAGGCCTTTTATTGTTGGTGCCTCCCTACCTGTCATAATTGATAAACAAGTTGTTGTGAAACATTAGCTAACCTAGGGCTAAATAAAAAGTATATCACAGGGATAACGCAGAGACACAAACCTGGCAGTTTACGAAGACCCACTTTCTGCAACCTCTTTGTAGAGACTGTGGACACACTGATTAAGTAACAGTGCACACTAAATCTACAAATCGTGTTTATTTATTTAAAATCAATTTGACTATAACTGCAAATTATATTTTGAGCTTAGGCAAATTTTCCACTGTCCTCACTTTGGTGACCTTCTTGCTGGTTAGAGGAATGCAATAGTTTAAGTTTAGTGAAGCCAGATAAGTTGAACTTACTTCTTAGCGCAGGCCCCAGATGTTCCAGATCAATACTTGGCTGTCAAGGTTCAGGCTCCAATTTCCAGTTTGTAATTGGCCAGCAAGCCAAACATACAGCTGTCAGCAGAAGCATGAAGCTGTCCTTTACACACATATTTCAAACACATATTTGTGCACTAACAGAAGAAACAATTATATCACTCACAAGACAAAGTGCATCACTATATCGTACCCTTTACCCCCAGCCTTTCACCGCTGTTTTGATTCTATTTTATCTAAAGACGCCGTGCGTATGTGTCACAGTTTGACAAAGCCTTAGTATTGGTTGACATATCACACCGCATATCAACTTCTCAATTGGAGGAGCTGGTGCATAGCGTGATCTGTCAGCAGGTGCTAAGGCTTTGTCAGATGCAGTGGCACAAAAGGCAGTTTTCAAATAAAGGAACTCTAAGACAAAATGGTGGATGGCGAGAGAACTGACAGGAGGTGTACCATCACCCAATGAACCATCTACAGCGTATCTTCCTGACGTGCCGCTGGCCGACATGTCCACTCATCAGCCTCTGTCAGCAAGAGGCTGGCCTGCTCGGGAAGCTGAGAATTCAGATCTTACTGAGTCTTTGAAGGAGGTTTTGACACACGTTTTAAAACTCAATACGCATTCTTATCCTGCTATCGCTTTCTGTAGATCAGTTTGAGAAGTGATTAACCTCGTCAACCATTAAGAGATCAGACAGACAAAATTTTCTTTGTGGTTTTCATTAAAAGGAAAAAAAAAAAAAAAAAACTTACATCGGGCTTGAAAGTAGAGCTTGTTTAAGAAGGCAAGTATATAGTCCATAAATACTATTCTTTAAGAAATGTACATCCTCTTTAGAGTACCACCACCGTATTATAACAACAGGCTTTACCGGGCTTTATCTCACACATCACCTTCTGTGTAGCTGAGGTGACAAAGCTTACAAGCCTACACATTCTAGTTATGCTTGTGAGATGTGAAAGTGTGTGTCTGAGGTTACAAACTCTGTTATTGTTCTTTTGGATTCCAATACAATGAGCAAGGAAAATGTGCATGTCAACACTATGTTTGTGCACTTGTAGCAAGTTTCAGCCCTTTAAAAATGTACTCTGGAGAGAAAAATGTTTTTGGTAGCTTCTGCTTACTGTGCTTCCTGAGTGCACTTGAATAACAAGGCTTGACATGTCATAGCTAAAGAAATACAAAATCCTGTTTTGTTTTTTTTTTGTTTTTTGTTTTTCTTCACAGAGGAAGACAGCCACACTATATATTCACACTCAGTTATTATAGCGATAGCCACCTCACATGCCAGCGTCTGCTCAGATCTGGGACATTTCTTCTTTTTCCTTCTGTTTGTTGGAACTTCTGTAGTCATTTACCTCATAAACTGTTCACAGGTACCACAAATATACCATTAATATCTCTCACACACTCCCAAAAGATGGTAGCTGTTTTTTTTTTTTTTCCTGTTATCCCTTCACGAGCTGTAGGTCTCTCATATTTGTTCACCATCGATCATAGCGGTCTGGTGCGTACGCTGGAAAGCAGCCGGTGGGGAGAGGCAGCATTTGCAATCAAACAGAGAGGAGCAGTGTGAAATCTCAGGAAGAGGCAGCTTCCCCCATACCCGTGGGCAGGGGATCAGACGATGAGGAAGCCTGCCTCAGACACTCAACACCTCCCACTGGCACCCTGATGCAAGCAGCATGCAAACCCACCCATCACATGTATCTGTCAGCCAGGGGGTTAAGCTCTGTGTGTACCCCCACTCTGTAACTGCACTGTGGAGTGCATGTTGTGTTACTGCAGTCGAGGTGCTTTTAGAAGCTTGGCTAAGGTTCACTGCAAGTTGCTGATGTGGTTCTGAAGGTGGGAGAAGGTAGAAATTACTGTTTTTCTTTTCCATGATATAGCTTTGAGCAAGCAGATGGGACTGACCCACTATAAAAGGAGAAAGCTACAAGTGCAATCTATCTGTGAGTCTAGAGGAAAAGGATTCTGCTGTGCAGAAAGGAAGCAATGTCATTGAGTCACTGCTCTTCAAAACCAAATCGCGAGCTCTCTAAATCCAGTCAGCCTGTTTCAGCCACTGGCATAATAGTGCTGTGGTGTGCTCATCTCTTCTCCATTGTCCACCTTGGCTCGCCATCCATGACATACACGACTATAAACTCTAAAGGGTTTGTTCCAGACTGTGAGCAGATTTATTTCAGGTATAGGTACAGCAGAAAACAGGGTTGAGTGGGTGAGAAAATACCTATTTTCCCACTGTGCCTTTGGCTGCTCCTTCAACCTGTGGTTGACCCATTTGCCTCATTGTGTCCACCAAATATTCAAACAATCATCATTTCAGCCAAGTGTGGGAGTCTGTTTTGATGCACAGAGTGGACAGTTTTCATGCCACACTGTAAGCGAACTGTAGTACAGCTACAGATGGCTAATGGCCACAGCAAAAGGCGGACACAAAAGTCTAATTACCAATATTGATTTTTTTTTTTTTTTGTGAAAACAGATCTGAGTGTGACAGAAAGGTCAGTAGAAGCAAATGTAAAAATTTGTGCTTTTACAAATGAGACACCCCATCATAACATTCTGTCATCACTGCACAATAACTAATCCATTATTATTGCCACGTTAAAAACTGTTTTGAGCCGACACGGGTGGCTGCAAGTGACACGCGCTGCGGAGTGCTAATGACAGCATGTAGCAACGCAGCAAGTTGAAGTTGAAAATACCCCTGCCATTTCTGAAATTGTGTATTAAGAACAGCTTGTATGTTAAAGCTAGATTATAAATAAAACCATATGAAATTTAGATAAAGCACTAACAGTCAAGGTAATGGCCTACTAAAATATCTGGCATTAGAGTATCTGCTGTATGTTCTCACTTAATGACGTGTGATATGTACTTTGGCACCGTCGGAGGAAAATGGCAGACTTTGGCAAGCTAGTCGTGTATTTAGCTGTCACTGCTGATTTTCTGGCCCTTGATGATGATGAGCGTGGTTCTGAATGTGCGCTAATTCCTGTCAGTGGTGCACGGCATCATTTCACATTACATGTTTACTTTTAGTTGGCATTTCATTAAATAAGTCCACATTATATTTTCTAAATAAAAAATCAAAAATAAAATGCAGTCAACCTGAAGTCAATTACCAACCTGACAGTGAGTGAAGATGTCGCAGTGTTCACTGTTCCCTTATACGGCTTTTATCTCCCTTTTTCTTTTTTTTTTTTTTTGTATGAGTGAATCAGTTCAAAGAGAAATCATAAATTAAATACGCAAATAGGACTTTTGTGAATTTCAGGAGCTAACTGTGAGTTTGCTGTCCTACATGCATACACATAATGGCAATGTCTAATTTATAAGAAACATGCCCAGTTGTGGCATGTGAAGTCTTTCAGAAACCTGTACAGTCAAGTCTCTTTTTTTTGGTTCTCCTGTGCAGTGATTCGTAGATGGAGAGCTTTGCCGATTTTAACGTGAGGCCTCATGGTGTGGCATAAACCTCCTGGAAGCTGTGGAGAGGTTTTAATCAAGTGTGAAATCCTTTTGGGGTAGATTCCTACACGACTGTGCTTGTGCTTAGAAGCGTACCCCTCAACCCTCTCTCCAGCTCTCCTCCCATGAACATCTTTTTGTAGTAAGGGTCCATTTCGCTGCAGTGATGCATACAGACAATGCTCTTAGCGGAACTGAGAAAATGAAACTCCAGTCATCTTGCATGAGGCAATAAACACGCGCACACTGACGCGTGCACGCTCGCACTCTTTTCTCGGTTCCCCGTCGTTTCTCTTGGCTCCAAATTCACTTTCCTTGTTCTTAATAAACCATAAAAGTGTGGTTCATTCATTTGAAAAGGAATATTAGTTCACTGACATTGACCTACTAAACAAATAGATAAATTTGCCACTTAAGCATATTGATATAATTAAGCATGAGTAAGAACATTGCTCAGTTGTGAAGTGAATGTATTAAATAGCCTAAACATCTAGCTGTTTAGGATTACAGGAACAATGAGATTAACTGCAACAACAGATGAAGCTATGCGTTCTTCGTTGCCCTATTATTATTATTTTAATAAAGAAAGAGGCAATTGCATATGGATTACCCATGGGAAATGAATATTTTAGACACCAGTAAGGACAATGAATTAAGCTAAACAACACACATTAATTTCTCTTAAACATCAGAGCTTTTAACATTTTTAACACACACTCTTCTTCCCACTTTAGCTTTTGATTGACTGAAGTCTTGTTGAACCAGATGCGGTTTTCGCAGCCTCAGAGATCTGGCATTTTGTGAGATAATTATCTCGCCACTGGTCATGAGTACAATACTGATGGTGTGTCTCGCAGGCTTACAGTCAAGCTGGCATTTTCTCTGTTAGCTGTGAACTCTTTACCACTGCCTCTAATACGTCAGCTCTTGTGGTTACATCATTGACATGCACCAGCATCTTTCAGCGCCGGGCTTTCTGCTTTCTCTGCGAGAACATTTCCTCTTATTCACACACTGTCCTGTACCCACAAAAACAAGACAGAGCTCTCATGACGGATGTCTTGTTTGATGGTGTGGTCAGTATTGTGGCATTTACAATAATGCATTTATCACAGCAATCAAAACTTTACATGTCAGCGACATTGCACGCGCACGGATCTCAGCTGTCTGCTCTTCAGACATTGATCTGGCTGTCTCAGAGTGAGTCTGAAGGGATAACAAAGATAAATTGAGTGGTATTTCAATTTAATATGGGCTGTATGTTTAGTTTGTCAACAGGTGGCCTGCTTAACCGGTCTACTCCCTGCCAGCTGAGCTTTAGTGATGAATAAATAAATGGGTTCTTTGTCGCTTTTGCAGACATGTGGGAAACATGTCAGATAGCTGTAGCAAACTTATTTTGGAAGAGTTCAGAGCTTCCACATTAAAACGAGGTCACTGGGTCATGGACCCATTTATTTAATTAGGAACAGCTGAATAAAAAATTGATGCGAATCAAGGGCAGGGAAACTCATTTCAGGACTGTCAATCAATAACTCATTCAGCAATGGTTTTGCCCAAAGGGATCCAGCTATTCTCTCTGTAACCAAACACTGTACTTCTCTAGTATGCGTGGCTGTTGAATTATGTCCATTCTTGTCGTATTTATTTTATTTTAGTTTTTGTTCATGTCGACACATGCTTGGAGCGCCAGTTACAGCATGCAAATTACAAGTAATAGAAATTAACACACTGCTGTTGAACATGTTAACAACATGATGATATATTACAAACATAGCAGACAAACTGCTGTTGGATACTTCTAGATGACATAGACACAGCATGCCGCCTCTTGAATGTATCACATCAGCTCGTGGGCTACACACACAGTAGTGCTCATTACACAGTGCATAGCAACAGCTACATAGCAACTGCTGCTTACTGCTTAGCAACAGCTGCAAAGATCTCAAGGAGGGGGGTGGGTTTCATGGGGTGTTTCAAATGACACCATTTCTGTTCATAAATGCCTTTTTACAACTTTTTTTTTTAAATGAAAATTGTTCCAGTGTTTGTCGCTGTGAAGCTCTCTCTGATGGTGCTGTTTGCTCTCTCCTGCCCACAGATATCCGCTCCCTCCCTGATGTGGCAATGACTGGAAACTGCACAACCGAGTGCAGCGAACTGGGCCACTCAGACGCCTGCTGGATGCCTGGGCATCCCTCCCCTGTACGCAAGACCAGGAACCCCCCGAAACTCTCCACCTTCGTGCCTTACCAGGAGAGAGGGAGCCTGGGACGCCTGGCTAATGGGAACGCCAGGCTGGGTGGTGAGGAGCATCGGCCGCGCCTTCCACCCTCCCGCAGTGCCTATTCCAACAGTGGTCATGACGCCAATCAGGACTGCCCCTTAGAGGAGATGCCCCTGAGTGTAGCCTCTGAGTTTCCACCCACCTCTCCTTCTGCTCACACTCCAAAAAGAGAAATTTACCTGTGAGGAACATATTCATCTGATCAATACGCAATTAAGGAAAATACACCCCCCTACCCTTGAGAAGGAGAAACAGGCTGTTCAAAGCCAATGCCCAATTTGAAATTAACAATAGGCTGTGACTCATTCAATCACTGGCATGAACACTAGTTTTTGTCATTTTCTCCTTAAATTATTAATTTATTGGCATATTTATGAGTGATTCCACAAAGTTAATCGATTCACTCACTCATTTATTTATTGGAAATCTTGATGGGATACAATTCAGACAGATGAATAGGAAATGCAGATTGAAACTAATCATTATTGTAGTTAGCCAAGTTCCATTCTGTGAAGTGGTCTCTTGAATTTGAAAGTCGTGATCAGTGCTCTTGTGCCATTACTACATATAATTTAATAGACATTCAATCAGGCCATATCAGAAGGCATAACACTTTTGACTAACAATCAAATGAAATGGTCTATCTTAATGTACAGTGCTGTAAATACATTTGAACGGTGTGTACTAGATATATTTTTGTCTGGCATAAGCTGAAAAAAATGCCTCAGAATTTTAGCATATTTAAGCTTTTCTTTATGCTGCTGTTTAAACTTGATTAAAAACCATCTCCCGGAGTGGAGCTCAATATTGTGGAAGGCATTTATCCGCTTCACACAATCACACACACACCCCCTTCGACCCCTAATCATAGTAGAATGGCCTTTACCTCTGCTCCCTGTAGAGCTCTTCCACTTGGTGGAGAGAGCTGTGTGGCAGCATTTAAACTGACATTATGTCCCACTGACTCGCAGCACTGTGACCTATCGTTCATCATGAAAACGGTTGACTTGGCCACAGTACCCCAGAGTCACAATGACCAAACGCAGAGCACTCACGAGACACATTCTGATTGGCTTTTTACTCGGCTGATGACAAAATACAAGTGGATCAGTTGAGAAAGCTCTTCTCTGTTGTGACAATCCAATGAGCTCTCCGTGTAACTCGCAGTTCACTTTTCTAAAACTCGGAGTCCTTTCCCCTCACAGTGTTTACGGACTTGTGTTGATCTAATGAATGCCTAAGGAATTATTTACAGGAAAGGGCGCTTGAGTGTCGAGAGACACTAGAGAGACAGAGTGCTTATTGAACGTGAATATGATGTAAACTGAAATAGGTGCTCTATAAGACCCCCCCCCCCCCCCCCCCCCCCTCCCGTGTTAATTATCAGCTCTCACTAGATACATACTTTCTCAGAGGTGAATTCGATACACAGTGAAGTCAGTGAATTAACCATGTGGGCCTGACATGATGGATTCCAAAAATAATGGCCGAAATAAATATTTCAGTCATTTCAGTAATTAATACCTGCAGATACAGTAAGTCGTTGAGCTTAAACATAGACAGTAAGACTCGATTTTGCTGCAACTCCCTGTTAATTATATATTTCCTTGTATTGAGGACAACATGCTTAATAAGTTATTAGGCATTTATCCTCCTCTGGCTATTGAACAGAGAATAAAAACAGGGCATGCCCATGGGCTTCATTTATCTTCACAAAGATTTCCAAGTGAATCTGAAGGATACTGTGTGTCTGAAGGACACTATGTATTAGTCAGTAATTGGATGTTAATGATGACTCCACTAGCCTGCCTTACAACATCGAAGAGCTAGTCGTTGTCTTTGATTTAAACATTGATTTGATTAGATTTGTAGATACCTTTCACCTCTGTATAGTATTTCCACAGTGTGACTGTGTCTCTGAATAAGGGTGGAAGAGCCTGGAATGGACATTTCCTAATTAGGGTGAGTAATAAGTCCTGAGCTAGGGCATGTGTGAGCATACCCCGGGACACGGCACCCACCAGATAATGCAAATCCACCCACAGAGCTACAATCAGTTAAACGGGGGATTTTTTTTTATTTATTTTTTTTTTTTATCAGCACTTACCTCATCATGCTGCCATTGAAAACTGCGTTTAGAATAATTAAACAGCAAACATATGGAAATTACTGGACATGGCCATGATTAAATAAGGTGGGCGATTATCCTGCCTTGAGGGGGAGAAAGCACATTATGCTGTTTTCAAAGCCATTTAGCGACTTACATAAAATTCAAACAACAGCCATGATACACTGTGATTAAACCCCCACGGCTCTCCCAAACTCCCCTCTCATAGCTGTGGCTAGCTGCTTCATGAACTGAAAACAGCGAGTAAGATCACTGACCTGGAATTAACGACAAGTGAGAAAGATAGCAACGAGTGATAAAAATCAGTGTCACACAGCTTCAGTCAAAACTTGATCCGTTTAAATGTTTTGACTCGATTCAGATTCAGCTCCCGAGTTCCATCTTAACCTGATTCCAGCCTGATTCCATCTGGAACGCACGTTTCGATTTGTGTCTTTGATCACCAAAATACGACATAAATAGTTTTGAGCAGATGTGTCAGATCTGCCGGTCGCTGATCCAAACGGATGGCAAGAGTTTGATTTATGTCCAAAACAAAAACAAGCTTGGGTTTCTTTTCCCACTCTCTTGAGTTGGACTCGCTTGCTCCAGCCAATAATGACCTCCTGCTTCTCACTTCTGGAACAATACATCACCAGGTTTGACCTTTCTTTTGAACTCATGCTGAATGAACTGTGGTTACTTCTTTCTCAAACACAGAACAGTTCTCCTTGATCCAAGTAAGAGGACATCACGGAGCACCTAAATACACTCGAAACTATGTTGAATAATGTTTAATTTGTACTTAACATTGATTTAATGTTGAATTCACTTGAGTATCTTTTGCCTATCTGTAGTGTGTATTGTATGGTGATCATTTCTGTGGACAGATGGACAAATTACCGTTCTGAAATTGGCAAGAGATTTTTTTTTTTTCTTACCGATCAAAGACTCTTAGCAAACTGGTTGTGTGAAAAAAAAAATAAAGAAATCTGTTGGTGGTGTAGTGTACATAGATCTCTACAACGCTGTGCCTGCTGTCAGGCAGGCAGTGATTTTAGCATGAATTCCAAAGATAATTGGTAGATACTGTTTACTCTTTTTTCTTTATTTTAACTTTCTGAAATGTCAGTGCTGGTTCATATTCAGAAGGCCCTCTCCCAAACGAACTGAAATTATCTGAACATTTCATCTTTTTCACAGTTCACATAGAACAAAGACAATTGCCTTGAAAATATGTCTTTGCAAGAGAGAATCTAGTTGTTATCCTAATTGTTGGTATATTTATATAGGATAAAATGCTTGTGATGCCATGTTTTTGTACAGTTTTATGTACATACAACTGAAGCTTTCTAAAAGTTCCGAGAAAAGCCGATGGCATATAAAAATTGTAACATGTTTTCTTGAGATGTGCACATCTTGCCTTGGTTGGATTGACCTTTGCTGAGTCAGTGTGAATGTGGCCGTTCTATGCCTGCACTGTAGTCATTCACCGGCTCCCACCTCCTGAGGACTTAATCAGTTTTTATGTTTATTGTGAACAGTGGATTGTCTTATCTTACCAGTTTGTTAAAAATCCTGTGTTCTGCTTTGTTCTGTTTCCGCATGTTGACAAATTCTCTTGTAATACTGTAAGTCCTCATGAACTTTGTAATAAAATCACTTCAGGGAAAAAACGAATGCTGTCGGTGTTTTTTCTTTGTTTTCTATTATTATTCATCACTTCTGATTGTTAAACAAGTGTTTGGGTGTTACATTTTTGTAAAAGGTTTGGCAGCCTTAGCGATACATTGTGGAAATCGCATCTCACTCCAGGACCTAGGCTCATTAAGAAGAGCTAGTATTCTTGTCATGTGGGAACAGGCGCCTTATTTCTCAGTCAGGAAGCCCCTGAATGTCGAGAGGGAAGCATTCCGGAGGTTGAAGTAGGAAAGTCCCAGGACCTGTGTTCACTACTTCAACTAGAAAAAAAAAAACAATGTGCCAGAATTACACAGTCCCAGTCATGCACTTAACAGAGAACATTCATTCAAATTGCTTGTTGCTACATATTCAGAGCAAGTTTTACAAGGCTGCTGCTATGGTGTTAATATGTATGCGAGTATGAGATATTTATATGCCTTTGCTTAAAGTCAGAGTGAATGGAATTTAAAAAAAAAAAAAAAAAAAAAGCTATATCCTATGTACTGTTTTTGTTTTGCTTTATGCATACCTACAATGTGTGATCACTGGAACATAAGCTGTGAACTTAATTGACTTAATCACAGTTGTAGCCGATAGCATATTAGATAATTATGTGTGAATTACAGTAATGTAATATGAGTAACTGAGAACTGAGCGCTCATTTTTTGGTGGTTTTTTTTATTTGTTTGGTTTTTTTTTTCTTATTATTTTGGGTGAAAGAAATGGTAAGAAAATCCTTACAAATCAACAAAATTGCTGAATTTACCGGTGGGGTGGCTGGTATAGAATGACAAGAGACTGCCCCAAATATGAGAAAGTGTAAAGATGCTTATAGTAAGTTTATAGTAATGCCAGCAGCTCTGTGAGGCTGCTCAGTACATTTGAGGTGCCAAAGGGGGAGACAGACACCCATGAATGTCTGTCTTCAGCACCTTCCCCGACAACTCCTGGGGGATCACCAGCCATTACCAGAACAGCTGCTAGTTTCAGCTAGTACTAAGCTAGTACTCTGCCCAACTAGCCATTTTTTGGTAGACTTCTGGAAAAAAAAAAAGGGGGGGGGGGGGGGGGGGGCACACTCAGATCAGGTGAACCTCCCTCAAACGGTTGCTTGCTGAATTTACGCAGTAGCAGGTCTACTCCAAGTTCCTCCTGGATTTCCAAAATTGTCACACAATCCTGAAGAATAAGAGTTTTGCCCTGTAGCACAGCTGCCTCTGCATTTCCTTTTTACCACTAAGGTACAGTACAGCACCTCACTGTCTCATTATCCCTTTTTGCCATCATTTCCCCTGAGTCCAAGTATTTTAAGAAATGTTTCATTCCTTATGTTATACGATTCCCCTTCACTAGAAAGTGCTATTCTTTGGCAGAGGAGTACAGTGCCATGCAAATTTAGAGGTGTTGATCCCACATTCCAGATTTATTACACTCAGCTGAAAATCATTCAAATCAGCACTGGAGGTCCTTGTGAAGTAGGCCCAGAAGAACAATGTCATCTGCAAAGCAGAGCTGTGATCTCTGGGCTTTTCCCAAGCTATGTCTTGAAATTGTGTCCATAAAAAATAAAAGTTTGCCACCCATCCTGGACAAGCCTAACTTGCCCACTATGCATAACATAACAGATGGCACAAGTGGCTCTAACATCCCTTACTTCTTAAGAGCTACAGAATCCCTTGGGCAACCCGGGCATAAGCCTTCTTTTAGTCTGCAAACCAATCCAAAGTAAATTGGACTGGCAGACTTCCAGCCCCCTTGATCATTTGTTAGAAAGTTAAAAAGCTGGTCCACTGTTCTTCAGTCTCAACAGAATCTGTGTTGCTCCTTTGAGAGCTCAGACATGACCATCAGTTTTAAGCTCTTTTCCAGTACCCAATATAGAGAGGGAGGCTGAGGATACTGCCAAACACCTTCTGATCCCCTCGCTTAAAAAACAGGGAGCACCACCCCAGTTTGCCGGTCTAGAGGCAAAAGCAGATCATATAACAGGGTTCAGCGATTCAGAACTCAAACCACCCAATGCCATTCACAGCAAACAGTGGACTAGGCTAATGTACCTGACAAAATATACACATATGCACATTGTAAGACTGCTAAACGGACCAGACAATCCAGAGCTAGTAATTCATCTTGAAATACAGAAAGGCCCTAGTGTAGGTCCACTCATCTGCACTTGGCATTCACACCTGTTATAGCTTAAGTCAAGATATAGCTTTGGTATGCAGAGACTTCAGTGCAGTAAATAATTGCACGCTTGCTTTTCATAAATTATCTCAGTTAACATTGTCACAGAATGTACACCGAGCATAAAATGATTCATCACATTTAATTGGATGTGTTAAGGATCACTGTTTTCATTCCTAAATATTTATTTTTCAAATACAATATCATATTCACTTAGGCATTAGATCTAGCCGTGTGAATGTGAGGATATAATGTAATAAAACACAAGCAGCATATTATTTACTTAGTAGAGCAAGAATAGTACTTTAGATGCACTGAACGGCTAATTTTTTGTGCCCTTCGGTTCTCACCTTTTTGTCTTTTAGTAGGAAGATCTATGATTGTCAAAATGCAAAACTGCTATCAAACTGTGAAAGCTGTCAAAATATTCACACTGTATGCACACACACACTAAAAGGGCCTTAAAGGCTTGAATACTCATTTACACATACCATTACAGGCCATCACAGGCCCATGTCTCTTGAGAATGCAGTGTACCATATGTTCTTGGATATAGGGTTTTACACAGTCTTTTTGCTCATGTGGACCTTTCTAGTAGTGCTTAGCACAAACTGAGGCAGAGTTACATGTGCTTTGTTGAGAACAATACACACTGGAAAATGGGGGTAAAGGGCTGACTCGAACCACAAAATAAACTCTAATAGAGACCTTGACATCTTACATGCTCTGGGAAGTGCACAGCATAATTGTAAGTTTTTTCTCAAAGATGGAGGATTAAAAGTGAAAAGTAAATCATACTGTACTCGAGAAAACTCCAAGGGACGTTAGGAATGAAGTACGAGTTCTGCTTTAACAAGGTACGGCTCCAAGACAGCGAAGATCTAACACCCTTTTATTTAATGATAAGGCGAGAAAGGGATTCATGTTTGTGATTTTACAAGACCTTGTCTTAAGGCATGTCTTAGGGTATCTTAAGAATCACCACACATGGTGAAAACTCTGCACAACATTGCATATCCATTCATAAGACCCCTAACAGAATATTTTGACATACACTATTTGTTGTGGTGGACAGTTATGCAGCCAAGCCCTTTCTACACAATGTAATATTGTTAAAACAATATCTTGCTGACAAAGTGTCAGGGTATATTGAAAACTGGAGAAGAGGTGCCTCATAGGCCAGTTGCTGTCTTCACACGGACGCAGAATTAAGCAGAAAGCCCACACAAACGCGACATAACCTAAAACTTGCATCAATCTTATTTTGTCTCATTTTCTTGCAAGCGCTTGCCGAGGCACATTTGTTTACTCCGACATTCTCTTTTTATACTGTTCTCACAAAAGGACCTTGCATGAGTAACTTTACTGAGTTTATCAGCTCTGATGCCATGCTCAACGTGCTGCTAATTTTAGCCTTCAGCTTCCCAGGGAGTGAGAGAAAGCCAATATTATCAATAGCATCTAACCTTAAAGCTGGACAGGGACTACTGTGATAGAAATTGAATAAAAAAAAATGAAGCTTTCTGATGAGGCTTGAATGGACTGCATCACAGTGATAAGTGAAGAACCACTGTATGCTTTATACTTTGATGCTTCTTCTTTTTTTTTCCTTTACATTCAGATATTTTGTGATCTCAGTATCACTGGCTCAATTGTTACTTTGGTATTACAACATTTCCATTCTCCACTCCTGCATTTTGACTCGGGATAAGGGTTCCATTTTATAATTTATTAGTCTATTAAACCCGCTCGCCATTCCGCTCCACTGTTGTAGTGAAAGATGACATAACTGGCACCTTCAAGACCTATTTGCTTCTGGAAATTTCTCCTGTGGCAGGAACTGAGCTTCTCAGAATCGTCTGGTGATGCTGGCTTTCTATCTATCAATTATTAATGCCTCTATGTTCTACTGGAGACCCTTCTACTTGAGGGATGTGCTGTCTCAGTATTATGGTTATTATCTGCTTTTTGACTCATGGAAGTGTTTTGCTATTCAGGGAAGTCAACTAGAATTGGACGAGAGAGACCTAAGACCATGTGGTAATTGACAACACTATGAAGATGGGGCCAGGAAGATGATAAATTGAAGATGTTAAATTGAATCAATAACTCCATACATATCTCATGAGCAGCCTGACTTATAATTCAGTTATAGGGATCATATTCCCTTAACAGCCTAGCAGCCTGGCCTCACCTGTGGTCAAATTTGAGCTTGTTTCTGAATGAAAAACTGTGAAAATCAAGGTCTGAATTGTCAAGAAATCTTGAAAATTTGAGCTATCACCATTAATAAGAATTATTTATTTCTCAGCAATGTTATCTGAGTTTTATTAGCGATTGCATTTCTATGCCTCAGTACCTCATAGCAATTTCTACACATTGCAAGCTCACTGCCACACATGGAAGGTGTGTGTGATGTTGCCCAGTTCTTGTGTGAAATAAAAGTCTCCACAACACATTTTTTTTTTACAACAATAAGCAACAGATTGCATTTTTTGAATACTGTTTTTGGTTTGGGTAAACTGTAATTTATACATACTGTAAGTGTGTCTAAATTCTCACATAGGTTTTCTGTGAATGCACAGAGAGACTTTAGGATTTGAAAGTGTGTTAGATCACATCAAACTAATAATTGCCTCTTTGCACACATTGGTTGGTTTAAAATTTGAGTATATTTCCCCTGAAATCTTGACAATTCTGTGTACAGCCATAATTGTGGATATTACAAGGTCATAATATTCAAACAGTGAAAAAAGCCATCCCTGAATCATCGGGGATTTTGAGACATTCCCTTTAGCAAGTTTTTGCTTTATTTCATCCATTACTGACCGTTAAGGCTAATGCAACACATCGGCTACGCTCTGCCTATCTCTCTGTTTTCCTGCTGGGCATAGTGTGTCCTACTTGGAACACATGACACACATGGATGCGGACCATTGGCAAAAAGAAATGGAGAGCAATTTCTTTATAAACGATGTTTCAAAATAACCAAACTTTAACAAAAACTTAGGCTTAGAAAATAAAATGAAAAAGCTAATACTTTGTTGGGGCCTGTGGACACAGGTCAACTTGGAGAACTGTACTGCCATCACGAAACATTGCGGCCAGCTGTAGTCGATTGAGAATACATAAGGCTTTGCAGTGCTATACATCAGTAAGGTAAGCAGGATAAAAAAATGACTAGCGTCTCTTTCTGTTCAAACTGTAAGACGGAAAGCTTTCAAGACTGCGCCCCAGCACAGTTACTTTTAAGCTTGTGCACTATAGTGAACTCGACAAGCGGTGTACTCGAGCCTAATCCTGAAGTTTGGAGGAAAATTGCTTCTCTAGTGGATTGTAAAGGCCTAATGCTACAGGTTTGCATGCATCTTTCAACTCTGCAACATTTCCACAAATATATCTATTACTGTATAGATATTCATTATGGAGCTGCAGGAAGCACCGCCGGGAAACACTGCTCTCCTGTAGCCTTTTCCTCAAGATGAAAACACTACTCAGCTACCGCTGCTGTTGCCTTGGAAACCTGGTCACTCTCACTCTTTTACCCACACTCTTCACCACTCGCTTCATTAAGTGCGTTGCTCCTGGCAATTAGAATAAAACCAGCGGCAGGGCTGGCTGTCTTGAAATGCAGTCTCCAATTAAATACTTTCAAATAGCAATGTTTTCTTTCAAGCTACATCTGCTTTCAATATAATAAACCATGCATCTGGGACCTATGCTTCTAAAAGTCTACACTGTGCTTGCTATACCATTGAGTGACTTCAAAAATCGATTCCTTTTTAGTACCGTGAATACAAATGTAACGTGGATCAGACGCCGCCTTGTTACTAGTGATGTTTTTTTTTCTTTTCTTGCTCTGTGCTCAAATAGTCAAAACAATGTTCTAGACATTGTCACGGTTATTTCACAAGAGCAGAAAATGCCTCAATGATCAATGCAAATCTGCATCTTTGTCTGTGCACTTCTACTTCAAGTACAGGGAAAAACAGGCAGCAGTTTTTTTTTTTTTTTTTTTTTTTGCTCATCCATTCAAGGCCATTACTATATAAATGATTGATAACTGAAATATAGGTGGAATTAATGATGGTCCTTAATGAAGTCTTTTAGTCTGATCAAACTCTCCAATTTATATTACTTCCCAGCTTTTTTACTAACTGAGCAGGTTATTATTGCATTAAAATTGATGAAGTAAATTAGAGTGAATCATCATCACGGGACATTTGCTTTAAGTGAAAAAGTACTCTGCAGAAGTGCACTTGGTATGTTTCTTGTACAACATCGTCATTAATTTAACCTTGCCCAACAGCTCCTCACATGTACTAAAAAGAGAGAGAAACATATATATTATATCCTTACCAGCCACTTCATTAAGTACCCCTTTTCAACCGCCCGTTAATGCGAATGATCGATTAGCCAGTCACATGGCAGTGACTTAAAGCATTTCAGTATGTAGACAAGAGCAAGTCAACCTGTTGCACATCAGAATTGGAAAGAAAAGTGATTTAAGAGGCTCTGAATGTGGTATAGCTGTTGATCTCAGAGGTCAGTATTTAAGAAAATGCTGATCCACTGTGATCTTCCCACACGACAATGTCTAGGGTTTACGAAAAAGGTCTAAAAAAGGAAAAACATGCAGTGAGCAGCAGTTCTCTGGGCCAAAATGCCTTGTTGATGCCAGAGGTCAGGGGAGAATGGGCAGACTGCTTTGAGCTGACAGGAAGGCAACAGTAACTCAAATAACCACTTGTTACAACCATAACATGCTGAAGACGATCTCTGAACACACTATGTGTCAGATCTTAAAGCAGATGGACTACAGCTGCTACTACAGTGCCACTCCTGTCAGCTAAGAACAGGAAACTGAAGCTACAATTCACATCGGCTAATGTGACAACAGAACACTGGACCACGTTGCCTGCTCTGACGAGTCTTGATTTCTGCTGCGACATTTGGATGGTAGGGGCAAAATTTGGCTCAAACAGCGTGAAAACATGCATCCATCCTGCCTAAACAGTTCAGGCTAGTGGTGCTGCAATGGTGTGGGGAATATTTTCTTGGCCCATGTCAGCCCCCTTAGCAACAACTGAGCTTCATTTAAATGCCACAGCCTACCTCAGAATTGTTGCTGACCATATCCATCTCTTTATGACCACAGCGTGCCCAGCAAGATAATGTGCCGTGTCACAGAGGTCACATCTTCTCAAACTGGTTTTGTGAACACAACAATGAGTTCACAATACTCAGATGGCCTCCACAGTTACCAATCCAGTAGAGAACCTTCAGGATGTGGTGGAACCGGAGATTCATACATTTACTTCCAGCCAAATCTGCACTCAAACTATAAAACCCTTTAACAGTCCACAAAATTGTGAAATTTCCACAGTTTCATGGTGGAAATGTTGGACAAAAAAAACTTCTGAGTTAATTTCTTCACTTGAGCAAGTGCTTGTCTAAACAGAGCCGGTGCCTGAGAGCTTTCATTTTTCATTAATTCAAAAGATGAGGTTCTCTGCCACCAAGATTGAATACATGTTAAGGTGCTCTCAGTGAGATTAATTTTAGTTTGTGATAATGACTTTTTTTATAAGGAAAAGTCTGAGGGGTTGAAGGATAGAGGCTTTACTTTAAACAAGGATATCATTAAAAAATAAAAAAAAGTACACATTGAATCAGACAACCTGTCCAAACACTTCTTGTGCAAATTACTGGAAAGCAAACATCTTGTATCCTTCATAAGTGTGTTGCTTTTCAAAGAATTCCAATGGGAATATCACTCAAAGGAGGTTTGGGGACAATCTGCATTTCTCCTTATCTAAACATAATATGATAAAAGAAGCTAAAATTATAACTTCCTGATGATCTTTTTTGTTATATAACCATACGGTAAACATCACTAATACTAAAAGTGCAAGCTGTGTATAAAATCTACGCAATTAAAACTTTTTCTCTTTTGCAACATCAGCACAGTTTTTTGACATCAGATATCTTAACCATTTAAAATATTTTAATCGAAATATTAAAAACATATTTTTTAAGGTAACAATGTTACACCAACATGGTAAAACATAAATGGAGGGTAACATCTATTACATTAATGGGAATTGTACTATATCAGAATTATTATTTTCCCAGAAGCTACAAATTCCCATTACATGAATGGCTTATGACTTTATTGGCACATTAAAACATCATCAATAACAGTACATTCAGCACATACATCATTCAAAGCTGGAAGGCTCAGTTATTTGATTAGAGCTCCATTTTTCACTGCAAATCTAAAATTTCCGCACTGTTAACTTGAGAGAATGAATAAAACAACCCTCCTTTCCTACGCCTTGTCCACAGGTACCACTGAGTCCCTGTGATTCTCCCTCAAGCACCTGCTGACTTTCAGGGTCAGGGCTGACGAGTTAATGCGGTTCAGGTGTTGTAATTGAAGATTGCCACCAGCTGGTTGTGGTGTAGCTTGGCAGGGCAGAGAGGGGCGCAGTTGGCTGTTGGGCTGAACAGGTGAGCGGCGCTTCAGTGCTTCTGGCCCCGGTTCACAACAAGACCCTTGTTTATAGAAGAGGCACTTGTGTCTCTCTAGGCAGATAAGGACTCTAACAATAAAATAAAAAAGTAAAGAATGAGTGCTTCATTGAATATTAATTTGAAACTGAAGATACTCCAAAATGAAAAACCTACTAACCTCATTAGCATCACGTAGTTGAGCATTTGAAGTAGAAAGAGAATGGAGCCAAAGTATCAAACCCAATTTCATTGTCCAAATACTTTCTGGGATGACTGTAGTACCAAATATTCACTTAGATTAATATAAACCGCCCACACACTCAAAGGCACGTGGGCCAGTCGCAATCAGTATCGGATTTAAATCAGCCACAAATTCTGCTCCAAACTCTACACAAGCCTCTCTGTTAGCCAGAGAGAGCTTGTTCACTAACTCTTTGTAGACTTAAAGTATTTACATCTCTGAACCTGATAAACATAACATTTATGTAGTAATCTAATAAGCCGCTACTACAGGCCCAAATGGAATTAACACAGTTTGACACATTAGCAAATACATATATGTCCTCAGATATCTAGATGCCCACCTTTTCTCATAACAACATCTGGGGTCATGGAGGGATTTTCTGTTTTTTTTTTACTTTCTCGCATAGCCACTTGATTTTTTTGTAACATATCCTGTCAGAAATCCAGCAAAACCTATTACATGCATGCACATATGCTTATAAAATTCATAGCATTTTATTAACAGCTCATATTTTTCTTTAATGTGAATACATGAAAACACTAATGGGGATATCAATAACGCGTCTTAAGCAAATGAACTAATCTCGAGTAGGCAGGCAGACCGGAATACATACTGCAAATACAAACAGCAATTTTCTTCATCTTTTTATGAGGCTTTTTTTTTTTAGCTGCCAGAGGGACGTAGAAAATGTGAACACAGAGGGAACAAACAGTAGCTGATACTGCCCAGTGAAAATGCTGCAGGCAAAGAAGTTTACATTCCCTGGTTATGGATCAGTTTGTGTAACCATTGGCATTCCCTGCAGCTCTCAAGAAATTTGAAATTGATCATTGCATTTACAGACTGTGGCACCCGGGCAGGGATGGGTGCAAGCCAGCACCTTACGTGTCTCAAACAACTACAGTGGCACTGCACCGTGAGAAGCTGCAGCACTCTGTACAGAGGCGAGTCAATAAACAGTTACTTGGGCCATTGGGTTGTTTGTCAAGTGCAATTACAGGAAAAAACATTTTTGAGAGTGATGTCACAGTTCAAAACAGGTACAGACTGGAATAGAAAGTTAGAAAGCTAGAATATTTTCTTTTTAACAAAGGTTAAATGAGATCAGGGAACAGGTGCATAAAGTAGATGAAGGATAATGACACACACACACATACACATATATATAAATATTAATGCATATAAGATGCTAAAAAGTCAAATGGAAGATTGCTTATTGTTAAAAAAAAAAGAAAGGAAAAAAAACACAAATAGGTTACAGAGTGTATTCCCCTCAGATTCAAGAATTACCAGCAAGTAAAATAGTATGGCATATTCACAGAAGAAGACTCTTACAGCCAATGAAATGTTAAACAGAAGCTATGTGTAGAACACTGTAATGCCTGAGGACATTATAGTCTGTTGTTGGAAGATAGTCTTGGTCTATTATATTTTTACACGCATGGTTTGTAATTAAATATTAAGTCTAATTTGCAGAATCTTTCCTGGTAATTCACAGCATCAGAGTAACCTTCAGTAACATCAAATGATATGACATAATATTGTAATCATTATCCAAATAAAAGTACAGTAGAGGCTCTCACTTCTAAATTTTTCCTTTTAATATTACCAGTGGTGCGCTGACTGCACGGTGTAAGGCTTCTAGGTATTTGACAGTGAAAGCTGTTTCAACATTTGAAGTGTTTCATTATGTTTAAACTAAAAAGTCAGAGAAAGCTTGTTGGGGAGTTTTTCAAAGAATTATTAGCTTTTTTAACATTAGCCCTTGCAACAGTTCTTTAAGTGCAGAGTTCACAGCCCAATCATCTGACACTTAAAACTAATCACCTGCCTCATACAATCTGTCAACCTTTTACAGAAGCCTCTAGGTGATAGAATAATTGGTTGCGGTTCACTTTCTTCTAGGAGGGAGATGTTGTAGTTCCTTTTTGTGCCTTCTTCTCTCTCAGGGTATTTTGGTTTAATTGATGGCAGAATCTTGTTCAAAACAGAAACACTCAGTGACATTATCAGGCAGCCGGTTGACTTTGGTGAGAGCCAACTGTCAACTTGAGCAGATCCCAATAATTGATTGGCTCATTATCCTAATGCCATATTTTTCTCTGTGTGAGGCTTAACATTGTTTGGTTGCAGCAACCTATTATTTCACCAGGGGTTTTATTGCCAAATTAATTTGTGAGTTCTTACCAGCCTCATAACTAACATACTGCACTGTTTAAACACTGCTGATTTTGTTCATAATTCAATGATGAGAGTGAAAGTGGCTATTAAAACACAAGTCCAAATATTATCATTATTTTGGATTGGATAGAATGTCAAGGAGGCTTTGGATTTTATAGTTTCTGAGCGTTTTAGTCAGTCCAACTTTTATTGACTGGTACTGTCTGTGCTGAGATGCTCTTTCAGTGATCAATAATAAATACTGGCAAAGTGTATATTACTTTTTGCAGTCCAGTTTTTCCCTTTAAGATAGCAAATAAACTTATTAATGCTGTTTCGATGTTGAGTAAAAAGAAAAAAGTCTGACTCTGCGGGTTGAAGAATGTGAAACATGTATCTTCACCTATTCAAATCCTAAATACCCCCCCCCCCCCCCCACACACACACACACACACGCACACGCCTGCCATACAGCGATCACAAGCTGATCGCTATCCTCATGAATTCCTCATCCTCTTCCCCACAGTGACAAAATGTAACCTTTGGGAGGAACTGACCCATCTCCTCAGGAACAGTCAGCACAGACAGCAAATTCAAAGAGACCAAGTCTTTTAAGAGGCAGCAAAAGGGCACCAGCTTGTTCAGCGCGTATGGTTGGGTGGGGGTTGGTTTGCATGTAGTTCACGAATGTCAAACCCTTGGAGCTTTGCCTGTTCACCGTTTGATAATTGGTCATCTATCTACTCTCCTGTGATCACCAGTTTAGTTCCAGCTCCATGCGTCAGTCATTTATTTCTGGTCTCATTGGTGCTTGTTTGTTTCCAGTTGTGTAGTCAGCTGTTTACTTCTGCTTGTATGATCAGAAATTTATTTCTGGTGCTGCAGCCAGTAGTTTATGACTGGTCTCAAGGACATTGCAGAGGATTTGTAGCGCTGCAGCTATTTTCTGGCTGATTTTATTAATTGGCCCTAGACTTACTTAATGCACTGGAAACGCTCTGTTTTGGTCATAAATTCAAACTGATGAGAAACAGAGAAACCACATTTGTGTTCTCTCTCTCTCTCTCTCTGTGTGTGTGTGTGTGTGTGTGTGTGTGTGTGTGTGTGTGTGTGTGTGTGTGTGTGTGTGTGTGTGTGTGTGTGTGTGTGTGTGTGTGTGTGTGTAAATGCACATTTGTATGGATCATTTCATGCTTTCATGCCAGCAAACAAGCATGTTTGAGAGAGAACGCAAAGACATGCCTTTTTGTTGCTATTTTTACTTGTTTATTTGTTGGTTTGTTTGTTTGTTTGTTTTTTGCATTGCAGTGAGTAAGCTCTAGTTGCAAAATGAATTTGGGAGTGAAACCCTCATGTGCAATATTAGGCTATAAGAGCAGAGCGTGATTGTGACGGATTGAGTCAGCTCTGTTCATAGAGAGAAAGAAATAGGTAGTTGCTTCCATACTGACTGCAAATTGGGTTGATCCTGACTCTGTGTGAGACCTTTTTAAAAAAAAAAACTTTCAAGAATTCAACAGTTGATCAGAATTTTGGGTGTAAAGTGACAGAAGTGTCTCCTAGTTTTGGTCTCACAGCCTTCCTGTATTAAGGAAAAAACACTGATCAACTGTAATGGGTTATTATTTTCTTTTTGAAAACAAGTTTATTAAATCCACTGCCTTAAAATCACTCTGGGGAAAGATTTCAGTCTTCCATTTACATATAATGATTGGTTCAACTTATTGAATGCCAAAATAGTATTCAAGGGAGATAAGAGCTAGATTCATTTCACATTTAATCCTTAACTAATCCTATGGAACTCCTTTAGATGCAGTTAGACTCCATTTCAGAAAGTATCCCAAATGAAAAAGACATTTTACTATGTTTTTTTTTTTCCATACAGTGGAATAGTTGCCATGCAGGAGTGATTTGAGAATACTAGTATATTACTGATAATCATTCAGTTTGTGTTTGGTACCCCAGTCCTTGCTTAACATTCATATGAGACAACACAGGTCAATCAGCACTTATGTTCAGCTGGATGTTAGTTTAAAGCTGTGATAATTAATATTTAATAACAAAGGAAAGGATGACTGTGCAGCATGAAAAGGACTAATCACAGAGACGAGCCGACAGGGAATTATTAGACTGCGGTTCATCGTCAAGTTTTTTAGCTCATTGTTTTGGTTTTTTGATCTGAAACTTTGCTATTTTGCTTCATCTGCTGCAACCATCTGTTTCAGCGAGAAGAACCAGCGAAGCAACACACAACAGTGAGACAAAGGTAGATGAAAGGTGGTGAACACAATGGAGGATTTTGCATAAAGAGGAAAACATTTCCCTCAGGAGTTGGTAGAAACCAAAACAAAGCTAAAAAAAGTAGGAAAATCGTTGATAACAGCTAGTTTAGAGCTATTTTTTGTTACTAGTAAGTTGCTGTAACATCACAAACTAGTAAAAGTTAAAGTTACAGAGCTATGTGTTTATGTATTCTTTCCTTTCATTATAAGCGGGAAACCAATTATGCTAATTATGTACTTTATCTTTTTGTTACGCCTGTAATTTGAAGTTTTGAGGTCAGATATGTTAACTATATTGCATGTTACTTATTTTACTCTTCAGCCATTAGTAAGGAAGCATTGTGGTATTTGTCACAGTACATAATATTGGTATATGCTGTATATAATGGATATTCAGTAATAACTACCTCTACATAATAATTAGTTTGTATGGTGCAACCTTGGTGATGAGTAACACTCTATTTAGTACATTTATATTAAAATCAGGAAAAACTTGAATAGTTTGTGAATAGTTGATGCAGTCGCCTGGAGTAGTAATTTCCTACATTATGTATGCCATTTTATATGCACTGCTAAAAAAAAAAGTATAGAGTATAGTTTTAAGTCAGTTAAACCTCTGGGATATCGATCTGGTCAGTTAAGTAGCAGAGGGGGTTGTTAATCATTCAGTTCAGTTCAATCCAGTTTTATTTATATAGCGCCAAATCACATGAAACAGTCGCCTCGAGGCGCTTTATATTGTAAGATAAAGACCCTACAGTAATTATAGACAAACTCAGCAATCAAAACAACACCCTATGAGTAAGCACATGGTGAGAGTGGGAAGGAAAAACTCCCTTTTAACAGGAAGAAACCTCCAGCACAACCAGGTTCAGGGAGGGGCAGCCATCTGCTCTGACCGGCTGGGGGTGAGGGGAGGCTGCTTTGCTGTTAATGAAGTTAACAACAGGTAGTCCAACTCCTCCAGGATGGCACATCAATATGAACCATTGCCAGAAGGTTTTCTGCATAGTCTCAAGAGCATGGAGGAGACAGGGAGTTACTCTAGGAGAGCTGGACAGGATGAGCACTGCCAGAAACCTATGAAATGACCTCCAGCAGGTGTTAATGTCTCTGCCTGAGGGCAGGTCCACCACTATCACCCTATGCTTTTACAGATGAGAGCAGGTTCACCATTAGCACATGTATTCTGGCTATATTCTATAGTCTTTATTATTATATATCTATTATATATTATATATCTATATTATACTCTTATATAATATTCCTATATGCTGAGTGCCTGTATCAGTTTGCAGTTAAATTGTCATCTTTCAGCAACTGTGCCACTATTTGTGGAGGAATTTTTGAATTTTGGTTTAAAATTTTGGTAGTTCTGGCTGGACTCTGAATGTAAAATAGTGGTGTATGCAGACTGCAAGCGCTTTGCAACACATAGCAAACAGATTTGCAAATTTTAATAATTTATCACAGTTAATCATAAATAGACTGAATGGAAAGGCCAACTTAACCCCATTCAATCACAAACTGACAGCAGACTGATTCTGTCTTATTGCCTTTTTATTGCCATCACTTTAAAGTGGACATGAAACACTACATGTCTAAAGGCTAATTTACACCATGGAGCCCTGCTCTAAAACTACATTTAACACTTTCTGTGAAGCTGGATTTAAGAAATAAGTCTTTAAAGTTTTACTTTTTAGAGCATGAGTAACGTCATCCTGTGCCGGTACAGAACGTGATGTCACTATGGGGAACTTTTATCCAAATACTTTAAGTTACCGCTGGGTTAGTAACAATGTAATACGTTTATGTATATTCTGGCAAAAATATGCTTTCAATATTAACAAAACTCATGAAGTCAAAACAATTTTAAGCATTCTGTTATAGATTGATATTCTGTGATTATCTTTAACATTTCTACACATAATTTGGGTAACCACATCCAAACAAATTAGACAAAGTACATACTGCACTTTTGTACAAGGGCGTCCACTACATAATGTATCTATTTATATAATCTACAACAATAAGCCAGACATAATGCATCTTGACAAGGTATTCACATCATGTTACACTCGTGCATACAGGAATATTACTACATATGTAATGTGCCTATAATATCAATGCATTATAAATCACCATAAAGGTGATCATGTACAAAATATAATGCAACTATGTTGTTTACATACAAGAAATATTGCTGGGCAGTAGGTATGGCTTTAATATTGCTCAATGATGAGTCATAGTCTGTACTATTTATGGCCGTGAGTCAACCCTGACCAATATCTTAGACAATGTTCAGCCAATCAGAAGTTGGCATCACAGGCTGACCAAGGTCAGTTGCTAGATTTGGGGAATCCCCACTATCTCCACTTTAGCCAGTAATAGTCAAGTAGGTGTAGCCAATCACACAGCAGAAAATGATCACATGATTAGGCTAAGCCAATCAGGAATGAAAAAGAGGCCATATATAATTAGCATATATTATGATAGCATTAGCAGTGTGAAATCCTCCAGGTTGTTTACTCTCCACTTCAGATAAATACAGCCAAAGAGTACAAAGGGTACAAAGCATTCAGGAATATAAATACCGTGTTGCATTTCTTTGAAGAATAAAGCACACAAATGCCAAATTTGTCTGTTTACTCAGCTGTTTCAGATTCAAGAAGATCCAAGTTTAAAGCCCCTGCAGAGCGATATTATTTCTATTTGTGTAAGTGAAAAAAACTGTTTTTTTTTTATGATTGTGTTCAGAGAGTGTTTATGGCTACTATTTTGCAAATTCATACAGGAAAGATAAGACTTCTATGTTGACTTTCAAATGTCCATGTCCTTCCTCAGCAGAAGTTAAGAAAACATCACAAAATGGCAAACATTATGCTAAGACATTTTGTAGCCATAGAAAACATTATGTTCTGCTTCTTCTCATATTGTTCTACTGGTGGTGTCATGAAAAGCTGCAAAATTACCAAAATGAGCGCAGGCAGAAAAATACCTACTTCTGCCCAATGAGACTGTCACTTCACAAGGTCACTGAGCTTCATCTGTTCTGTGACAAAATTAGAGAAATCGGTATCATGAAAATTCAATTGACAGGAAATTCATTCACTAATGAAATAGACAAAAGAACTAATCGCTTGTTATCTAAAATGTAGCCCAGAGTGATTTTAAAAAGTACATTGGCCATCTCTCACTTTCCTGGTTTCTTTCAGCTATAATGAAGTCTCTCATTCAGTTGAGTGATCCTACTTTCAAAATCGTTTTTTTCAAACATACCTAATTAGACTTCACAACCTCTCACCGTCAATCTTGTCTAATTAAAGGTCTCTCATTCTTCCCCTCACCTCCTGTGTCTAGTACCCATCAAATAAAGGTCTCACTCTTTCTTTTCTTTCTGCTCTCAACTAAATAAACCCATTTCCTCTTCTTTCCCCCTGTATTCATGTCTTTAGTAAATTAGAAAATCTGTAATTGAATATCACTGTCTCCCTACTTAGACTCTAAGGATTCTGTCAGCTACTTCAACACACCTTTCACCTTACTTCCCAGCCAATAAGGTTTTCTTGTTTACTCCTTCCCTGCAACTCCACTGTTCTTTTTTTGGAATGTTTAGTATCTGAACATCTTATATGTTTCCTGCTTCACTGCTGAAGGTTCTGGTTGCCTCTCAGGAGGTCTATCTTTTGTTGCCTTATACATATGGGACGCAGATCTGTTCTACGAAGAAAACTGAAGCACTACATCTTATCTTCTCTATAGTTTTTCCCTGTTGCACGGCCTGCAAAAGAACACAGCAAATGTAAAATGCATTATTTTTTCCCCAATACGCTATGTAAAATTCTAACTTTAACTTTACATCACACCTTTCCGTGTCTTCTAGATATGATGAAACAGAAACACAAGATACATTTTTAAAATTCATAAACTATCTATTTAAAGTTTTATGAACAATACAGATGTTATCGTCTGTGATTCTGTTTTTGGTTTACTATCAAATGACTGCACAGTCTTCCTTGTAACAAGACAAAATATTAAATAGATAATAAATCAATAGTAAATATAGACAAACTGCAGCTTTAACTGCAACGCCATCATCCCCAAGTTGTATTCAAAGCTTTCATGTGCATGGTGAAAAATAGCAATTTAAAAATGATCAGCGTTGTGCCATAATCCATGTATTTATTTATATGTATCACATGATTTTATATATATATATATATATAAATAAGAACATATATCCTAGCCACTAAAAAGATGTGGCTCTGTAAATGCATACACACCTCTGACCATGGATCAAAACTAAACTTTTGCCTGTTTACTCAGGACCAATCCCTTGAGGTTTGCACTTCGTGCTGTGCAGGTGTTGGGGGCATGGTCGGAGGTGGCTGTAGCTCGAGGAGTTTGAATGTAATGTTAGGCTGCAGCAGTTGCTCACGTCCTTGAGCTTGGCTGTTTGTCTCCTACTGAGCAGCAAGAATCTCAGTAAAGTGATGTAGTCTTCTCTGGATGCCAAGTGCAATGTTTAACTTCACATTCCCTCCCAGTGGATCTATTTAAGATTGAAGCTGTCTTGATTTTTTGCTGCCTAATGAGCCTGAATTAGGTTTTTTTTGCTAATGTATTTGCTTGCCCATTTCACCAAATATAAGTTTTTTTTATTCTGATTGAACTTTCTCAAAACTTTTGGAGTACGGTATGTCTGAAGACAAATTCATAAAAGAGGCAATATGAGCTGCAGCTAGGAAAGTTGAACAGTTGGGGACACTGCTTGCCAAACACTGATGGCAGTTTCAAGACGTGCTCACTCATTTGATTGCCGAGTATGTGAGTATTTCTGGAAACGTACACGAGAATTTTGAATTCGTGTGTGTGCTTGGCAGTAGCAAAATCCGGTGATGATAACTCATTACACAGTATTTAAGGAATTCTTAAAACAGTGAAGAAATGTGATTTTGGTTGAAGAGATTTCACCACAACACCTGCTTTGTTTACTGGGATTACAACTTGCTGTTTGGATTCTCTTGTCTTCTTAGCTGGTCTGAAAGTTTGTAAAGTGAGCAAAATGTCTTTAAATACAAACACATGTGCACAGAAAATGACAGAAAGACATTTCCCTGCAGTGTGAAGAAGCTGGGAGACACAGATGACAGTGTTTATATAAAGGAGAAAAAGAAACTTTGCTGCCTGATGATGTCAAGCTTAAACTGTAAAAAGTGGAAAATGTCTATTTACTGATTGTTTTGTATATTTATATACAAAGCAACCACCCCCCCCCCCCCACCCCCCTTAGGTTCTATTGTTATATAATTTGAATAAATCTATACTCAAGAGTCATCAAGTGAAATGTTGAGTCATCCATGTCTATATAGTTCAGTTCAGCGGTACAGTATATACTGTACTTAACATGCATGAACACATGAATATGCACATAAATAAGCAAGTATTCTGCTCAAAGTGTATCTTTTATTATCCACCAACTCTGGAGTTCCATGTACAAATGTAACTGTGTGCACAATATGCCACAGTAGTCTAAAGTATATACTGTGTGTGGATCTTTATTAAATTATTTATGGTAAAAAAGTCAAAGGTTTTTGTACTCTGTCTGCAAGGGATCCCACGTTTCACTTTTTTCTCTAAACTCCTCATTGTTGCTTTAGTAAAATATTCAGTTGTATTGTATTTGTTGAAGACTGAAAGGGAACACGAACATAGCCCACTGCACTCCTCGGAAACTGCACTCATTTAGGATCTTTTTGTAAACCAGCGCTTACACTAATTCTGCAGTTGTCAGACCATAAATCAGATCCTGTTAGATTTAGGCTACGTGAACATGGCACCCTGCCAGAGGGAACTTTTCTTTTATTCCAGTACAAATCTTGTCACATTTACTGTAATTTGAAACATCACCTATTATGCAATATGAAGTTATTATCAACACCATATGCCACCATAATTAGTTATTTAGAAAGTTCAGGATTGTTCAACAATGTTGGGAATTTCGAAAAATGTCAATTTCATAGCTGCCAATGGGACATATTTCACTTACATAATGAGACGTTCTTTCACACTCGGCTAAACCTGTATTTCCCCTCCGTACTCTTACGAGATGAAGGCCATTTTTACACTCTTTGGCCATCACAGTAACAGTCAGGAAGATTTGACAAGCATGGCAGGTTTCTTCTTCACAGCCTAAAAATGGAGGGCAGGAAAGTTGCCATTCTGAAGCCAATTACTTAAGTTTTGCCTGTTTTCATTCATTCGCTTCTCACAAAAAAAGGATTGAATGAAAACTTCCTACAGTCCTCTTATCATATGGTAATAATGTACCATGCCCTGCATGTTGTTACATGCCAAGTCATCTTCACATCATTTATTTTCTTTATTTTGCAGGCCATTCTAATCTCCCTTCAAAAGAAAGGTACTTAGAGGATCTGTCTGAAGAATAGCTGGTTTCTGTGCAGCTAAAGCGTGCCAACAGGGAACATTTACTCAGAGATTCTTTGCAGTGTTTAGATAAGACTTTGGATGCTGGTGACAAATCAAATGCATGTCTGTGGGAGTGGGAAAGGACAGCAATACAGCCAATCATGCAAAGCTGTGCTGCCTCTCTGCCAAAATGAGATTCATATCGAGAGTGAATAGCTGTTTTCCAAAAAAAAAAAAAAAAGCACCACTGAATAGTACAAAAATATCCACTGAAATGTTAAAGAAAATACATCCATGCCAAATAATTGTGATCACAATAAAAAATAAGGACAGAGGTATTGAAAAAAAAAACCCTCTTTAGTTAACACCAAAGAAAATGAATGAAAACACACTTTGCACAATATGCACATTTAAGTATAGGCTGTAAGCAATTTGCATTCATATTAGATGTTAGTTCAACTACTTATTAAAAGAACATGTTTTTGGTTTCATTTTATTTTACTTAACATAGTTTTAAAGCACAAATATAGTGTTTGTAGCTTCATAATGAAATGTTCTAGCAGAAGGTCTGTGGCTCTGTCAAAGGGCTAAAGTTAAAATGACCTCCTTCTCAATTTTTGTGTGTTGGTGTGTTGTTCCAGTAGCCAGAGGGAATGCAGTGAACGAACGGAGGAGGAAGTTGCCAGTTGCAATCATCTGTCTGTGTCTTCTAGTTTTGTAACAAAGAGTCTCTCATGCTCATGTGAGAGTAGTTAAGAAAATCATGGCTGTGCTGCTAACAAATTACTTAAGTACTTGCAAAAATTGCATTCTACATGTAAGAAATGTACCAGGATTATTAGCAAGTCCATGATGATCATTTTAATAGAAATATTAATAATTTCCTTTTTTCAACAGTAGCATTTTGTTGATGCCTCATTTTATGTGTTTATGTTGACATTACTTCCAATACATGTTATATAAGACATCAAATGGGAAAGAATAACCTAGTGTAAGCATTACATGAGTCAGAGTAATTTTACAAAATAAGAGACTGCTGCAAACACATGAATGTGCAAAGATGCATGCAAATGACAGAGGTCTGCTGCTTGTGCTGATAAAACACTGCACACCAGCTGCAGCTTTTCATGGGCTGCACATTCACTACAAAAAGAAGAAATACCTCAACCTGGTTCGTTTGCCTTCTTTATTCTGCAGCGTCATTCTTTCTTTTTAAAACATATAATTTCAGATATATCATTTGTCAGAACACTAAATGAGAATGAGACATATCTTTGTGCATGAAAACTCCCAACTGCATAGCTCAATAAGTTTGATGAATCATTGCCATCACAACGAAACAATGTCTGTTGTGTCATATAGATGTCTGTTAAACTTTACTCAAATTGATTGATGGGCGACACTAATAAAGCTGCAGTCTGTTCTCTTTTTGATCAGACTGTCACACAACTTGTCACTTTTAATTTTGAGTCTCCCCATTCCCCAGTCAGTGTTATGATTTAGCAGCAAATGCCTGCTATAGTATATAAAAATGGTGATAAAAGTCTCCCTTTCATCAGCAAGTTTTAATCAAATTGTAATATTCTCTCATAAGCCGCTGTCATTTAAATACAGTATCCTGTTGCAACATTATATTATTATCACACACATTGGATTTGATGGGAATAAAGCTATCAAAAATTATGACTTGGGTTTTGTTCAGTCAGTGAAACCTATTGCATATGTGGATGTTTATGTGGCTCAAGAGGGATCTGCATGGAGTCTGTAATACTGACTCAGTTGGATGGGTGGGTGGAATTAGAAAAGAGTGAGCTCACCAGATCTCTGGTAAAATGAAGGTTGATTATTCAGTGTTAAAGTGAAATGTATATGAAATGCATATAAAACATGAACAACAGAGGGCAGTTCATTTTATCCCAGTAAACATTTTTCTAAGAGTTTATGGTCTCAACAGTTAGTTTCACATCTTACTGGCTACATTTTGTAAATTGTGGTCCTGGTTAGAGTCTAAAAGGAGGCAGGCTTGGGGACCAGCATGTGCTCTTATTGGCAAATTGCTTCTGTATGAGTGTCCATTGTCCATCAGCTTCTTGGTCAGATCCACCACACACAAGATGGTGATAGCCAGAATACTCAAGGTGAAGCCACAAATGGACTTTCTGAAACAAATGGGTGATTTTTTGCACTGAATATTTGCACATTTTATATGCAATCTGTGCAAAACACACTCAAGTTTGGACCTGAACTGGTGGTGACCGAATTGGAACATGCAAGAATTTTAGAATGCAGAAGAATTCACAAAATTTAAAAAAAGTCAATATATGTGCTTCTTCCACATTGACTTTGATCCTGTGAAAATGCTGCAAGAGTTCAGTCCTGCAGTTTTAAGATCATATGTTGTATTTTAACTAAACAATATTACTTTAGTCTGTATCTGCATTTATGTACCAAAAATGGGAGGGAATATACAAAACGAATATGTCAAGTCTGATGACATTGCCCCCCAGATTTGCTTCATGAGTCATGATGTTTCCTCACCTGCTATTTCGCGTGTTTAACATGTAGTGATGTCAGCCCTTGTTAATTATCTTCTTGAGGCTATGTTGGTTCCTATCTGTCTGTTTTGAGTGTTGAGAGACATTGCTGACACTGTTGTCGGAATATTCTGAATATTTTTGTCAGGCTCGACTCAGACTGACACAGCAGACCAAAACATACACACAAAGTATGCACTGTCAACTTGATGTTGACAAAAAAAAAAAAAAAAAAGCATGATATTTTACTGAGTGCACATTTTCAATCTCACTGGGTAATGAAGCCTGTTTGTGACATTTTGAAATAGGCCAGTTATTTTATTATAGAATGACAGCTAGTAACCGTTCTGACACAGTCACTAACCTTTTGTTGAACATGTAGACCCAAATCATGTTTTTGACCTTTCTCTCTTTTCACACATTTTGACAGTACGTCTCACGCTGTCAATATTTAGTTTAATACTGAATTTTTTTTTTGCATTGTTCTTTGTAAATCAATCCAGACAAAGCCTCTCTCATTGCACCATTTTTCCCATCTGTATTAATTCAAAAAAAAAAAAAAAAACGATCTGCTTTTTTTAATATTTAGTGTTTTTTGTGTTTGATATCACTCATTGTGCATCTGTTGCCCTTCTAGTTTGACTGCATAGACTTGACTGTGATCACTCATTTGAAAACAAAAGCAGAGAAAATGTGAAAGCTGTTACTGAAATAATACATTTTAGCGAGACAACAGACACCTTTGAAAAAAAAAAAAAAATAGATACCTGCTCTTGTATGTCAGACCTGCGAGATGATTGTTGAACCTCATCACGGAGAACATTTGTTTACACAAATAGATGCTTCCAAACATACTCAGCGCACAGGCAGCCTTAAGGCGGAGTTGTGGTATTGTGTCTGAGATGAAAGGGGCAAACTCCTTTGCCTCCAGAGATTCAAACTTGGCCCTCAGTGGGCTGTTCCACTGTAATTAATTCAGCTCCATGTGTCTGTATTTTGGAAAACTCTCTCTTGCATTGACTGCAGACGGAGTCATAAAAGTTTCAAAAATTTATTTATGTGCATCAAGGTTTGTAAACCAATTCCTAAATTTGTACTTTTCCTATTGCATTTGGCTCCACTAGTGAAGGCAGTTTTGTCTGAATTGCCTTTTACTGCAGCATGCATATTCATGAATGCCCAGCTTGCGTCTTTCCAGTTTTACATTTAGATGTTAGGGGGTATGGAAATACTCTGTTACATCACATCGAAAAGACAAACTGCCTCTGTTTTTCTTCTCCGGCTCTGTAACAAAATTTCTCTTACCAGCCGTGAAACCGGTAATACGCTCACACATTTCATAGAATCCAAGCTCCACTCAAAGCAAACATGACTTCTCCATTCTCCCCTTCAGGTAATGCCCCATTTCAATTATACACTTACTTTGTCAGCTGTTTATTAATTTATCTATTCTTTCTCTTTTTTACTTTTCCCAGGTGTTATATGAAGCATTCTGTTGCTCTATTTTTGACTTTATGGTCTCTGATGAAAAATATGGCTTTGAGTGTGTGGTACAGGTAGTGATGTTAAACATATGAGGGATTTTGTGTTGTGCTTGGTGTTGCTCTGTGGGTAGTATACTAGGGTGGGGTTGAGGGGTTTTGCATGCTATTGCTGCTCACTGGTAGATGCAAACTGTGACACTGTGTGCAACAAAATACGAGTGGCTGTCTACACTCTCTCCAGGCCAGCAGTGGAGGCACTCACACTGCTGGGAATTGGCCATACTAAACTGGGAATTCGCAATGGGCTGGATGCCATATGGGCCTCCAGTCTGAGACTTGAAAGCGATGACAATTATGATATTACGCTATCTGAAAACAAATAAATAAATAACTCTACTTGAGTTTCAGTGCTAGGGTAATAATATTCAGAGTATGTGAATTTTATGAAGTGAATCACTAATTTATAGTGGTCTCGCCTTTATAGATAAAGCTGTCATTGTAGCCTGATGCGGGTGAGATGCTGTGGGTAATCTAATGCAAATGTGTATGTCTCGTTGGCAGGCAAAGCAGCCACCTCTAATATTCCTGCGGTGTTGTTTTTGGCACAGCAGCAGCACAAACATGTTGCCACGGAAGTGGCTACTTCTACTGTAATGTATTTACTGTCTAATTTGTGTCTCAGTGAGAGCCCATATATCCTGTTTAGGGAGTGACACCTCTCCTCCTCCACTTTATGGAGCGGTGCAGGCATTTGATGGGGACTTGAACATGCTGTGCTGATGGATGAGCTTGTCAAGGCAGCCCCGTGATGCTCTCCTCCCCACAATGTGCAGGACTGGAGAAACTCACTCATATAGAAAAGCATAGCTCAAAAGATGGTTAATAACGCATTCACCACACCTGAAAATAATCTTCTTAACAGTATAACTGTCGTGGGTGAGGAAATTTTTACAGTTTACTGTCTGTTCGGTGTCAGGTTTTATATAATAGTTGGGAAAAAAAAAATATTACATTTGGCAAAAAAAAATGCAAATTTATTTTGCTGTGACAACTTACATTTTTATACTGATAAACACGCCTAAGGTTGAGGGTGTACGTATGTCAACAAGCTGTTTTTTTAAACACTCGTTCTTGCCTTCACCACTCTGCTGTGTACAATGTTGAACACTGTTCCTTTAATGTCAGGTTTTCAGCTTGAGACTGAGAGTTTGATTCCCCGAGGCAGAAGTTCTGAATCGCTGACAGGTGTTTCAAAGTGTTCAATTTGTGGATGTTCTAAAACAAATTCTTGAAACACTGTGCTCTAATACATCTCTTTGAGAGACTTTCTGCACTATTTTTGTGCCTCTATTTTTGCACTATGTTTTTTGCCTTCTGTGTGTGAAAGCTATTCGAAGGGGCTAAGTAACTGACAACAAGTACCCTCCAAAATTTGAACACAATCAAACTGTAGAATCACGCCGCATTATACATGTAGCATCATGCTGCTGTTTAGCTGAGAACTGACATAAAAGTTACTTGCATGGCTGCAAGTCATCCTGGGGCAAGCTTGCACAGTAGTGCACAGGCTGGTCTCCCAAATGACTGCAGTAGCTGGAACAATGAGGTTTTTCATTTACAAAAGCTTAGACTCATACTGTGTTGTTGAAAATACAGAACATAGATGGATGAGGTACCACCAAGTAAGTACACTAATGTACGCTCTTTGGGAGGGGTCTGCACAAAGCGTTGCCCTGAATTTCCTGTTGTTTATTGTTGTTAACAGCCAGCAGATATAAAGCAATATTCATGTCAGATTAATTTTAAATGATCACAGAATGACAAATACAAAACAGAATCTCAACTAAATTAAATAATAGGATTAATAATAGGATAGATATCTGTATTTATTCATACTGACCTGGCTTCATATTCAATAGACTCAGTGTCTACATAAACCTAAATCATGACTACAGTTTCTCTGTTTTGCATGTTCAGCATTTTCTTCTTCTTTATTTTATTTATACTACATGCAATGCGATTTTCCTAACAGCTTTTATAGACCTCAGGGGAAAGATGTATCATACTGTTGTTTCAAGGCTAAACAAGTATGAGTATGCGCAAAGGCAGAATATGCATTCGCTGCACCAGATTGCCGCAGGTTATACATAACCGTCACAGTAAGATTATGCACACATGCAAAACCCAAGGTCTGGACCTTCTGACACTCGATATGCCCCGTAAGGCTTTTGCATTGTGATTCACGGCCATCACACACCGTAATCCGATGCCATATTAATCAATGACACCCATTCTATCATTGTTTATGCATTCCCCCCACATTAACTGTAGTATTTAAGTGGCAATATGTAAACATGTTTCAGACTGACAAATAATTTATTCTGTTGTTGTTGGAACCCAACAGGTTACTGAGCTAAAATATTTTCTGAATAAAATGTCAGTCACGTTTTGAGGGAAAAGTTGTGCATGCATGTATACCAGCGGCCCCCTGATGTCTACTAAAGCTCTGACAGCTGACAGGTAAATTGTGAAATATTACATGGTTCTGTCAAGCAGCTTATACGCGCCTCCTCTCCCCCACTCCTAGCGTGCTTTCCGCGGTAAACACAAAAGGTCTTTAAGACAGGCAACACAGGGAGCAACAACAAGCATCACATTTGTTTTTTTTTTCATATTGAGGCGCGTGCTAAAGAAATATCCACTGTGCTGATTTGCTGAAATAGTTGGAGAGAAACGCTGTTGTGCACGCTAAGTCAAGTCACCAATTTTATTTATCCAGACAGAATGAATTTTGGCTGGAAAAGTTATTAATTATTGGCAATTTTCTTCAAGTAATAAAATCTCAAATAACACCACATATTGATTTTTGAGCCTTGAGAGATGCTCAGGTAATCCTGCTCTACTGCCAGACAGCAATGTTGTCACTGAGGAACATCTTGTTTTCTCTCAGTGATGCCGCCGAGATGTGTCACTCGGTGCTTTCTGAAAGGACACAATTATTTCCAGGAAGTGTGCTTTATGACTATAACGTGTTTTTAAAAAATTACACTGCGTGGCCAACACGAGTCTCGCATCCATCAGATTCACAGAGGCACTGCATTACCTCACTTGCATGAGTTCTCCTAAAAATATATACTCTATATCTGTGGCTGTGTGACCCTGAAAATGTCTGGAAGATTTTATGACACTAACAAAAAGATTCGCCGGTTTTGCTGACTGCATGTCTCGCGCTGTCACCGGTGCATAACAGATTCCTCCATTCAAAACCGCTAATATACTAAATTGTCGACACACACAAACGCACAACAGAAGCACACACCTCTAGGTCACTGTAAGGAAAACAAACTCAGGAAACAAGTGTATAGTAGCAAGAATGACACAGCAGAAACAAACATTCTGGTGGTGAATTAGCTTGGTTATCATCTCAGACATAGTGCATTCTGACTGATTTATATCTTTGTACAGTCTACAGAGTGTGTCCTGTTTATTGTATTTTAATTAATTGATTTATTTTGTTACTGTGGTGTTATGCTTTCAATCTTGCGTGTCTCAGAAAACTGCATTGGAATTTCTAGTTACCTTTTGTCTCATACTGTTAATGGCACAACAGTTAAATTTACCTTTGTCAGCAACATTGACAAAAAGCAGGAGTTTGGAAAAGTAGATGTACAATTGTGTCTCTGTTTTAAGCCACTAAGGGGGAGACATGATTCTGAAAATATCTTGAATTGAAATCTATAGCTGTGTTCCACATTAGTGAAGATGGTGGTATAAATTCTGGGGCAAAAAAGCTTTTATTTTGGGGCAAAGTCAGTATGTCCCATTGACTATTGTAATTAAGTCAATTTAGATCATTCGGAGCTACCCAATAAGGTGCCCAAAAGTGCCAAATTGTATTTTGATAGTCTTCAGAACAAACCATTAAAAGCTTGGGTAGGAAACATGTTTGAAGTTTTCAGCATATTGCAAACTACACTTCTAAACCTGCTCTGGGCTCTGTTTACAGGAGAAAATCTAATCCATGAAGAGAGGCTTTAGCCAATCATGGGTCTTTTCAGACCAGATAAGGTGAGTAGTATAACGTAATATAATAAGTAGGGAAGTCCATGTTGAAAAAAGTCAGAGGTGCAATGAGATAATCAGAGGTCTTTCACCTGGGAGAGCTGATTTTTCTTTTTTTTTTTTTTTACTGGAGCCAAAAGTCAGCATTGATTTATTTTTAGTATGCCCATGCCCATCTGGTGGTAGGGGCTCTCAAATTGTCTCTCCCCCTTCCAGATATCTGTATACTGCAACTTTAATGTTTATTAAATTAAGCATAAAATTCAGTTGCATCTCAATTTGCCTCGTTTTATTAGATACCTCTCAGTTTGTGTGAATTTCATGCGTGCAGTGCAGGCTTCTCAAATCCACAGTCAATTTCACATGTCAGTGCCTGATGTTTTCAAAGTGGTGAGGCTGGTTGCAAGTGGGATGACCCTCTGTCAAAGGACTCCCTTATCTTCTTAAAAAGTGAACTGTGTGTGAACTTAACAGGAGTGAAGTCTTCCTAAGAGGGGTAACAAGTTTACTGGGCTGTAAAGAGGGAGAACTGTGTACATCTGCATCAAACTGTAGAGCCCATAATACACTGTGTGATCTGATTTATTTGAAAAAGTTGTAGCCACAGATGCATTTTTTTTTTTCTTCATATATTACAAAACTCCAAGCGGTGCTTTGGCCTATGCAAATTCCAATTTCTCCTTTGAGGCAAATGTTCGACACAATGACATTTGCATGCTTAGAATGAGATGGCAGGATGACAAAAAGTAGCACATCTGACCACATGGTTCACAAAAGTACATCAATCAAACCACATGGGCTATATTTAAGATGAGGATAACCTGAAGGGAATGAATCTAACACAAACAGAACTGTCATGATATAAGGATGTTCTTTTAGCTGAAGATAAGCAGGGTGTGAAAGGGAATTCAGGGAACACAGATAAGAGATATGTGACCTTTAAAAAAAAGGCTGGTAAAAGTTTAAAATGTAAAGGCTTAAAGATGCTGGAAAAACTTGTGTGCTGGATTGTTTTATTATTCTTTTTAGCCATTGTGAATGACAGTAATTTGGTAAATAATCAGTGGTTAGGGGACATGATTAAAAGAGGTATGGAAACACCTTGTATTAAAAATTATCAGCAAATGGGAATTTGATAGTTAACAGCAATTTTTGCATCCAGGGGAGGGGCAGAAGAACGCCTCTGGGTCTCTCCAGATGAGCTGAAGGAGGTAGCTGGTGAGAGGGAGGCCTGTGTTTCTCTGCTTAGGCTGCTGACCCTGCAACCCGGCCCCGGATAAGCAGAAGAAAATGGATGGATGAATGGATGGATATGATGAGCTGATTGTGGGACTGATCTCAGGCACATGTATGTGTGTTATTATTATTTTAAGGTCAATGATTGATAAAGTTATTAATATGTCAATTTCTAACATTGAAATAACTATCAAATTAGCATGTTTTTAAATTGTTATTTAATAGTGTGATTGTTTTGTTGCATATTTAGTTGTGTGGATGTAACTGCCTTTCTAAAGAAAACCACTACTGGAATGTAAGCAGGTAGTTAATAGAAATCTTTAGGCTGTTTAAATTAATGCCTTGAGTATTTCTATATATCTACTTGTCCTCATCTTGTATGAGAAGCACTCGAGCCAAGGGACACAGCAAGGTACAGCAAACAACCTGGATTATTGATGAAGTGAGAGGCTGCTTCTCTCCGATGGAGAAATTGGCATGTTTGTCATTTTTTTCATTTTGTCTTCAGCATCAGGTGTACATTTGACTTCGCAAAACATTAAAATGAGTTGTTAAAAATAATACTGGTATTGATATTTTTACTCAAAAAGAGACATCAGGGTTGAAAATATTGACATTCAAGTATTGATTTGCACATTTTAACACTCTGGAGGGCTTCAAATCAATAGCAGGGATAACACATAGACAAACATATTCACACTTATTTTCACACATGCACAGTTACTGACTTCCAATTCAACCAATCTGCTTGTCTTTGGAGGATAGCAGGAAACTAGTAGACCCTGGGGGAACTCACAGAGCAAATGAACAACACACACACACACACACACACACACACACACACACACACACACAAAAGAAACAGGAGATTTCAAACCCAGGATCATCATGCTGCGAGGCAACAAAGACAACCACTGAAAAATACTTCTGGTTAATATGCTGACAAACATGATGATTGAGCAGCCAGCAAATCCCTAATGAATACTTTTCATGTAGTTATTTGTGCGATGTACATAAAGACATTTACACACCAGTGACATGTCACTGTTGACTATTTTACAATACTGACATGCCCTCCAGTTTGCTTCCATGTCATTAGCAGTAGATTTTTTTTTCCATCACCACTGCTCTTCATCCTGCAATCATTTCCTCAATCAAAACGTAATTCCATCTGCTTCAATTCACTTTGCATACCACATTTGTGATAAGTAAAAATCATTTCAGTCCATTCCTTATACGACTGAGCACAGAATAGCGGCATGAGAAAACAACCAACCCCAACTCGTCAGTAATTCAATGTCTCCATTAAAGGATCATGATCTGTTCTATGATTCATGATGGCCACGCATGAGAGTTATGTATTTGGAGTGTATAAAGCAATGGCCCTCTCAACAGGGTTTCAGCTCTGTTATCAGAGTAGTTACCGTTCCAGTGTCACTTCTTTCCCTTTCTAGTTGCACATCATATACACATCAAAGTTATATTCCAGCAGTGCACTGCAGTAATGAATGCCCCACATTTCTGCTGTTTAAATTGGATCATGTCCCATTGAAGTTATCTTTTTTCTGCAACTTTTTTCTTCACATTCCATCAGAGTTCTGAATTTATAAGGTTATTATGATATTGTAAGTTATATTGCAATTATTTATGTTACTGCCATTTTTCTGACGTGGACTACATGTATTTTGCATTTTTTTAATATATTTTTATTTATATATTTTTAGAAATGGTTTTGTTTTTTGTTGATTAGCATGCTCATAGGTGGTGCTGTAATAATCAAGTTGATATCTTTGTAATCTCCAAAACATCTCACACTGGGGTCAATTCATCTACGTCTTCATTCATTTACACTTTTGTTTTAAATATGTGTGATTTTGAAATCCCCCCACCCCCCCCCCCCCCCCCCACACACACACACACACACAATTTTCTTAAAACCCTGTTTGCAATATTTCAACCACAGAAAGAAAGAAAGAAAGAAAGAAAGAAAGAAAGAAAGAAAGAAAACTGCTGCGTGGATTAATACAAAATTCTGTTTGCCTAACATGGGGTCAGTGCCTAAAATTTGGTAATTATTTTTTTTCAGTGAATCTCTAAGTGTAGACATTTGACATTTCCAGTTTTATGAAGTGAACATATTTTATTCAGCACACCCACTGAGGTGTAATAAAAGTTTCCCACACAATAACCTGTCAGATCAGAAGTCTGTTATTCAATATAGTGTGAAATTTACAAAAATAATTCTCCCCATACGTCCTCATTCAAATGCTACCAAAACTGAAACAGACATACTTTGGATCCTCAAAGTCACTCACTGTAATGTTGGTTACATATAACAAATGATAAATGTTACAATGACATAGCGTGTCATATTAGAATTAGTAATGTAATAACAGCTTTTTGACAGTCAAATGTTTTATAGACATAAACCTTTCATATTTAAATAGGCAGAAACCTTTCAGTTTTGCATATGGGACTTCTGAGTGTTGCGGAAATCTTGCGAGACCATGTAGACATATGCAGGAAGAACACTGAGGAGACTAAGACGTCTCAACCAAAAACATTTGCAGCAAAAACCTGGGGGAGGAGATTAGAGTGCAGCAATAGAGGCTGATACATTTAAAGCCACTGTCCATTTTAAAAGCCAATCTGATAATTGTAGACTATTGTATTATATGAAAATATTCAAGAATTGTACATTCTTCTCTGCTCTCTGAACACATAGATATGTGACAGCTCTTACAAAGAGGGGGAGGCATTTTGACTATGCAAGGCATTGCTCAGATAACATGTTACCCTTTCCCTTAAAGGGAAGGTGGGCACTCTAATTCCTTGGTGTTAGACGCTGAGTCATTGCAATCTAATATGTACACTCATTTATAAAGCATTACTACATCTTAGTATGCCATTTATACACATTGACATAAATGTTTAGTCTTGCTTATTAAGTTCACATATAACATGTTTATTAACAGCATTTTCATCATTTATAAATGATGGAGTAACATTTCTAAATAAAGTACTGCATCAAGTACAAACATGTTTTTTAGGAGTTGTTAATGGTTCATGACATCATTTAGAAAGTATATGGTTAACAGGGTATTTAGATGCACATTTATACTTATACAGATTATGAAATGAGCTATGATTCCTTACAAAGCATTTACACGTGAAAGTGGAAGGTCAGCAGGACCTCAAGACTCAAACAAGTCTCAGCCATAAACAATAGAAAAAGGAAAGGCAAAGCACAAAGTGATACACAACTTACAAATATTTATTGCATTCTCATATTTGCAGAATACTGAAATGCATGCCAGGCCAGCGTCTGAATTTGTAGGTGGGTTTAAGACAGACAGACTCACTGAGCAGCTGGAGCCACAGGATACTTTAACTTAAATATATTGAAAATTCTTCGTTTAAAATAAACATTTTTCACAGAGCTTCACAAACAAGTGTAAACACCACAAAGTATCCATCATATTAAACTGTGCAGCTTTAGTCTGATAAGCCAGCATAAAGGAGTCATATTGTCCAATCTTGTACTTTCACACAGGCAAACTCAACTAAAATGAACAAAGTAATGCATGGTCTCCGTCTCCAGCAAAATGAAAACTCAGACAAGTTCCTTAGGGAAAGGAGGTGATCAGGTTCAGGGATGCCTCACCATCTCCTTCATCAAGGAGAATCTCAAGGCAAATGGCATTTCCATGGAATCTCAAGCCTGTATAAAACACCGATGTCATTGTCATCCAGTACTTGTTGGAACTCATTGGCCATGAACATAAAATCAGCTCTCAAAAATCTACTCATCTACACATTAGCAAATCCATATATTAATACAATGCTATTTTTAGTGCAGCAATTGTCTCACAGAGTGTTCCACCTTTTTAAATGACTCGAGACTTTTTGAGCTTTCATTTAACCATCAATTATGATCATAGAACCTCAAAATATAAATATTTTAACAACAATCGTATGTGTGTTTAGCTTTAAATCCTGACGGGAACAACAGTACATCATCTAGCATCCATCCATCTTCTTCCACTTATCCTTTTCAGGGTTGCAGTGGGGCTGGAGCCTATCCCAGCTGTCATAAGAGGAGAGGCAGGGTACACCCTGTACAGGTCGCCAGCCTGTCACAGGGCTGACACAGAGAGACAGACAACCATTCACACACACATTCACACCTATTAGCAATTTCACCAATTAACCTAACCCCACTATATGCATGTCTTTAGACTGTGGCAGGAAACCAGAGGACCCAGAGAAAACCCAAGCAGATCTGGGGAGAATGTGCAAACGCCACACAGAAAGGCCCGGGAGAAGGTCGATTCAAACCTAGGACCTTAATTTTTATTATTTTTTTTAATTATTTTATTTTTTTTTTTTTTTTTAAACCTAGGACCTTCTTTCTGTGAAGCAACAGTGCTAACCTGCATGCCACCATGTTGGCCATATACAGTAGTTCACCAAGCATTAGAGGGAAAATAGAGGCCACCATGGTAATGCATCAACAGTGAAAATGGCTACAAGGCTAGTTAGCCACATCAGCCGTTACTCCTAGGATACACATTACTGAATTTCCTGTGTATTGGCTCATGTTATCCCCAAACATTTGTTTTAACTCAGTGGGTTTCTGCACTCTGTTTGGCTTCTCTTATAAAGGTCAAACAGCTACCTATAGAAGGGGTGGGACTTATTGTTTCTCCTCCCTCCAATAGGAAAAGTGGATTGACCGATTAAGCCAATCAGACCACAGTTTGAGAAAAATTACTGACATTAATTGTATGTATTTTTTTAAAGAATTAATTTACTGTAGATAAATTGGATTGTGTTTTTATTTTCTCTAATATTTTCAGTATTATTTTCTCTTCTTTTGTTCTTTTTTCAAGAAATAAAGAAGAAGAAAAATAAGTCCCACCCCCTCCAGAAGTAGCTGTTCAACCTTTGTAAGAGAAATCTGAGTGCAACTGAGCTAGAAGGCCAAAGAGTGTTGTTTAGGGATAACTGTAGTGTGAGACAACACTTGTCCACATGGAAAGAGGAGATTCAGTAACGTGTATCAGAGGAGCAAATGCACGGGAACTGTGTCTTGGTGAGTTTTGCTAACTAGCCTTGTCGCTATCTATATGTTAGCACTGCGGCATCTGTCTTCCCCATACTGACAGGTGAACCTGACTTTACATTATATTTACTGCTGATATGCTTTTTTAAAGCATTAATCATTCCATACTACTTTATTTATAAAGCACTTAAAAACACAACAATAACAGAGCTGACTGAGTGTATATAATGAAACCAAACATAAACAGAGCTGTAGAAGTTAACAATAAAGGAGTATGTAAAAAATAAATTTAAAATCACAGATAACTTGTCACACTTGGTCAAAAGCCATGGAGTAAAAATGTTTTTAAACAAGATTTAAAAACAGTGAGTGAAGGAATCTACCTAACATGCAAAAAAAACCAAGCAAACAAAAGAAAATTAAAATTAAAATGCATTTGTAAACAAACTGGAAACCAGTGAAGGGAAACAAAGTTATGTGCTCTTGCTTACTTGTACCAGTCAAAAATCGAGCAACAGCATTTTGCACCAGCTGTAGGTTAGCAATGGAGGCTAATTTCAATCATAAGAACATTGCAGTAATCAAGAAGAAAGGTTATGAAAGCATGCATTATTATTTCAAGGTTGCATTTAGACAGAAGAGGCTTAATTTTTGACAGCTGCTTCAACTGGACAAAGCAAGATTTTACCACTAACTTACATGGGTATTGAGTTTTAGAGTAGGGTCCATTTTCACACCTAAATTGGTGAGAATGTATTTCTCACATAGAGCCAGGGAAGAAAGGTTGATCCAGAAGGTACTGCTAATGCCACTGGGTCTAAACAACATGACTTCTGTCTTATTCTCATTAAAATTCAGAAAATTGAGTGCCATCCATCCCCTGATGTCATTCAGCCAGTCAAGGAGAAGCTGGACAAAAAGCACACGTGTGCTTCAGTGGAAAATAAACTTGTTGTCTTCATAATAATAATAATAATAAAAAAAAATACAATGTTCCTGGAAAACAGCACCAAGTGGCAGCAGGTACAAAGAGAAAAGGAGAGGTCTGTGAATAGAGCCTGGTGGTACCCCCTGGGGAGGGCATCGGAGGTGAAGGTAAAATCATCATTGTTGACACAAACTTCTATCAGAGAGGTAAGTAGACCATTCAGGAGCTGAGCCACTGATGCCCATTCAGTGGTTCTCCCTGAAGATAAGGATCTCATGATCCACAGCGTCCAAGGAAGCTGTTATATTCATCAAGGAAGGACTTTAGTTGGGTGTAAACATTTTGTTCAGGAGGTAGCTTGGAGACAGGCTGAAAGACTGACAAAACAGAAGGGTCAGGGCCAGATTTTATTTTTTTTAGCAGGGGTTGCACAACAGCACCACAATATACAGGTGCTGGTCATAAAATTAGAATATCATGAAAAAGTTGATTTATTTCAGTAATTCCATTCAGAAAGTGAAATTTGTATATTATATTCATTCATTACACACATACTGATATATTTCAAATGTTTGTTTCTTTTCATTTTGATGATTATAACTGACAACTAATGAAAACCCCAAATTCAGTATCTCAGAAAATTTGAATATTACTTAAGACAATACAAAAAAAAAGCATTTTTAGAAATGTTGGCCAACTGAAAAATATGAACATGAAAAGTATGAGCATGTACAGCACTCAGTACTTAGTTGGGGCTTCTTTTGCCTGGATTACTGCAGCAATGCGGCGTGGCATGGAGTCGATCAGTCTGTGGCACTGCTCAGGTGTTATGAGAGCCCAGGTTGCTCTGATAGTGGCCTTCAGCTCTTCTGAATTGTTGAGTCTGGCGTATCGCATCTTCCTCTTCACAATAGCCCATAGATTTTCTATGGGGTTAAAGGTCAGGCGAGTTTGCTGGCCAGTTAAAAACAGGGATACCATGGTCCTTAAAGCAGGTACTGGTAGCTTTGGCACTGTGTGCAGGTGCCAAGTCCTGTTGGAAAATGAAATCTGCATCTCCATAAAGTTGGTCAGCAGCAGGAAGCAGGAAGTGCTTTAAAACTTCCTGGTAGACGGCTGCGTTGACCTTGCACCTCAGAAAACACAGTGGACCAACACCAGCAGATGACATGGCACCCCAAACCATCACTGACTGTGGAAACTTTACACTGGACCTCAAGCAATGTGGCTTCTGTGCCTCTCCTCTCTTCCTCCAGACTCTGGGACCTTGATTTCCAAAGGAAATGCAAAATTGACTTTGATCACAGAACATAACTTTGGAGCACTCAGCAGCAGTCCAGTCCTTTTTGTCTTTAGCCCAGGTGAGATGCTTCTGACGCTGCCTCTTGTTCAAGAGTGGCTTGACACAAGGACTGCGACAGCTGAAACCCATGTCTGCATGCGTCTGTGCGTGGTGGTTCTTGAAGCACTGACTCCAGCTGCAGTCCACTCTTTGTGAACCTCCCCAACATTTTTGAATGGGTTTTGCATCACAATCCTCTCCAGGGTGCAGTTATCACTACTGCTTGTACACTTTTTTCTACCACATCTTTTCCTTCCCGTCGCCTCTCTATTAATGTGCTTGGACACAGAGCTCTGTGAACAGCCAACCTCTTTAGCAATGACCTTTTGTGTCTTGCCCTCCTTGTGCAAGGTGTCAAAGGTCGTCGTTTGGACAACTGTCAAGTCAGCAGTCTTCCCCATGATTGTGTAGCCCACAGAACCAGACTGAGAGACCATTTAAAGGCCTTTGCAGGTGTTTTAAGTAATTTAGCTGATTAGAGTGTGGCACCAGGTGTCTTCAATATTGAACCTTTTCACAATATTCTAATTTTCTGAGATTTCTGAATTTGGGGTTTTCATTAGTTGTCAGTTATGATCATCAAAATAAAAAGAAATAAACAATTGAAATATAGCAGTCTGTGTGTAATGAATGAATATAATGTACAAGTTTCACTTTTTGAATAGAATTACTGAAATAAATCAACATTTTCTTGATATTCTAATTTTATGACAAGCACCTGTAAGTAAAACTACTATTAATAATGGTGAGAATAGAGGGACTCAAGGCAGGAAAGACCTCCTTAAGAACCTGAGGAGTTACACTATGCTTGGACAAGCTACACTTATTTGTGAAGCTTACTGAAATAATTCCCATTGTTTTTTGATAACCTTATTCAGGTTTTATTTAAATGAAGAAACTTCAGCATATTTAAGTTAAAGTACCTTGTGGCTCCAGCTGCTCAGTGTATCTCTGTCTTTACAAACTCAGACTCTGATCCGACATACATCAGAGTTCAAGCCAGCTGTTGATTGCCTGGTGCTGCACGGGGAATTTCACCGGTTCGCTGTCAGAACCTTTCGCTATTACCATAATTAACAAGCAGGCACAGCTAATAGCCATTAGTCTGATCCAATACACCTCGGTGGTCTGGTTGTCTGATTCTGTTGGGCTATGAATATTTTCTGGCTAGATTGCTGTACATTGCAGTATTCTGCAAATGTTGTCCATGTATTGTGTAATAAATATTTCTGTGTTTGGTATCACTTTGTGTTTTGTCTGTTTCCTTTTTTTTATAAATTCTCTGTAAGCCATAGATAGCCCTCAGTTTAGATGAGGACACACAAAATGGGGGCACAGGGCCATGACAGGTGGGGTGCAGGAGAGAAGTCGATCCATCCATTCTCTTCCGCTGACCCTGTTCAGGGTCATGTGGAACAAATGTTGAACATCGGATGAATTCTCACAGTTTTTATTTATAGGTGCAAAACAGCTGTATGTGCTGACAGGTACTGTAGGAGAGAATTTCAACCCGAAATTCAACCCGGTCAACCCTTCCATGCCAACGACTCTTCTAGCCCCTGCAGACCACAAATTTCAACCCTTCTTACAAACATCCCTCCCCATATCCAGGGTCTTAGAGAGGACAATAGACTACTGGACAGAAGATAGTTTGCAACTGCTAGCATTAAAATACTCCTTTGAAATAGCTTGTTTGTATTTTCATTAGCTGTAGGATGACTTTAGCGATTACAGACAAGGAAAAAAAAGCTCTATCGTTCCCTAGACTGTACACACCCCCCACCTCCCCCCGCAAATTCCAACTACACCGTTTTAGTGTTTTGTCCTTGGTAATTAAATCCACTTTTTTTCCTCTTTGTAAAGGCTCTAAAAACCTTTAAAGAGCATTTTTAATCACAGTACATTGGTCACATTTACTTAATAGTGTTGATACTGTACGACCTTAATAGACTGAAAACATTTTTTTAAAATATGCAGTCATGAGACTATTAACAACTGATATGAACTTTATGCATTTGCTATATCCTTTCTTGTGATTGTGTCATCAAAGTGACATCTGCTTATAGAGTATTATCATACAGCACAACCCCTTAAACTGAATCTGCAAAATAAACCAAGCAAAGACTGTGTCTTAAAATACATATGTAACGAGCTGATTTTCTAGACAAATCATCTATAATTACAGTAATCCAGTGTGGAGGAAGTAAATTGTTTTTGTTTTTATCGTGACAAAAAAACATGTCTTAGTCATATTGTCTTTATTTTACAACTGAATGTTTCTACCTGCAAACAATATATCCTGAAAAAATACTCAACAAGGTAGAAGCCCTGCATGCAGTTACGTACATGTAATCAGGTTTGACACCATGCAGCAGAAGTAGGACATCGTGGAGCCAGTGGGAATTGCTGGTAGAACACATTTGCTTTATGAGAAGGCATACTGTGTCTGAAGGTGGAAGGACGGTTGGGACAAAACTCCATCCATCCATCCATCCATTCACTTCCGCTTATCCTGTTCGAGGTCACAGGAGGTGGAGCCTATTCCAGCTGACATAGGGCAAGAGGCAGGGTACACCCTGTACAGGTTGCCAGCCTGTCGCAGGGCCAACACAGAAAGACAGACAACACTCACACACACAGTCACACCTATGGGCAATTTAGAGTAGCCAATTAACCTAACCCCAGTAAGTGCATGTCTTTGGACTGTGGGAGGAAACCGGAGTACCCGGAGAAAACCCACACAGCCATGGGGAGAACATGCAAACTCCACACAGAGAGAGAGAATTGTCATGCAAATCAGTTTTGACACCAGGCAGCAGAAGCAGGACATCGCGGAGGCAATGGGAGTTCCATATTAATGCTAATGATGTGTTTTAAACTACCTTTTGTAGGGAGCCTTTAAAATAATTTTATAGTTAGGGATCTTCCGTTAGTCGATCCTCGGATTCAAGAAGAACAATGCGGTTTTTGCCCTGGTCGCGGAACGCTGGTCCAGCTCTTTATCCTCTTGAGGATATTCAAGTGTGCGTGGGAGTTTGCCCATCCAGTCTACATGTGCTTTGTGGAGAAGGAGGACTTGGAGAAGGAATTTAACCACATCCCTCAGGGTATCCTGTGGGAGGTCCTGCAGGAGTATGGGGTGTCTGGCGTGTTGTTACAGGTCATTTGATCCCTGTATAACCGCAGCGAGAGCTTGGTCCATATAGCCGGCTATAAGTCAGACTCTGCCCTTTGTCACCCATTCTGTTCATAATTTTTTTTTATGAACAGAATTTGTAGGCGTAGCCATGTGGCAGAAGGCGTCCACCTTGGTGGCCTCAGAATCTCATCTCTGCTCTTTGTGGATGATGCAATCCTGTTGGCTTCATCAGGTGGTGGCCTCCAGCTCACAGCGGAATGGTTTGTAGCCATGTGTGAAGTGGCTGGCATGAGAATCAGCACCTCTAAGTTTGAGGCCATGGTCCCCAGCCGGAAAAAGGTGGAGTGCCTACTCCTGCCCAGGGACAAGTTGCTGCCCCATTTGGAGGAGTTTCAGTATCTTGGGGTCTTGTTCAAGAGTGACAGGAGAAGGGAATGTGAGTCCGACAGACTGGAGCTGCATTTGCAGTGATGCAGACACTGCACTTGTCTGTCATGGTGAAGAGGGAGCTGAGCATAAAAGCGAAGCTATTGATTTACTGGTCGATCTACCTCCCTACCCTCACCTATGGTCACGAGCATTGGGTAGTGACTGAAAGAATAAGATCACAAATACAAGCAACAGAAATGAGCTTCCTCCGAAGGGTGGCTGGCCTCTCCCTTAGAAATAGGGTGAGGCCATTCGGGAGGGGCTCAGAGTAGAGAAACTGCTCCTCCACATCAAAAGGAGCCAGCTGAGGTGACTCGGGCATCTGACAAGGATGCCTCCTGGACACCTCTTGGGTGAGGTGTTCCCGGACATGTCCTACCAGGAAGAGGCCCCGGGGTAGACCCAGGACATTCTCCTCGCCCTAATTATTATAATAATAATAATAATAATAATAATAATAATACCACATTCCAGGTCATTGCAAAAATGCAGAAAACAGATTAAATGAATGTGTAAAGGTGCAGGCTTAACAACACAGATATGGTCTTAAGATAATTAAGCTGACAACCAGTTCACAATGCTGGGCCATTACAAACTGTATTACTATGGCTACAATTGCACTGAAATACTGGAATAAATTCCAGGTATTTTAACAGCAAGCTGAGCCATGCTTTGTTCCACACACACACACACACACACACACACACACACACACACACACACACACACACACACACACACACACACAGAATGTTGTTGACCACAATGACCTTGTGAAGAGTTAATTGAAAAAGAAAAACAAGAAAGTATAAATATGGTTGACTGCAGAAGTCAAAAAGTCAGCCTGAAAATATCACTTAGAGCATGCTCTGAAGCTCCACATTTAATAGCGACAGCTGTCCCCCCATGGCTTGATTTTGCTTGCAAAACACTTGTTTTTCTTTTCTGTTTTTTATAAACCTTTTTGGTGTGAGGTCTGTTGGATTTCCCTAATAAGTTTAACTCTTTTTTTTATTGCTTAGTAATAACTTACATATTGAGTAGATATTATTTAAACATGTACAGCTATTCTGAATTATTTCAACAGTAAAAAGATCAAAGACTAATTTATGTGTCCCTTTCATTTCTAGTACCACCACAGTGTAGTGGTTTGCACAGTCACCTAACAACTGAGAGATCCCCACTTCAGTCCTGGGAAGAGACACAAATCCCTTTGGGGTTGTGTCAGGAAGGGCATCCAGTGTAAAAATCTGCCAAATCAAACATGCAGAGCTACCCACTGTAGCGTCTCCTTGTGAATAAAGGAGCAGCCAAAAGTAGCTTCATGTCCCTTTCATTTCTACATTTGCAGTCTATGACCAGGACAATAATAATAATCTGTAATAGGTCTAATAATCCTTTCGTAATATCACTCAGTGATCAATGGATTGCTTTAACACTTATGCTTTACCCAAGCAGTATAATAGCCCCTTAAATATGGGGAGCTTGTGGAAAGCCCCCTTCATTAATGTGCAAGTGCAAAATGCACGGGAGTTATTCTGATTTCTGCAGACTGAACTGGCATATACTGTAGATTCCTGTGAATAACATTAGGGAAGTCTACGTGCCTGAGCCATGCTGTTGAATACACTGCTAGTCATTTATTATATCTTTATTTATTAGTTTCTTACCTGTCACCGCACCCAGACACTGTTGACTTGGCTTCAACCAAGGCCGCAGTCTATGATGGAGCATATCAATGCAACCCCCCCAGTAAAGGGTAGCTCCCTTGGTGATAAGAGCTGTGAATATGGTCGTCAAGCAACGGCTTCAGTGAATCACCCCAGTCTCCTAAGGATGACATTAATGTGATGAAAAGTTGAAATCACAAAGGTATAAAGTTGCTAAATGTCAAACCCTAATGTTTACCAATAAGGCATGTATCCCTGAGCTTATTCCCCAAATGGCTGCATACAGGAACCTTGACTCTATATGCTATGTCTAATGTATCTATTTACTCGTTTTTTTTTTCTTCAAACATGTTTGAGTTTCTCCTCTTCATATAGCTCTATCCAATTTTGTTTTGACAGCCTATACCAAGGAAGACTAACATATTACTTTGAACTATCAGAACTCGGGATTATAATATCAAATTTGTACACTGTATCCACTTTAAGTTTTTGTGACAAATGAACAGGATATCTTTTTTTTTTTTTTTACTTAATATTTATCAAGTTGAGCTTCATCCCACATGAAAGCCTAGGCTGTACAATGACAATAAACCCAAAAGAACTATTTTTTTTTCCACTTGCCTTTTTTCACTCCCCAAGTGTTTATATATCACTACTGCATTTCATTAACTTTTGTCTTAGATCTCTTGCAGTTTGTATTTTCTCCTTGTCCTTCTATGCTCTTGTTTTTTTTTTTTTTTTTTTTTTTTTTTTAACTTCTCTTTCCCCTCACCCTCCAGCCTGTCATGGAAAATGGCTGTCCTTCCATGAGCCTGGTACTGCTTGAGTTCTCTTCCTGTTAAAAGGTTCTTTCTTGCATTGTTGCCAAGTGCTTGTGTCAGGTTTGGGCTGTGGCAAGCGAGGCAGAGGACCCCAATGCAGGACTCAGATGAGGAGGTTAACCATAACTTAAAGCTTTAATCCAAAATACTTTGCAGCAAAATCATGAACGTACCATAAACATGAATGTGGCATAAAGCACACCGCAGGGAAAAACCAACAATGACGCAACAAGGACCAGGGAGAACTGCAGACAATAAATACACAAAGGGATAATGAGGGGAGTGGAAACGTGAGGAACACAGCTGGACACAATAACACTGATGAGACAAGGGGAAGCAAAAATAAATACAAAGCACAAGGAACACAAGATCGTCAAAATAAAACAGGAAGTGACTAATCATGACATACATGTAAACTTAACAGAGGGAATCTAAACCAGACCAAAACAGAAAACTAGATACAACACACAGGAAACACTGGGATGTCAAACTAAACACAAGACATGAGACTAGGGACTAAGACATGAGAACAAAACATACATAGGAACCATGACAGAACAGGAGGACATGTGAGGTAAAACAGACTAGACACCGGAGGGAATAACACAAACACCTGAACACAAATCATGGGAAGACAACATGATGGAAACAGGAACTAACCACAAATAACTAAACAAAAAAAAAACATAACTAAAATCCTAATACAAAACTAACACCACAACTCAAAAACATAAGGCGCACTGAGCCACAGGCCCAGCAACATGACAGCTTGTGCATAGGGTCTTGCTTTAATTGTCATTATTATTAGCGCATATATATATATATATATATATATATATATATATATATATATATATATATATATATATATATAATAAACATAAACCTAGGATAGTTTAAGCCTTTTTATAGCAAGTAAGTTTCTTTACTCATCTTCAAACTTTCAAATTTCTCAACCATATTAAATTGTAAAGATCTGATAAAAAATGCTCACTGCGTGTTTTAGTCACTTAGACCTCATGAAAAATTTCCCAGAGTGCAATGAAGCGAACAAATGAGGCGAGTGGATGACTTCTTCCAGGCCTGGCCACAGTTCTCACATTAGACAGCCCATCAACAGGCACATTTGCACGGAGGGAAACACTAATGGTGTGATTAGACTGGAGGTGAATCTCAAGGCCTTAGACAGCAGTTTACATTTTGGCATCTAAAGACCATAGAAAATATGTGTCCAACTTGCTATTATGCTCGCTTTTATAATAAACATACTGGCAGCAAGTAATTATCTAATTTTGAAATAAATAAATAAATGCCTGCAGTTGTATTCACAGCAACACTGGAATCTCGGGAATACTTAAAACATAAGGTTTAAATCTTGAAAGCTGAAAGAAAGGCAAGTGGCAAATCTGTTAATACCTCTCCAGCTGGGCTCCACCGTAAACCAGGAACTAAAGCATGACTGACACAGTGTCAGTCCATCTGGGGTTGAATATCTAGTACAGCTGGACATAGTATTTTACTATTTTTCCCTGATATTATTAGAATAGAATGAGATTATGAAAAAGAATTATTCCTACCTAAAACTGTCTTAATTATTGCACAAGAAATTACTATAATATATTTTTAATAAACCTGTTAAGCTGGTTTAGAACCACTCAGTATCACTTTATTTATAGAAATTTGGGGTGTATGTTTTCATTACCAAATCTATAAGTCATATTGCTTTTAATTAAAATCTCGCCTTCTGTCAATTATAGTGAGTGATATATTTGAAATATTTACCTACAACAACAGAGATAGCATAAGGTAGCATTAAACCTACTAAACACCAATAACTGCTTCAAGGCACTGTATAAGATAAAGATGCTACAATATTTGGGTGAAAATCCAACAACCAAATGATTGAGCAAGCACTTTGTGATGTTGGGAAAGAAAAACTCTCTTTTAACAGGAAGAAACCTCTGGCAGAACAACACTCAGGGTGGGGCAGCCATCTGCCATGACCGGCTGAGGGGAAAGATAAAAGAAGAAAGAGAAAAAAAAAAAGTATAGGGAGATGGGGCATAGCACAGATAAACACTTGGGGAGTGAAAAGAAGTGAGTGCATCACATAAAGTCCCAGAGCAGGCTGAGCCTATAGCAGCATGACTAAGGTATGATCAAGTTGATGACCTTAAAAGTAGAGAGGGCATCTGTCTCCCGAATCCAAACTGGGAGCTGGTTCCACAGAAAAGGGGCCTGAAAGCCAAAGGCTCAGCCACCCATTCTACTTTTAGAAACTCTAGTAATCACAAGTAAACCTGCAGTCTCAGAGCAAAGTGTTCTGTTGGGATAATATGGCACTATCAGGTCCTTTAGACATGATGTGGTCTGACTATTCGAGACTAAAGAATGCTAATGAAGAATCGATATGGGAGAAAATATTCTTGTCACTGTTAGCACGCTTGCTGCATTTTGGATTAACTGGAGGTTTTTCAGGGAACTTTTTGAACAATCTGATAAAAATGAATTATAATAGTCTAGCCTAGAAGTAATGAATGCACAAACTAGTTTTTCAGCATCAATCTGAGACAGGATGGTTCTATTTTATACATACAGTGGAGAAAAAAAAGTATTTGATATACTGCTGAAGTTTTCCCACTTTCAAAGAATGGAGAGGTCTGTAATTTTCATTGTAGGTACACTTCAACTGTGAGAGACAGAATTAAAAAAAAAAAAAAAAATCCAGAAAATCACATTGTATGATTTTTTAAAATTATTAATTTCCATGTTATTGCATGCAATAAGTATTTGATACAATAGAAAAACAGAACTTAATATTTGCTACAGAAACCTTTGTTTGCAATTACAGAGGTCAGAGATTTCCTGTAGTTCTTGACCAAGTTTATACACACTGCAGCAGGGATTTTGGCCCACTCCTCCATATACATCGTCTCCAGATCTTTCAGGTTCCAGGGCTGTTGCTGGGCAACATTGAGTTTCAGCTCCCTCCAAAGATTTTCTATTGGCTTCAGGTCTGGAGACTGGCTAGGCCACTCCAGGACCTTGAAATGCTTCTTACGGAGCCACTCCTGTCATGCTGGAAGTCCCAGCCATGACCAATCTTCAATGCTCTTACTGAGAGAAGGAGGTTGTTGGCCAGAATCTCATAATACACGACCCCATCCATCCTCCCTTCAATACAGTGCAGCTCCCTTTGTTCCCTTTGCAGAAAAGCACCCCCAAAGTATGATGTTTCCACCCCATGCTTCATGGTTGGGGGTGGAAACATCCTACCCCCCACCCTCCCTTGTAGTTCTGGGCTGATTCCTGACCTTTATCAGAATCATCCTTACCGCCCAAGGTGAGAGCTTACATGGAGCCCCAGACCGTGGAAGATTGACAGTCATATTGTGTTTTTTCCATTTTCTAAAATTTGCGCCAACAGTTGTTGCCTTCTCACCAAGCTGCTTGTCTATTGTCCTGTAGCCCATCCCAGCCTTGTGCAGGTCTACAATTTTGTGCCTGGTGTCATTAGACAGCTCTTTGGTCTTAGACATGGTGGAGAGGTTGGAATGAGATTGATTGAGTGTGTGGACAGGTGTCTTTTATACAGGTAACAAGTTCAAACAGGTGCAATCAATACAGGTAATTAGTGGAGAATAGGGGGGCTTCTTAAAGAAAAACTAACAGGTCTGTGAGAGCCAGAATTCTTGCTGGTTGGTAGATGATCAAATACTTATTTCATGCAATAAAATGCAAATTAATAATTTAAAAATCATACAATGTGATTTTCTGAATTTTTTTTTTTTACATTCTATCTCTCACAGTTAAAGTGTATGTACAATAAAAATTACAGACCTGTCTATTTTTGTAGATGGGAAAAGTTGCAGAATCGGCAGTGTATCAAATACTTATTTTCCCCATTGTATATATAGTTTAATGTGCACCTCAAAGTGCATTTTATGATCAAAAGTGACTCCCAGGTTTCTCACAGTATTACTGTAGATCAAGGTAATGCCATCCAGAGCAAGTATCTAGTTAGTTTCTAAGATTTTTAGGGCTGTGCACAATAACCTTAGTTTTTCTGAATTTAGAAGTGATTTTAGAGATCATCCAGACCTTAATATCTTGAAAACATTCTTGTAGTTTCATTGCTTTGTGTCATTTGGCTTCATGGATAAATATAGTATCATCTGCATAGGAATGAACATGTATGCAGTGTTTGCTAATAATATTACCTAAGGGAAGCATGTATAATGAAAATAGAATTGGTCCCATCACACAACCCCAAGGAACTCCATGACTAACTTTAGTGTGTGAAAAAGACTCCCCATTTACACTAACAAACTCAGTCTATCAGATAGGTACAATTCAAAACAACAAACATAAGAACAAATGAATCATCTGGAACCAAATAAAAAGTTGAATTAAAGCCGCAAGCAGCGTTAAAGGCCCTCGCCGCCTGTGAACCCCACAAACCCCCAGCGAGCCGCCTGCGAGCCGCTTCTCCTGCCGAATGTAAGGAGAAGAGCTGTTATTGTACATCTGTCAGGTAGGTTGCACTGCAACTGACATTGAATGTCATGATGTATTGAGGGGTGAGTCATTATCACAATTGTGAAGTTTGATGCAGATTGGATGTGTCATTGGGATCCTGTTTCCACTAGGTGGCACTGGGACTGTCATTCAATAATGTCATGTGGATGTGTTCAGCAGTGGGTCCTTATCACACTTGTGAAGTTTGGTGCAGTTTGGACAATTAGTGTTTGAATTAGATCAACTTCCTCTTTCCAGTAGGTGGCAGTGTGACTGTCATTGAATGTCATATGGATGTGTGCAGGGGTGGGTCCTTATCACCCTTGTGAAGTTTGGTGCAGATTGGACGAAGTGTGTTTGAATTAGAGCAACTTCCTTCTTCCACTAGGGGTGCTAGAGTGGCATTCAATAATGTCATGTGGATGTCTTAGGTTTCGGTCATTATCACACTTGTGAAGTTTGAGGGCAATCGGACAAAGTACATGACAATGAGAGGCAATGGAAATGTCACGGTGAAGGATCGAAACTCACCATGGTGGCTGTGCCACGCCCCTCTGCAATGTAACATCACCAAGGGCCTTAGTGGGAATGTTTGTGGTCAATGTACAGCTCAAACGACCTGAATAGTGTGTCATGCAAAAATGTTAGGTTTTCCATTGAAAACCAATGGGGAATTAGGGGTGTGGTCACGGAGGCAGTGTGCAAAATGGGTCTGTTTGACTTTTTTGATCAGGGTGATGTACAGAATGTGTAAACCAAATTTTATAATTCTAGTAGTAACTAAATGCTTTGACCTCCATGTAAATTTTAATTTAATAACATAGGGGGCGCTATTGTAGGAATTGCCATTGTTTCTCCATTTATGGATTCATGGTGTGTCTGTACATAAGTTATTAAAGTTTGGGACAAGTCGGGCAAAGCATGCATAATTGATGACAGAAAACGTAAGGGTAAAAAAGGTCAAAATGAAGGCCAAGTTCAGCGCCCACTTGTGAAAAGACCGTTTAATATTCCATAAAACCCCGAATAACTTTTGATGCCTTACTTGTGTAGATTTTCCTGAGCGATTTTGGTGTCTGTAGGCGCCCTAGGAGGTGATGTTTTAAATACGAGGTGCGCAAAATTGCTGACTTGGCAAAGGGCAAAGTTCAGGCCAAAATGACTGAGTTCCTGTTTGTTGTGTGGGAGTGGTCTAAGAGGATTTTTTGTTTGTCTTGACATGATCTCTGTGTGATGCGAATTTCATGGTTTTAGGACAAAGTTGATGTTGGCCTCTCCCATAGCAGGCCAAAAAATAAATTTTCAGGGGATGCTGGGAAGCCCCCACTTAGAATTAAAAAACAAAATTTTTCACCAGACCTCACCTCTGTGGCGAAAATGGTGAGTTTCGTGTATGTTCTGGGGGTGAAATTTACGATCAAACTGTCAGAAAGAAAAATAAGAAGAAGAAGAAAGAAAAAGAAAAAAAAAACATGAATAACACTTATGATTCCAATTAGGCGCTTTTCCAGTCACCTGCATATATACGTTTTCGGAAACGACCTGACGCACGTCCCCATGAGGTCTGGGGTCACTTGCGACCGCGTCCCATTTGACCGCGCCCATTTTTGCGCCTACACACCTTGCGATTACAATAGGCTCCTCGCTGACCCTTCGGTTGGCTCAGGCCTAATTAACTTATCGTAAAACTTACTAAAACACAGTGCAAACAGTTCAACAGAACACTGACACTTGCAGGTTGTTTTGCTGTTATGACATAAATTACACAAAGTGATGTGCTAATCCAAAAAAAACCCTGCTGGAACCTGCACATATTGAATTTGTCTGTTTAATAAAACCCATAATAAGAGTTAATGTGTCTTCTCCATCATTTCTGTGAAGACTTTCTCTGCTAAAGGAATTATTAAATGCTGGTCCACCCCAGTGGTGCCAGCAGGACTCAAATTCACATTACATACCTAACCTTCCCCCTGAAAGTTGCACTAATATGCAAATATGGAGGATTCCCACATTTTGCAGCAGCAGTTTTATAAAAACTGGGCACAACGACAGTTTCAAGTACTTGCAACTCTTACGCACACGCACACACACACACACACACACAAAAAATCAGCTGCAACAAAATGTCAGATGACGAGATAAAAGCTTTCTAACAATTTTAAGTTCATTCTACATCTCCCTATTAAACTGTAGCAAAATGGCCTCAGCATCAGCTCCAATATCATAATAATTCTTCACCAGTGTGAGTCCACTCACTTATCCAAGGATAGGAGTACTCAGCACTGGTAGTAGATGAGCAGCTGTCAATAACAGAACCTCTATGGTTCATGCTCCTCATCATAATGCTAGTATCACTACAGACTCTCAGCAGCGTGCTTTGTGCCTAAAAAAAGGCCTGAAGAAAAAGTGCTTTTGTTTACATAAGTAAACAAAAGCTACTTAGCTAAGCTACTATTTGCTCTCTTACAAAATGAGTGAAATCCAAACGCAACGTAAGTACAACACATGCTGACCTGGCAATTACTTGTATCCAGTGACACTGACACAAATTAACAGCTTCAATTCACAGCAAGAGGATGCAGCCAAAATGCATCTTAAAAAACATTAAATATTCAAAAATATCAATAATATGATCTGCTGTTGTCAAAAATTTATTTTCAAGATTAAAAAGAAATTTTACAGAGTACATATGGGACTGTGGGTGCCAGGCATCACTGCTTCACAATGCACTCTAACACACCCAAGCTGGCCATAGTGACTCCATCTGTACCAAAATCTGTGTGTATCTCATTACCTTATTACCTTATTTAGATCTGAGTAAGCCTGAGTGGCCCTCCACTCAGGTTTACTCAAGATACATGCACAAATAATTTTGCTACAATAATGACATCTGCATGTGTATAATAATCTACATACCATCAATCTCTTGTCAAAGATTTATCCACACTGTGCATGCACAAACAGCCAAAAACAGGCTGTTCCCCTCTCAGCTTCAATCTTCTAGCCTTTGTTAATGAGATTAGATGCCCATCAGAAACAACTGATTGAATATCTGATAGTCAAGCTACAATCTAGTGACAATAACTAACCACAGCTGCAAGATGGCAAGTAATTTACAGGATATATGCCAACAGAGATACCACATTCTATTACCTTTCAGTAATAAAGTGGTAATAATGGTACAATAAGGTTGAAACAACAAGGTAATATAGAAATAACAAGTTATTGCCAGTTACATGCCAAAATATTCATGAAATATCCAAGTAATTATCTTCTATAACAGTGGTTATAGCTGAGCAATATCACATTTAAATTTATAAGTAACTGGGTAATAACAGGCCAGAAACTGGGGGTAATAATGTTTGGTAATTGTCAAATGTATACCTATAAGGAAAAAACAACATTGTAATAGTATAGTAAAATTGGTAATAATATGATAACCTGCTAGCAATAAAATGGTAATATTTGTGTATCAGAATTTTTTATGTAACCTCATTATAATACACTGGAATAAAAGCCCTAAAATGTGCTACTATCCAAGGTAGTGATACCTTCATATTTGTCACAGATGCAGACAATCCTGAAAAATCTTTGATGGATACGTTTTTTTAGATATGTTTCCATAAACAGACAAGATTGAACCCTTTATCTTTGATGGATCCAGTTTTGAGATACTGTATATTGATCCACCAATACCAGGTTTCTGACAGATACCTAGTATTTAATTTTGCTTACTGAATATATTTGATAGCCTGAAATATTCAACATCATTCATCATTACTGCAATGTTTGATTAGAAATCTTAAATTCACATTTTATGTCACGTCATATTTTATAGTATCTGTAAAAAACATCCCTAATTAAGATTTGCATCTGTCTCTTATCAACAGGACCAACAAAACCCATTTTGGATAGGCTGACATCTAAAACACCTAGATTTAATGTGCTGTGATCTTTCAGTTTAACATTTTGATTTCTGTACATTTCAACTTTTTTGTATATTACACTAGGTAAAGGGCTAGGGCTCATGTCATACATGCAGTAGTGTCAGGAGTTACTAAACAGTTAAAAAAAATCAAAGCTCAAAATCTCCATAAAGAGCTTTTACTTCTAAAACCATGCGAAAATAACACAGAACAAAACTAAGTGGTTCTTAAAAATTAAGCAAGTGTTCATTAACTAAACTGATGAGCTAATTCAAGGCATCTGTGTTTCTATGTGGATGTGTGTATGCTTGTGTAGTAGTCTTGCCTACATATAGGAAAGTTGGGATTGCATATACTGACCTTTCAAAACCATTTTGAATGTTTAAAGATTTCAGTCATTTTCATTTTGAGAGAAGAAAATGTGAACAATGCCACTGGTTTCAGCTCCAGAGTGAAAATGTGTTAAGTTGGTGTCTTAACTGAACAGTAAACTCAATATTTTTGGTTGTGGAGTGTTGGCCAGACAGATCAGTGCATTTAAAGTCCTTGGTCTTCAGGAATCTGTGGTGGACACTTTTCTCCATTTTCTTATTTATTTAACAATCAAGAAAAATAATAACTTAACTGATACAGGAAAAATAATGATTATTTGCAGCCCTAATGAATTGTATGAACTACAAGCAGCAGCAACAACAGTAATTTAGGACTTTATTATTTCTAACTTTTTCACATAAAGGACCTTAACTCCTCTGGGAGGCTGCCCCTATGGTGGCCATGTCACTGACTGTGATATTTCATTTAGTCTGGCGGCACTCCACTCGGGCTGCCTGACTCTCCAGGTTTGCCGTCTTCTCATTGCTCATCAGTCATCAGGATGTTTTTAGAATATCTGCTGTCCTCCTCATTGAGCACTTGACCTGCCACAGCCTCGCGTGCACTCAGAAGCTGAAAGAGAGACATTTTTAAAGCAGTACTGCACACGCCTCTTTGGGATTGCAAGTGGTTGGCAATATTTGTTAAGTGCATGTGATTATTAAGTTGTGGGTAGAAGAAACTGTGTCAGGGAAAGTCATTTTTTAAAAAATTAGCATTGGTTAAGTGAGTGTTTTTGTAGTAGTAGTTCTAACAGTGCAGTGCCAGTAAAAGAAGAGATGTTAAACAGTTGAAGGTGTGTTATATTTATAAGTACTTATAAATTATTTTTACAATTTCAAAAGTTTATCCTCTCCCATATAAAACAACTTTCATGAATTTCCGCTATCAAATGTCTGGTACAATATGAAAATATGGAGAAAGTAATCAGGACCCTGGTCGAGAATGCAGGTTTAACAAGTTCAGATTATCAACTCTGATGTTCAGGTGGGTAACTCAGTTTCAGTTCCAGAACAGCTGATCAGGTAGTTCAATAAACTCTGAGCATGTTCACGCCGAGTTAAGCATGTGCATGAGCAGAGAAAGCCCTGATCAATGGAGCTCCAATACCAGGATTCATCATGGCACTATGTTTCAGATTACACCATATCTGTTTTTTAAGCAGTAATTGTTAAAGTAACATGCAGTACATGTTTCAGGGGAAATGACTGACAACCTGGCAACTGTTTTACTGTAAACAGAGTTGCAGCAATAGAAAGACAGATTATTTTGAGCTGTTAATAAATCCACTTTTCACCATCTACAACATTTACTGATTAAATGCGCTAATGTTAAATATAACAAGAAAGATGAAAACTTGTTCAAAGTAATGTGCTCCACTTTTAGCTTTGACTTCAGTCAGCTGGTTCAGGCACAGCAGGAGGGAACAACTCAGAGACACTGTAAAAGAAAACCTAAAAACAAGCAGGTTTTGTTCACAGAGTCCATTATCCTGGTAATGGACTCAGAATTTAAGTTAACTCTATTTCTGGAACAAACAGATCCAGTTTCCCTCAGCTTTCATTAAAACCTGTTCTCTGGAATGGGGTCTAGGTCCTTCACCTAGATGTACTAATACAGCAATGAAAAAATACTCCACTAAAGGTCCTGCATGAAAACCTACCTGATTCTTAAAGAACTTAATTCGCAAATACTGATCCATCCATCCATCCATCCATCCATCCATCCATCCATCCATCCATCCATCATCCATCCTCCGTCCATCCATCCATCCATCCATCCATCCTCCGTCCATCCATCCATCCATCCAAGCCCATCCCGGCTACCAATATTCACTATAAAATGAATAATCTTGAATTGACAGTAAATTAACTTAAATGATAAACTAATAGTCAGAAAGCAAATCCCTAAAAGAAAGCTGTTACAGCAAACACATTATTCACATTTAACTCAAATGTTTGACCTCCTGAACTACTTTCTGCTGTTTACTTGAAGGGCTGCCATCCTCAGCCAGATTAACCATATAATCCATATCATCAGAGGCACAGGCTGAAAGGTCTAGAGCTGAACTGGTTATGACATCAAGCTGTGGACCGATGGACAAAGTCGTCCTCTGGGACAAATGTCATCTGGCTGCAGGGAAAGAAGATAGCAGTAGGAAAGAAGTTATATAAACGTCTACCAGTGGTTGTTCTTTACAGGCCAACTGTAACCAAGTCTTACTAAACATTTCATGAATAACACTTAAACATTTGTTAATCCACAGAGAACAAATGTACCATTTTAAAATCTGATGGTAAAAATGCCAATGCCAAGTGCAAAGACATCTGCATCCACCTCGGTTTTCATAGATGCGCCTATGCTATCAATTTGAAAATCCTAGTTGAAATCAGAAAACTTGACCTCTGACATTTACCTTGAAGTCAAGGTCACTGAGATTCAAACGTGTCTGAGATTTTTAGTAGATGCATCTATGGTGTGAATTTAAACATCCTGGGTCACATGGTGCCCAAGTTATCATGTTCACAAAAGAATTTACCACCCGCCCATCAAGGTTGATGCCAATACTCCATCAGGCTTTTTATGCTGAAGGGTAAAAAGGGGACCCCAGATACTAAAGCTTTCCATAATACCATCCTTTGCTTTCAGGAGCTTCAGCAGTAATCAGCAGCAAATATTAAAAGTGGGATATATCTGATTTTATAAACATGAGCCATTTAACTATGATGTAAAACCATTGGCCTATGTTGAGTCTCTAAGATTTGCATGCAGAAACCATCTAGACCATGTAAAGACACTAAAATTAATGTTTACCTATCTGATATATTATTTGTCATCATGGGAGACAAATCTGTAAGACAAATAAAAATAAAACAGATAAATAAGTGAACTCTGTGAGATGCTCAAAAGAATAAAGGGAAAAAAACTACTAACATATCGACTTATGAACAGGTTTTAGTATTAGTATTATTTCTAAAACTAAGAACCATTATGTGTTGTCATCAGCTTCACACTTTTCCATTTAACCATTTTTCAGTTCATTGATAAAATTCACTATAGAAAAACTGTGCTGCTATTCATTTCCTGTGAAAGGCAAACATGGATATTTCTGCTTGTTCAAAGGTGTGTTGATAAAATGTCATCTTTTAACTCTGTAAGGTTTATGTAAGATACACAGCTGTCCTTGGCTTGTATAATTCTCATGTCAGTGTAACTGCACAGTCTCTGACATTGCTCTGAGTGTCTCTATGTGGAGGAGCATAGCTTGGACACAGAGAGAGGATTAGAGGATGCATCAAAATAATAAATTATAATAAACATGATATTCACAGATCAGGTAGGGTCAAAGCTAATCTATACTAGAGCTTTCTTAGTTTAGCCATGGTCCATTTAATACTCAATTTTCATACCAGAAACTGAGTCAGTGTGTCAAAAACAACAACTATACAGTAACTTTACTGAGACTTTGATATCCTATCAAAGTCATTTGATAAAACTACAAAAGCAATTATTGAAAACTCTTAATTTAGTTAACTACTCAAAAATAAACATATTACAGCATATCATTAGGAAATGGTTCATAGAGATCCTACTAGTTAATATCATGCTGGTTTTGCATCTTGTGGTCAGCATTTGTTAGATTCCCCACGCAAAGACAGCACAACTGAACTATGTAACTAACAGTTAAATATAATATTTATAAATTTCTTCTTGTTTTTACTTGTATTTGTAATACTATTTTAGTTTGGACCGGCTAATAGTGTCAAATTGGTAACTCATTTAGGGCACGGTTATTTTTTTTTTCTTTTTAAATGTTATTGTTTTATGGTATTAGTTTTAATTACAAAAATGTAAGTAATCTGATGAAAATACACAGTGGTGCTTAATAAATGGTGCTCATGGCGGATAACAGATTGCTGTTTTAATTTATTTTTAATTCATGTATTTATTTGGTTTGAATGCTTAACTAGTATGAAGTAATGCTCTTCTGCAGTGACAATCATCAGACCCAACTTTGGAATTCGGAGGCATATTTTAGCACCGCTGTCCAGTTGAAAATCTATTTTTCTTAGAATCCAAAATTCTTAAGTGATGAAAGCAAATTTCAAGATCTAGGGAAATCTTTCATTCCTTTATCCTTGCTGATCAAGATCTTTCCTTTAAGTCTGCAGGCATCACTATTCCCACGTAGAAAAGGAAGGCAAGTTTCCTATTGTTTGAGAATTCATGGTGCAGTGCAAAAGCTGTCGACAGCACTTTCATACAATAATAGCTGCGAGGTAGAGAAGAAATGGATGTAAGGTGCCACACATGCCTTTGTCCATTGTACTCACTTTTCACTCCCCCCCACAGGCCCTCAACAGTCTCTGGCATGTGGCATACAAAATCCTGGCTGGAGACAGAGACTGAGAGGAGAACTTTGATGAGAATCCAAGTATTCCTAGAGAGGAATCACTTCTTGAACATGTTTTCTAAGCAATTTCCATGCTGAAGTTAATAACACTGCATTAAAGTACAGAAACAAACTCTCATTCATCTACGGTGCAGCAGTGGTCAGAGTTGAAAATAAGCTTATGCTAAAAATGAAGCTGGTTCTATAGCAGCGAATATGGTCAAGAGTCTGATCGAGTGACCTCACTGCTGTCATCCACCATAGCTGAAATGCCCCTGAGCAGGACACTGAAGAAGACATGGAGAAGCTGCAGTAGTGTGTCTGCTCTGAGGCCAAGAAGACAAGGCTCTTTTGTTTGTACACAGTAGCTCCCAGCTGTGAGTGTTGGTTCACATAACCTATAACTTCCCTCAACAGTCACTGCTTTAAATAGTGGTACATTTTTAGTAGACATGCCCTGTTAAATCAGGACTAAGAATACAATATCTTAAAGGTGGATGCCTCTCTGCACTCCAGGCAGTATATTTTTTTTTCTGTGTATGTAAGCCATAAGCACAAGTTTAGTCAGCAGTCTTGTAAATTTTGCAGAATAGAGAGTGTCACCATCTCAACATCTTGTGCTCAGCAGGAACTAACTTGGCTCCCGGGTGATGGTCTTGTTTAGTTTCCACGCTGGCATGCAAAATAATGAATGATATGCTTGTAGTTTTTCCTTATGAGCTGGTATAACTGGCAAGCATATATTTGTGCAATGAAATACTTCTACTGAGGCTATGTGGGAAGAAGAGTATAAAGAGAGAAGGGGTAATTGTTTGAGAGCTTATTATCATCACAGAGTAATAATTGCTGTAATTAGTGAGAATGTACATCTATCTCCTTCAGATCGACTCATGAAAAAGGGGATAAATTTCACAATAGGGCAAACAGATTGTTTTGTTGCAATGATTATTTAGTTCAAAATCATATCAGATGTGGGGCAAATCTCCTCTGTATTCAGGCAGCCAATGATAAGAGTCTCTGGTCTCCATAATGTTTGTCTCCAGTAATTAACTCGAGGTGAAGATTATGGGAGATTTCTTCTCTAGTGTGTACACATCATACAGAATTCATATTCTGACCTAAACCCAAAACAATGAGCCTCATTTATAGCTTCTACTCCAAATGACAGTGAATGGGTGTGACAGCAATCAAAACTGCACATTAATCTACCCAGCTGGCATTTGTTATTGATACATATTTATGGCAACCATCCTGTGTGTGTCAATGCACTTTTATACCATGAGCAAGTGAATAAAGGGAGTGATTTGCATTGTGACTGCACAAACAACATTTATAGAAGAAGCCCATAATTCTGATCACAAACACTGAGGTAGTCACACTGTGTCAGAGATGTTGAGGCTGCTGTTTGGTCATACATGTATGTATGCGTATGTTGACTCATCTTTTCATTGCTCTCTCTTTATGGGCTTTGACTGACTTGAATATGACCAATGCACTTTACAGTTTAGTGAAATATACATCCATATTAGACAAAAGAAGAAGTAAAATATAATAGCATTTGTATGAGGTTTATTTAGTAATTATGAAACATATATAAACCATAATGTGTAGGCTTAACCTTTTACTGTGCCTTTATAAGCGATCCCTGCAGATAAGGAGGGCTGAAACTGCTAATCTTGATTATTTTTGCATTATTCCCATCAGACTGTACTAATCATACTATACCGGACATTATAAATCTATATATTAACATAACAGAATTCTGATTATGAGAATAATTTTAAAATAGCTAACTGCTATTTAAAGCTTCAAATGCTAAAGTTAACTGTCTGGAATTAATGTTGATTCAAATATATTGATACGGTTTTTTGTAGGTTTCATCTATGACTATGATTGCTGCCACATATACAGTAAGGTATATTAAAATTGTATTTTATTTAATCTTTCTTTTTTGGTGGGGGGGGGGGGGGGGGCGGGGGGGGGGGCAGGGGGGGGGGTGGAGGAGAGGGGAGAGGTAATTCTGTCATGTAACATTCAAGATGTGATTGACTGATAACTGATTTTATGTAGCAGATAAAAGATCTGGGGTGGATCTCAAGTGTTGTTATGGATCTATAAATCCCAAGAGGCCATACAGTAATCTGATTTTTTATCATACAAATAGTCTCATCTTGTCCAAAAAAAACTTTGATGTTAACAGTGCTTGGCTCAGAAAGATGCACTGAAAACAGGAATGCTGTAATGCTTTCAGCATTGAATGAATATGGAATATTTAAGCATAGAGAGCCAAGTCCTTTTATGATTACACATTAGCAGCTTTGAGAACAATTGTAAGTTGCATGTGCCACTTTCCAGTTAATCCATTATACATCCATCACCCATGTTACAGAAGCCACCTCTTGTGCTCTCTGAACACTGCCCAAGCCAGCGAAAGGGTTTGACTGTGGAAGCTCCTGCTATTAACAGAATTAACTCCAGCCAGGAGCACAGCTCAGGGAGAACACACCAATTCCATTATCTCAGCTGGACGGGAGGCCATTCTCCCTCTGCCACTCTGCAGCCAAAGTACTCCAAGCATGGAGCCCACCAAACCCATTGTAGAGAAACACAACATGCACCGACTCTCAAATGCACTCTATCAAAGCTTTTCTGCTTGAAATATTCATCTAACTGGAAAACTACATTTGAATCTTTTGAAAAAAAAAAAGGGTACAAATATTTAATTCGTTTTTCCTTTTACCATGTGAGTAAAGTGAACCACAGTGAACCCAGCAATATTTGGTACACTTTAGTTTACATCAATACCCTTTCCCAGGACATTCAAAAAACATTTTTGCTTCCCATTCTTCTTTACTGCTGACTAAATATGAAAAGCAGCCTGAACAGACAATAGTTTGAAAAGTCAGATTATATGAAAGAAGAGATATTCTGATAAATAGCTGATAGTATATAAACTTACAGCATAGTGATGATGTGGTAATAATGAGATAACAGGGTATGATTATGATACTGACAATGTACAGTATTGATAACTGAAAGATGAATTCCTTTAATAGGGTAATAATGGAGCAAATAATTTGAAGGTAATAATAGAGAAAGCTAATTATTGTGGAAAACACCAGGTAGGTTGTTAGATTGGATAGTAATATTGTAATGAGCAAAGAATAATGTCAGATTAGAATTATGTTTCCACAATATGCATTAGATAATTTCAGGATAATACCTTGAGAAAGATATTTGGCTACCTGCCTAGCACACATTGGTAACAAAAAGCTAATTTACACTTTACCTCTCTGCTGCTCTGTGCCCAGCCCAGTGAGCAGCTCATACTGCTAATGTGTTTTCTGTTGTTCTGCAAGAGTAAACTGGGAATCTGACTGGAGATGCACCTAATGCACTGAAACAGATTCTCATAAATTCTTTGCATTACATTTAAGATACATGAGATTCTTCAAGGATCAATAGGAGCATTTCCAAAAGTTACTTTTTTCTTCAATTGCTTATATTATTAAATTATGTTAACCTTATACAATCAAACAAAACCTCACTTTTTCTTGAACCAGAGGAGGGGGAGGAGATTGTACTTCACAGTCAATTAATACTGAAGACACTGAAGAGTGCAATTATCCTGATTACTACTTTAGAATTCAAAGTAAAATGTATATCCAAAGGAGGACATTCATAATTGACTGCGTTCAGATATTCTAGTGGCTTCCTCTTTGTTGGAGGTGGTTGGGCTCATATAATTATACAAAGTAATTCCACACAAGACTGTGAAAATGCTTTAATTCAGAGGGGGAAAAAAAATGAAACGTTCAAACGCGTGGTTTTAGACTAGAGTGAAGAAAAAGCTGCTAATTCAAACTGCAAGCAAAGACAAATATCTAGCCCTCTGTTTGTGAAGGCAGCGGCTCTTCCATTAAAAACTGAGAAATTATTGAATTAATGGATTTTGCCTTCACAGTGTTGTGTGTGTGTGTGTGTGTGTGTGTGTGTGTGTGTGTGTGTGTGTGTGTGTGTGTGTGTGGTGTGTGTGTGTGTGTTCTTAAAGGACTGAAACACTTTGCCAAAAATATTTCTCATGACTGTCAAGCCGACTGTGTGAGTCAATCCAGTAAACTACCAGTTTATGTTTATATAAATGTCTTATTTTTGTGCATTTTGTCTGTTTCTCTAACCTTGACCACTGATTTATTTGACTTTATTAGGTATACCTTGCAAGTACTTTGCTTGAAGTCCTTTTACTTTCAGAAACTATCTTAATTCTTCATGGCAAAGATTCAAAATGCTGGAAACAGATTTTGGTCTATGTTGACATGGCAGCATCACCCAGTTGCTCTTAAGTTCTTGAAAAGAGGGCAACTAGAATTCTTCTAAGTTAACTCAGGAGAACTTTCTCCAAGCATGACGTCCCCATGCACCTCAGACCCAGCGACATGCTAAGACAAAAACTGTTTCATCCCAAAGACAAAACTCCAAACACAAGCTAAGAAACATAGTGTATGCTGTGCAGTGCAGTGAGGAGTGCTTGGACTTCTACGCTTAAGAAACCAAATATCCACTGTACAAACACATGGCAACACATAGAAGAGCCACATCGACAGGACAAGACCCCGCTGAACATCTGCACCTAAAGCAGGGCTCTCTAACTCAGGCCTAGAGAGCCCTGGTCCTACAGGTTTTAGATGTGTCTCTGCTTCAACACACCTGAGTCAAATATAGAAGTCATTAGCAGGACTCTGAGAACTTGACTGCATACCGAGGAGGTAATTCAGCCATTGATTCAGGTGTGTTGATCAGGGACACATCTAAAACCTGCAGGACACGGGCTCTTGAGGTCTGGAGTTGAAGAACCCTGACCTAAAGGATAAAGGTCACTCTTTTGAGGACGCCAATGTTCACATTTTGGACAGAGAAGACAGATTAGTATTATCATTAACGAAAATGAATGAAATAATGAAAATTAAATTGAAAAAAACATTTCCATTACTGCAATAAATAAAAAACAGTTATTAAAGGAAAATAACTAACTGAAACTGTATTGTGTGTTTACAAAAGTAACGCCATCCAGCACCTCAGTACGTGTGTGTCTGCTCACTGTGCCAATCTGCAAAATAATGGCAACAGCAAAGGGTCCCATATGAGATTTGTTTGAGTACGATAGCGAGACAGCTAGAAGTGAGTGTCTTGTGCAGATGATGGCAAAATTGTGTGGAACGCTCTCAAGGGAGGCTACGGAAACCACTCTGAACCCCTAAGCAGTAACCTACGACATAATCTGACGTGCCCCTCTCGAGAAATTTAACTACACATCGGGTCCACGCAGCCCGGAACAGTTGTGATTGGCCTGTTCAGCACGAAATGCACGAGTCCTCTTGTGCATTTCCAGCTACTTTTTTTTTTGCTGGGGTTTTTGAATTTATCAGTGAGAGAATTACTGTCAGGAATAATAATCAAAGCATCAACAGAAGGAATCACAAATGTACGTAGCCCCCGCAAGACCCAGTGCAGAAAGGACTAATTCAGGCCTAATAGTGAGTATCTAACCAAGCTAGCTCTCTGAGTAGCTCCCCAGCTCCAACAGAGAACCAGCATCACGGCCATGCAGCAAGGTGAAAACTATAAGGACCGTTGTCAGCAACAAAAATAACTGCTGCTAGTTAATACACAGGAACACTGATGCACTGATTTATGCATTTATTGAGACTGGGTTGTCCACACCACTGTGTGACACACACACAAAGTACAAACACACAATCCTGAAAAGCTGTATTTGAGCTTTGATTCCTTCAAATGCTCAGAGTTCAGTTTGTTCTTGTTTATAATGTTTTGCTGTGTTCTGATGTCATACACCACATGTGAGGTAATTTAATCTACTGCACCGAAGCTGGACCGAGTGCTGGGCAGACCAATTTATTCCTAATTTATTTTGAGATAAATATTTTTATTAATATTTTTCAATTTTTGAGATACATTTTTTTGAGATACAGTAAGAGTTTATTAGGACTTATTGGATTTTCCTTTATGTTGGTATAATTTTTTGTGGTCTTATTACACAATTGCTAGTTACCTTGAATCTTGCACCTGGCAAATAAAGTAAAAACTAACACTAAATTTAATGAAAACTAAACTAAAACTAAGCCCTAAAAAAAAAAAAACAATAAGATGAGCAAAACCACTGTAAAAACGAATTAAAACTATCTGGATTAGAGAAAAAATAAAGTTACAACAAAATAAAACTAAACTATATATAAAATACAAAACTATTATTATAACCCTGGTTGGAAGAGGAGTAAAAGAAGCCATCTATGTCCACTGTGAACAAACATCATTGAACAGAGGCGGTGGCTTATGACACCAGCTGTCAGCCACCTACAATGCAGTCTTGAGATCCCTTCCCAGGCGTTCAACCTCCGCTCACACCTTACTTCAGGTGACCTCCATAGGTCACATGATAAGATGGGGCAAGGTCTCACAGTGGTTTCACCTGAAACCCCTGGTGATAATGACCACACTTTTTTTCCACACCTTGGCTCATGTGATGACGCACATGATTAATAGTGGTCAGTGACCACCTCCAAAGGGACAACCCCCACTAGGGTTAAAATACCTGGGACTCTCCGCCTTTTGGTTTTAGAACTGATGAAGCCTCTTGGATGAGAGGTGAGAGGTGAAAAGTCTTCAAAAAAAGCTTCTTTTTCTTATGACTACCATGACCTGGGTGACTGCGCATGTACACAGACACCCAGTTGCTGCAGATTTGTTGACTGCACATTTATGATATAATCTCCTGTGGTCAAGCAGCCAACACATATATGTTGAATTCTGATCCAAAACCCTTTGCTGCTGGTCTTTCCCCCTTCCTTTTCCATTACAGGCATTACACCACCAGCAGCTGAATTGTTTGATGCCAAGGCAGCATGGATCCATGCTTTCATGTAAGTGCCAATTATGAGCCTATCATGTGAATGTTGCAGCAAAAATCAAGATTCATCAAAACATTTTTCCAGTCTCCAACTTGGTGAGATGTGTGAATTGTAGCTTTAATTTAATGTTCTTACCTGAAAGAAGTGGCACCTGGTGTGTCTTCTCTGCCGTATCCCATCTGCTTCTCTTTTTCCCTAATTAAGGATATGTCTCTCCCGATATTCCTCGTGCACCAATCTATACAAAGTCTGAACTATTTTGTAAATAAGGTTGCTGTCATCAGGTCAAGTATTTCTCCAGCATCCTCTCAATATCATGCTTGCAGTGTGCTTACCTCTGATACCTGGTCCTTTTTTGCTCCTGTTTCCCTACAGGACATCAGTGGTTCTGCTTGGTCAATAAAACCAACTTCAACCCCTTTGATGTCCTTCCTACCTCTTTTTTTCATTAGTGTGTTTTGACTCTATTGGCCTCCGTATTGTGGAAATGATTAATCCTTCTTTTCATACTGGCCTGATTCCCAGCTTCTTTAAACAAGCTGTTGTTGAGCAATATTAAGGAAACCACATTTGAACCCATTCTTTTCCAAACAGCTCAGGCCATAATCCAAATCACCTTTTGTGTCAAATATTTTAGAAAAAAACAATAGCAGGCAACTTAATTATTTATTTTACATTAAGATATCTTTATGTTATGGACATTTTACCAGTCTGGTTTTCGCCAAATTGCACTGCCACCGAAACCACTTTAGTTAAAGTATCTAGTGACATTTTGATGGCAGCAAACTCTGGAGAACTGTTGGGATTACTGTTGTTGTTTTAAAATGGTTCATACTGTATTTATCTTAGAGATCTTTTATTGTTTGTATGAATCAAGTGTCTGAAACAACAATTCAGCCTTGTGGGGTATCTCAGGGATCTGTTTTGGGTCTTTTGCTTCATATACTGCTCCAGGCCAATTTGTATATCTTATCATCTCTATGCTGATGACATTCGGTTATACTGTTCTTTCAGAGTGTCTGAGTTTTATTGCCTAGTTTAAGTGATTGCCTGACAGGAATTAAAGGTTAAACTTCTTTGTCCCCTTGAGCATCACTCCAAAAAACTGATTCAAAACTGTTTTCATCATCTAAGGATATTTGTTTGGATTATTTGTAAATATTTTTTTTTTTTTTTTTTTTTTTTTTACAACCCCTCCGCTTTTTGCTTTCCTTCCGACTGTCCGCATGCTGCAGCCATTCTTTTGACTGGCCCACACCCTTCGCCTCTCCTTCCTTTTTACCTTCTCTTCCTTGGTTGCATAAATTTTTTTCCATTTAAATTGTAATTTTAACCAACATGGTCAAGCTCCCCAGTATTCTCTGACCTGCTGGAAACCTCATTCTTTTTCCCAAGCTCTTAGGTCTCACGTCAAAGGTTGCTGCTGGCCCCACGCACTCGATTTAAAACCCGCAGGGCTCGAGCTTTTCAGGCAGTGGCACCAAGGTTATGGAATTCTCTTCCACTGTCTTTATGTTATGCAGACTCCACTGACTCTTTTAAAAAAAAGCAACTGAAGACATTTTTATACAGACAAGCTTTTAGTTAACTTGATGTTTAATGTTGCTTTACATTGTTATGCAATGTATACTTTTATTTTAGTGTTTTACCGTGAAGCACTTTGTGATTTTTAACTGTGAAATGTGCTACAGTATAATAAATTTTACTTACTACTTTTTCAGGTCATTCTCTCTTAAGCCATTCTTTCCTGTTCTACTGCATGGCACTGAACAGGAGTGGCCCTCCAATCTCATTGTACAATCTCTGTACAATGACAATAAAGGCATTCTATTCTATTCTATTCTGACGCTCAGCTTGAACTTCAGCAGGTTGTCTTGTCTATGTGCCTGAATGCATTGGTTGCTGCCATGTGACTGACTAATTAGATATTTGTGTTAACAGGTGAACGTAATAAAGTGTCTGGTGAGTGTCATATTATCAGTGAGGATAATCTACTGTACAGTTCACTTGGGAAAAAAATGTCATTGTCCATGCCCGTGAGGGTAAATTTATATGTATCTTTGATAATATGCATCTTTGATAAATCATCTGTTGTACCACAGGCACATGCCAATGTGCCCTTCACAACAAGACAGAAACATTATGATTTACTGAAGGCTGACTTTGTTCTCAACCTTTAAAGGGGATTTTTTGTATTCTGTTTTGAAAAATTCATGTTTTAAAGCAACATTACTGAATGTTGTCTAAACATGAATGTTTATTTTACATGCCTCCGGCTGTTTTTATTGAGGATGCTTTATCTTTTTTTCCCCCTGCATTTTATGAATATCCTTGAGTGGAAATATTACATTTAATAGTAGACTGAGACCAGATAATAGAGAAGTTTATGGACAAAGTTGTAGTGTTTCACTGTGTTTGTAGTTGCTAATGGAACCCACCACCCACCTACCTTTAAAGACAAGCTATTTATCAGCCAAATAGCTTATTTTGCACTATATATAAACAGCCTGTTGTGTCCTTGTAGCTATGCAGCAGACCATTAGCATAGTTTAATAAGTAATGTTTATGTTCAATTTTAATATCTGAGTTCATAACAAGTATGTTCTTATTTGCTTTTGCTCTTGGCTTCTCTTAAAAGGATCAGATAGAGTTTGAAAGAGTCTGAAAGAATGATAAAGCCTGCAGGCAAGGTACAAAGACAGCAAAAAAACCAGGTGAGGAATATGAATTTGAGCTATAATAATGTATTATCTTACAGAGCATGGCATTGCATTTGAGGGTTGTTTTACACAAATTTACCCCGTGGCTATACAGACTCTAGAAAGAATATTTGTTTAGTCCCCCCACCCCACCCCACCCCCAACATTGCCATTTGTAGAAAAATAAAAGCCTTTGTGTACAATGGTAGAGATGCAGAAACACTGGAAAAAGCAAAACTCAGTGTTACTGTTGTGCTGTGACTTGTTTACAATATCCATCAATAAGACAAAAAAATTATTACCATTTGCTTGACATGTAGTAACTGTTGTTCCTTCCAACAAGGAGAGGAGGAATAACCATGCAGGAGCATTCTGTGAAACCTCCCCAATCTTTCTACACACAAAAACAGAACAAATCCGAGCCCTGGTGTCTTTCAATACAGCATCAAAGAGAGATGCAGACATGAGAGCCAGGCAACAAGAGGAAAGAATAGCTAAGACTGCACACTGTGAACTGCATTGTTATTTCATACAGCACACAGTCCTGTGACATTTTCTGCAACATACATGGGTAATTCATAGCAAGTGCAAGATCAAAACAATAAAATAAATTGCCCAAGAATTTTATTGAGGCTGTCAATACAGAAAACCCGGGAGAATAGAAGGAAGATACAGAGAGTAAAAAAAGGAGACCATTACACAAAACTAGCGACCAGCTTGCTCATATTGTTAAAAAGAATATGGCGTGAGTTTTTAGACTCTATTCTCTGCGAGTACTCCTCCAATCTGCCTCCAAATCCATGCTGAATTACTGAAAATGTTAGACCTCTGCTATAAGGACAAAGTTTCTTACATTGCTTACAAGTCACTGAGTACACAAAATACACTGCTAATACCTACTCTAACCTTGAATATCTCATTTATTTATCTATTTCTTACTGGCATACGTGCTTTCTTTTTAATTTTACAATAAAGGTCTGAAGAAATTGGACACTAATCTGCCGAATGCACAGCATTTGTTTTGTGTACTGACTGATGATGATGATGAAAACAGCTTTTTCTTTGAAACTCCAGTGAGTGGAATTAGAAGGGGAATATTCTTTAATTCTTGCAAGCTGTCCAACTGCAGTGAATACACTCAGGACTGGTTCATTTGATTCACGATTAAGTCCTGTGAATGTGGCTGCTCAACCACATGTTTTGGAGAGCAGCCAGCCACAATTGAAGTTATTCCCAAAGGTAGGCAGAAAATAATTGTGTTTGCCCCGATCACTCGTTTTGTGTTACCAAACTTGTCGACACACTTTGATCTGTATAGTGTAGGCTATAGTACGACCACAGGACATTGATCTATCTGCAATTTCAGCTGAGTTGAGCTGAGTCATTCATGATATTGATGCTTAGAGCTGGAATAAGATGTCTCATATACACCACATAACCTTTAATCAGCTGAGTTGTGCTGAGTCATTCATGAGATTGATGCTTAATATTTGCAATAAGAAGTCTCATATACACCGCATAACCTTTAAGAGTGCATGCATTTAAATCACATAGAAAATGCATTTAAATATATGTGCCATAAGATTAAAAAAAAAAGAAAATGTATCCTGAACTTCCAAACTCAGATACTTCTCTTGTGACCCTGATTAGAGCAGATTTTATTATTT